>NC_053169.1:13115187-13431125 GCF_016835505.1 Polypterus senegalus
TAGCAGAACTTGTCATTTATATTTTTTAAGTATTATTTATTATTTAACTGTCATTATACCTCCAATGTGTGTATGTGTTATACAATTACAGATCCATGAGGATTTATATTCTGCACCTTTTAATAATTGATATTTATTTTGAATGTGTACTTTTTAATTTAATTGCACAGTACAGGCTGCTCCCTGAGCTTCATTTGACTGTTCTACCCCTGTGTGTGCACATGTGATCATCATCAATGACCAGTGGCTTGAAGATCTGCCAGTGGGGCCGGAGGAAATCGCATGGAACACATTCAGGGATGTTGCCAGGAATTTTCCTGGCAACTACAGAGTGCCAAACTATGTCCACCTGCTCCCGGCATGCAAAACCATGAAGTGCCTCATGTCGTGCACTTCGTGGAAGATTCAATTGCATTGATGGTGTAGTGAGTGGTGCAGTCAGTGAGGAACATGGTGAAAGGTTTCATCAGGAAAGTGTAACGATTCTAATGAGGTATCCAACCACGTGTTATCCAGCAATGCTGGAGACTGAAACGAGAAGCATCAGATGTGGAGTACAAACAAAAATCCCTGTGCCATCTGGCCCAAAATCAGGGGAGTGTTTCAGGGATGGTTGTCTTGCTGAAAGTTTCCCCCATCTCCTCACAGTTTCTCTCTGGACTCGACATAGAGTGACCATCGGGTTCTTGGTCAGCTCTCTTATCAAGGCCATTCTCTCAGGATTGCTGAGTTTGGCCAGCTCTAAAAAGAGTCGGAGTCATACCCAATCTACTTCTATTTGAAGATTATGGAGGCCACTGTGTGCTTGGGAACTTTTTCTAGTCTTCCACAGATCTGTGCCTTGACATAATTCTGTCTGTAAGCTCTGCAGGCATTTCCTTCGACCAGAAGGCTTGCTTTTTTTATTTTTTTGATTTGGCACACATTGGGACTGTGGGCCTGTGACATAGCGGGTCTGCGGCTCAGAAAAAATGGCCAGTTTTTAAATAAATAATGCAGTGCAGACGCCTGCCCGATCTTAACTATTTAAGGAGGGGGTATGGTAGTGTGGTGGGAGAGGTTCCTGGGCCCATTGCGGGTGTGGGCGTTTCCATACTGAATTCCGCAGGTGCGGGATCGGCCATGTCTGTAACTGAGGCCGGGAGCATCTAATCGCCGCACGCCTGTGCCACATCCCCTTTATAAATAGGAGAAGCGTGAGTGGGGAGGGAGAGAAAAAAGAAATAAAGAAAGAAAAAAGGAGAAACAGAAGGATGGAGGTTAAGGGAGAAGAAGGCTGGAGACGTGGGGAGCCGGGCGGTTCAAGCGAGAGAAGGTTCGCTGGTGAAGGCAGGCAGCTAGGAGAAAGAGTGTGTGGCCGACACTCGGTGGGTGGAGGCTGAAATGAAAGTGGTCGCTCCAGCTGAGCGGTTTTGAGGAGCTGGAGTGACCGGCAGTATGGAAGGCAGCGGGAGCTAAAGAGGCTTGGGAGAGTCAGCCTTGGCTTGAGTGCCCTGGCCATTGGAGAACTCATGTCTTGGTCCGGTAAAGTAGCCAAACAGATCTATCTATCTTAGATACTATAAGATAGATAGATATATATAGTATCTATCTATCTATCTATTAGATACTATGTATTAGATAGATACTATGTAATAGATAGATAGATACTATATAATAGATAGATACTATAAGATAGGTACTATATAATAGATAAATGGATAGATACTGTTATGGTGTATAAAATCTGTACATTTTGGTTTCCATTATATTTTGTTCAAGACAAGACAACAGATGAAATTAACAAATTAAAGCAGGTTTTCTTCCCTTACACCTTACTTTTATAACACTTGTTCATAGCTTCGTGCTAATTTGGTTTTATAGCCCGGGAAAGGATGCTGAGGTGATACCTCAGGCTATTGATGGATGGACATCTGGAACAACAATTTGCTTTATGGCCTAGGACAGGAAGAACTACTGATGCCTCAAAGTACATCAAAGGTTTTGTTGTGTGGGAAAACGGACAGTGAATTAATTCATCAATCATTTTGACAGCCAGCCAATCAGGTGCATGTGTTGTGAAACCAAGGCTTGACATTTCATAATAAATATGCCTTGGTTTGGAAAGAAGAAGAGAGAAGCAAAGGGAGAAGAAAGAGAAGCAAAGAAAGAAGAAGAGGAACGGACGAAGACGGCCCTGGTCGTCAGAAAGGCATCATGAACATCGATTGCTAAATCAAACGCCTCCCTGCGACATTCATCCTTGTCATCTGTAACTTTTTCGTAAGCTTTTTCTAAAGACTACAGTATATATATTCAGACTTTCCTATCACTACCTATTTTCTAGTATTCTTTGTTCTTGTGGTATTATTATTATTCTTGTAATAAATACCATGCTGCTTTTAACTTTCAATGCTTTGTCTTAATGTCTAGAGTGATTGAAGTAATAAGTTAGATTTCTTTGAGCACCTGGTGACAGCCGGATTTTTGCCATTATTTCTGTGCTGCGGGGTTTATATGGCTGAGAGTGAAGAGCGCTATACTCAACGGAAGGGACAGATACGATAAAGAAGGTATTCTTGGCTGATGAATGGCCTATAGTCAAGAGTGCTGAGTCTTTGTATGTTTAAATGTATTCTTGTAGACCAAAAGTAATATTTAGGTCTGAGATATCACTAAAACATCGTATTGTTGTTCGTGCCGAAAATAAGTAAGTCTCTTGAAGTGCTGAATGACAGGCTGTTATTCCTATAGCACTTGTGTGGTTTAAAGTGCTAAGGGTTAATCAGCGTGTGTGTGTCATTCATGGAGCACTGTTGTGGTGAGGGTCTGTGTGTGTGTTTATCTATGTGTGTGTGTGTGTGTGTGTGTTCATCTTAAAGTGCAACAGTAGACCAACCCGATAACAAACTTGACAAGAACATTTACCTTTGAGGAAACAGGTAAAAGGGCAAGTGGAGGGAAATACCACGATAATACAGATACTATATAATAGATACTATGTAATAGATATAGTATCTATCTGTCATATAGTATCTAAGATAGACAGATAGGTACTATATAATAGATAAATAGATAGATACTATGTAATAGATACTATAAGATGGATGGATAGATACTATGTAATAGATATAGCATCGATCTGTCATATCGTATCTAAGATAGACAGATACTATATGAAAGAGGTAGTATAAGATAGACAGATAGATATATAGTATCTATATATTAATAATAATAATATACTGTATTATTAAAGTGCTACTCTGCTGATTTAGCTCTCTTTCTCATGCGTGGTGGTCAATTTGTTTCAAACCAATTTTGTTAAACTTGACATGCATGTATGGAATGTTTTTTGATTTTAATAAAATAAAATATAAAAAAAAAAGAATGGGGTGCACCTGAGCCAAATTTCAAGCATTGCAGCAAAAGGTTCCGAGTATTTGTGTCAATGGGATAATTGAGCGTTTTTTTTTTTTTTAATTTTTTAAACATTGTATTGAATTTATTAAAATCAAATAACATTCCATACAAGCAAGTCAAATTTTACAAAACTAGGAACTAGGATCCTGTTGGATCCATTCACAGTGAGACTCCTGCCGTAATGATATTCTATTTACTTATCTGCCATTTTTATTTTAATTACAATTATATGTGTGTGGGTATGTATATGTAATTTTTTTTTTTCCATAGGGGACTGTTTAACATCATACCCTTAGTTTATTGTATTAGTGCTTGCTATCAAACGTTATCTGATTATCCAGGGCTGCTGTTTAACGTCATTCCCTGGGTTTATTCCCTCAAGATTGTTTAAGATGATATTTTATGTTTATATTATTTGGACTGTACTGTCAATGGATGTCTCTATTTTAATCCTCATACGCTGCTGCTGGGGGGCTTGATCTGTTTTGGACGTGCTCTGTCCCTAGGTATGTCAGAGGACTGGGACTTTGTGAAGTGTGGTCTAGCCCAGGGTTCACCAACTCCAGTCCTGGAGGACCACCGTGGCTGCAGGTTTTCATTCTAACCCTTTTCTGTATGAGTGACCTGTTTTTGTTGCCAATTAACTTCTTTTGAATTCATTTTAATTGACTTGCTCTTGAAGACTCAGATCCCTTAATTGTTTCTTTTTCCTTAACTAGCAGCCAAACAATAATGAGATACAAAATGAGCCAAAACAACTGGTCTCCATCATACAATATCTGAAAATAAAGACAGATGAAGGTTTAAGGAATGCTGATCTGCTCAGGTCCCCAAAACATTTCCACAGAGCTCTTAGAAAAGAGAAAGTCAGCAATTTCGGAAATGTCTGCTATTGCACCACAAGAGCAGCAACAAGCCATGAAATTAAAGAACGAGTTTAATTAACGACAGGAGTTGGCACCTCATTAAGCAACTGGTTGGAGTGAACTTGGTTGGAGTTTGAGGCCCTGACTTAGTTGGTCTTCTGTTGGCTCCCTCACTTCACATTTCATTTCTGTTTTGCTGCCATTTAAGGAAAGAAATGAAGCAACTCAGAGGAACGATGAAGAAATTCAGGAGAAAAAAATCTTTAAAAAAGCAATTCAATTAAAATGACTTCACAAGAAGTTAATTAACAGCACAAACAGAGCACTTAATTAAAAAGGGTTACAATGAAAACCTGCAGCCACGGTGGTCCTAAAGGACCGGACTTGGCAACCCCTGGTCTAGACTCACATCAGGGGGGAAGAGAAAGAGAGCAAGCTATTTCTAATCTATCCTTTTAATCTTTATAATTGTAAGAGACAACATAACAATAGGCTTCATGGCAATAACTCTTGGAAAAAAAATTAAATCATATTTGAAATAGAAAAAAATCTAATTCTCACTTAGAGGACCTGTGCCAACCTTTTTTTACACCCTGGCAGGATCTAATTAAAATTATTTAAATTGAGTTAAATTGAGGAAGTGGATTCTCTTCCCTTTTTTTGTTTATTCAATTTCATTTATTTAATTATGTACTTATTTTTCCTACTATTAAAGTTTTACTCAGTTTTGTTGGCCTGGCTTTCTTTCTCGTGTAGGGTTGGCTTGATTTGAGCTTTTTGTTTTTAACAAATATGCAAAAAAAAAAAAAAATCCTCAAATTCTGTGTTGTCATTGTGGGGTAAGGAATGTTGTTTGATGGCAGAACAATGAATTTCAGGGTGGATGTCGACTTTTGTCAGCAGGGAGGAGCAGTAAACACCTGCAAACGGTGACAAAACTCGCCGTAATGTTTAACAACAACAACAACATTCATTTCTATAGCACATTTTCATACAAACAGCAGCTCAAAGTGCTTTACATATTAAAGAATAGAAAAATGAAAGACACAATAATAAAACAAAATAAATCAACATTAATTAACATCGAATAAGAGTAAGGTTCAATGGCCAGGGGGGACAGAAAGTTAAGTTTGAATGTCTTTGCTAGAAGGAAAGTTAGCTTTGTTGGTTTGACTGAGATTCCTTGCTCTTGCGGGAGTAGTGAAGTGCAAACAACGACAAGAATGGCATCGACATCTGGCGAGAGATCAAATCAAATGCACAAAACAAAATACTCCGTGGATGATGTTTGGTACATTATCGTTGAATTGGACTCTGACTTGTCAGACTCCGATTTTGATGCAAGTGATCAACATCGAAAAACGAAAACGAGGTACCAGCATCACCTGATCAGTTTACAGGTAATCGTGGTGCCGAACACGTTTGTGTTGATGAAGACTTCCACTCAAAATGACATGAGGCACAAACCAGATTGCGTAGCAGTGTGCTGCCATCCTTACCCCCATCATATAAGGACAGCCTGGCCGCTAGCCGACATGCCGTCCGTGAGCGGCTCGCGCCACAAGACTGTAAACTGGTGGCAATAGCCCCCAGCAACTGATATTTTATGTTGATTTATGTGTGAGACCCTTGCATTTTGGGTACTTTTTAGAAAACTGTGTTTTTTGGAAAAAATATTCAGCCCTCAAAGAGTTAAATATCTTTGGGGCGAATTAGAAAGCCAATGGTGAGCCAGGTCTTCTCGCCCAGACCTCACAAATGCTCTTTTGGCCAAACAGGCACAATCCAAACTCTTGTGGAGAGTAAAGAGTGGAGACTGTTATAGCCCCAAAGGTGTGGTGGGCCATGGGTGGGGGGGTTCATCTCCATATTAATACCTTTGCTTTTAGAATGGGATGTGTAACAAGCTCAAATAGGTGTGATGGTCAGGTATCCACAAACCTTTGGCCATATTAGTGTTGTCACAGGAGGCTGGGGGTCAGACCCAGCCGGGACGCCTGCAAGGATCGGGAGGTGGTCTATATGTCCGCCGGGCCACGAGGTACCAGCATCAGCTGATCAATCTCCAGGTAAATGTGGCATCGAACACGTTTGTGTTGATGAAAACCGCCACTCATAATAACATGAGGCACAAACCAGACTGCGTAGCACTGCGACCGCGACTGCCGCTGCCATCCTCGTCCCCCGTCATGCAAAGACAGCGTGGCTGCCAGCCGACATGCCACCCGTGAGCGGCTCATGCCACAAGACTGTGAACTGGCTGCTAAAGCACCCAGCAACTGATATTTTATGTTGATTTATGTATGAGACCCTTGCTTAATAATTAATAATAATAATAATTTTTTATTTATTTGTCACGTATATAGTTATACAGGACAACACGCAGTGAAATGCATCTTTTCGCATACCCCTTGTGGTCAGAGCGCAGGATCAGCCATTGTACAGCGCCCCTGGAGCAATTGAAGGTAAAGGGCCCAGCAAAGTAGCATCTCTTTTGGCAGTGACGGGTATTCGAACCAGCAACCTTCGGGATGCCAGCACAGATCCTTAGCCTTTGGGTTCTTTTCAGAAAACTGCGTTTTTTTGGAAAAAATATTCCGCCCTCAAAGAGTTAAATGATTTTAGCATAAGAAAACAATATAACAAAACATGAAGGTGAAGAGCCCCGAATACTTTTTGAAGACCCTGTATCTAATTATGCAAAATCCCAAATTCATGATGATTTGATGCCAAGGAATAAAACTTCC
Organism: Polypterus senegalus; assembly: GCF_016835505.1. NCBI lineage: Eukaryota > Metazoa > Chordata > Cladistia > Polypteriformes > Polypteridae > Polypterus > Polypterus senegalus. The sequence continues at coordinate 13,122,200 of NC_053169.1, forward strand.
CATCTCCTCTTTACTGTTTCATTTTACTTGATATTTAAGGATTTTCTGCCTACCCTCCTTCACCCGAGAGGATTTTTGACATTTACTTCATGAAAATTACACAGTTCATACAAGTGAGAGCAATATCTTCACAGTAATGCCAAGATGAACTTGCACATATTTCAATATATTATGTTGTGCTAGGAAGGGGGACCTCATGGCAGCCCACACACTGAGACAAACAGGCAGAAGAAAAAGGACACATTTATTAACACACAAAAAAAATATGTGGGTGAGGAGCACAAATAAACCAGTATAACCAGACTTTGTGGTGTCTCCCTCAATTTCTGACCCCTTGTGCCATTTTACATCTTTTTGAGGGACCCTCCTACCCACATCTCTCATCTTCTGTCTCTCAGGTGGAGCAATGCCTGGTTAGGTCACAGACGGACAAAGGACGCAATCAGTCGGGATTCTGTCCATTCTCTGAGGCCTCTTTAGACACCAGTGAGCAATCCATTGGCGTGCTGCAGGCACACATTTCATATGCCAGCTTTGCTAAACATTACGGATTTAAGCCACTCCACTGTGTTTCAGCATCATAAGTGGACAAGGTGACCATCTAAGATCTGGTTGACCTCGAGCAGCAGTCTGGTCCCTATGACAGATCCTTTTAGCATCTGCTGACTGTACGTCTGTTGAAATTACCAGTAGACACAATGTCCTCATCGGTGACAGTACAGTGAGGGACGCAGGGAATGAGAATGACCTGTCTGAGATCCCCTGACCCCAAGTCACCAAATATGCCATGGAGTGCAATCATTAAGAAATGGAAAGAGTATGGCATAGGTGTAAATCTGCTAGACTGGGTGGTCCACAAAACCTGAGTGATCATGCCATGAAAAAGAGGAGAGAGTTAGTGAGGAGAACAAGAAACCTGTGACAAGCTATGATGGCTGAGACCCGAGACACATCACGACAAACTGTTGCTCCACCCGTCTCAGCTTTATCAGAGAGAGGCAAAGAGAACATTATAGACATTTCACCTAGAGCTGGTACACAGCTGACTCTGAAGTCAGCTGGAAGAAGGTTCTGTGCCGTCATGAGGTACCAAAATTGAGCTTTTGTGGCCATCAGACTAAATACCACGATTGCTTGAACACGGCATATTATCAAAAACACATCATCCCCAAAATGAATCACGGACGTGTCAAAGTCAGAGTTGTGGGTCTGCTTCTCTGCAATTGGCCCTGGAAAGCTTAGGAGGGTAAAAAAAAGAATGCAACAAATAATAAGGACATCCAGGAGGGAAATGTGATGCAGTCTGGAAGTTCCAAAATCTTTACAGGAATGGCTTTGAAACAATAACAACAGCATGAATGTCCTGGACTGTCCAGATCCAGGGACATGCGGTCAGGGAGGCAGGTGAGGCAGAGTAAAAAAACTAATAATGATAGCATAAAATAAATGTGTCCACTGATCTGTGCTATAAATTTGTTTTCTGTATGATTCCAATTTTAATCATTTTTATAGTCAAAATTGCTGGATTTTCACATTTCCTGTTCAAATACAGGGGAGAAACGCGAAGTGCAACAGCGACGAGCATCACCTCACCTCGGACTGTGCTTTCCCTCACACACTGGGCTGATGCCTGCAATTGGCGCGTGCCTTTTGCTGTCTCTCTGTATGTCACCAATATAATGTTTGCAGACACATTTATTATACACTCCAACTTTCCACAGTCTGGCTAATATCTTTAATGAATGTGTGTGACTTTGGTATTTAGTCTTGCTGATCAGACATAAAACTGCAGTGAAAAGGCACAAGGTGAGGCAGACAGTGCCATGCCGCCCTGAAGGGGGTGCATGTGAGCCCAACAGGTGTTCGTTGCTGCTGTTCTTCTACGCAGAGACGCCAGTAAGTTAGCACCTTCAGAAAGTCAAGTGCACTGCAGCAGTCCGTTTATTTTTATTTTTATTGTTCTGACTGACTGCCAAAATGGAAGATTAAGACTAAAGGAAAATAAGGAGGACTTTTACAAGAAAGCAACAGAGATTTTCATGAAGAAAGATAGGCTAGGGTTGCCAGACGTCCCTTATATATGGGACATGTCCCATATTTGATCATTTTTGTCCCCTGTCATGCACTGACCTTTTCAGGGACACCGGAATGTCCCGTATTTAGTTAATTTTCAAATTTCGTAATAATAATATTTTTATTACCTTCTTACGGTGCTTAGTTGTAACTTTATAAGTAACTAGCAAAATACCCGCGCTTCACAGCGGAGAAGTAGTGTGTTAAAAAAGCAATGAAAAAGAAAAGGAAACATTTTAATAATACGAACATGATTGACAATGTAATTATTTTACACACACGTGCGCATATAAACATATCTATACTAATAAAAGGCAAAGCCCTCACTGACTGACTGACTGACTGACTCATCACTAATTCTCCAACTTCCCGTGTAGGTAGAAGGCTGAAATTTGGCAGGCTCATTCCTTACAGCTTCCTTTAAAAAGCTGGGCAGGTTTCATTTCGAAATTCTACGCGTAATGGTCATAACTGGAAGCTATTTTTCTCCACTGTAATGGAGTTGAGCTCGAAAGCCGTGGGGGGCGGAGTTTCGTGTGACATCATCACGCCTCCCACGTAATCACGTGAACTGACTGTCAACGCAGTACGTAAAAAAACCAGGAAGAGCTCCAAAAAGCGCTGAAGAAAACATGCATTATATAATTGAGAAGGCAGCGAAACAATAAGAAGCGAGCGAGTGACATATACTACCATATTCATGAGTGCTGCTACTTCGGAAACAAAGCACAGTGTAAACCTAAAGTTTAAATTAAGTTCATAGACAGGCTGCCGCTGGCGTTTGTCATGCCCACGGCTAATGCGGGATACAAGTTTAATGAGAGGATGCAGGATATAAACGAGAGTTTTGATCACTTTGTAACTAAGTTAAAATTACTGGTGAAGGGCTGTGCTTATGCAAATTCCGAGAGACTGTGTTTGTGGGGGATTGACAGTTAAGGCAGGTGGGGGAGTCACGTCATCATCTCCCCTCCCATTCATCTCATTTCGCTCTGAGCTGAGCTCCACAGCTAACGCCGTCTTACGGAAGTGACTTTGTGACGCTGCCACCAAATACTCACAGAAAAATCCACAAGTTAATACACACGCTGTCTCCACAGTTTCTCCACATTCTGAATCCTCCAGGCACTACTTACAAAAGGTTACATTGACAATCGTGTTACGTTATTTTTAAAACGTTTCCTTTTCTTAGCACAAGTACAGCTGAGAAGCTTCGATGCATGTGCTCCATAATGCGTTAAAAAATCACACTTTGCAATACAAGCAAAAGGGAACTTTTGTCAATGCATGAATTTCTGGTACACCGATTACATTGATCAGCGCTTCCCGACTCATTTTACCCTCGCACCACCTTAGTTTGAGAAGAAGTATGAAAAAATATGAGGTTAACACAGAAAAACAGATCACCAATTCAAGCTTTATGAATAATCGATTCGCCATCAATAATTGTTTTGGTAAAGCCATACTCAGTGTAATCCTCCTTCCATTTTATAATTTTTCCGCCACTAGCCATGATTAAATGAACGGTAAAAAAGTAAGAGCGAAGCGAGGGTGACTTATTTAGGCAGGCAGGCGACGGCTCAATAGCTCGAATTTGGATATAAGCAGGTTCTATTTAGTCGCCAGAAATATCTTTGTTAGGAATGGAAGTTGAATTTAGTCTTTAAATTTCTATGGTAAAGAAAAAGTTATGCAATGATGACTACATTTAACTATATAAAGTCAAAAGTTTTATATATAAAGTCATTCCCGATTATATAAAGTCAGTGTCAGAATAAATAAAGTCAAAACTTGAATATATAAAGTCAGCGTTGGTATATATAAAGTCAAAACTTGTTTCTGAATATATAAAGTCAAAACTTGAATATATAAAGTCATTTCCAAATATATAAAGTTAAAACCTGAGTATATAAAGACGGCGTTGGAATATTTCTGAATATATAAAGTCAGCGTCGGAATATATAAAGTCAGCGCTTCATATATTCCAGCGCTGACTTTATATATTCAGAAAAAAAGTTTTGCCTTTATGTATACCGACACTGATTTTATATATTCCAACAGTGACTTTATATATTCAAGTTTTGACTTTATATATTCTGATGCCGACTTTATATATTCACAAAATCAATGTATTTGCCTGTTTGGCACCCCATAGTATATGTGTGTGTATGTATGTATATGTATGTGTGTGTATATATATATATATATATATATATATATATATATATATATATATATATATATATATATATATATATATACTGCTCAAAAGAATTAAAGGAACACTTTTAATCAGAGTATAGCATAAAGTCAATGAAACTTCTGGGATATTAATCTGGTCAGTTAAGTAGCACAGGGGGTTGTTAATCAGTTTCAGCTGCTGTGGTGTTAATGAAATTAACAACAGATGCACTAGAGGGGCAACAATGAGATGACCCCCAAAACAGGAATGGTTTAACAGGTGGAGGCCACTGACATTTTTCCCTCCTCATCTTTTCTGACTGTTTCTTCACTAGTTTTGCATTTGGCTACAGTCAGTGTCACTACTGGTAGCATGAGGCGATACCTGGACCCGACAGAGGTTGCACAGGTAGTCCAACTTCTCCAGGATGGCACATCAATATGTGTCATTGCCAGAAGGTTTGCTGTGTCTCCCTGCACAGTCTCAAGGGCATGGAGGAGATTCTAGAAGACAAACAGTTATTCTAGGAGAGCTGGAGAGGGCCATAGAAGGTCCATAACCCATCAGCAGGACCAGTATCTACTCCTTTGGGCAAGGAGGAACAGGATGAGCACTGCCAGAGCCCTACAAAATGACCTCCAGCAGGCCACTGGTGTGAATGTCTCTGAACAAACAACCAGAAAGACTTCATGAGGGTGTCTCAAGGGCCCCATGTCCTCTAATGGGCCCTGAGCTCACTGCCCAGCAGCATGCAGCTCGATTGGCATTCGCCATAGAATACCAGAATTGGCAGATGCACCACTGGTGCCCTGTGCTTTTTACAGATGAGAGCAGGTTCACCCTGTGCACGTGACAGAAGTGAAAGGGTCTGGAGAAGCCATGGAGAACATTATGCTGCCTGTAACATCATTCAGCATGAGCAGTTTGGTGGTGGGTTAATGATTGTCTGGGGAGGCATATCCATGGAGGGTCACACAGACCGCTACAGGCTTGACAAAGGCACCTTGGCTGCCATTAGGTATCAGGATGAAATCCTTGGACCCATTGTCAGACCCTATGCTGGTACAGTGGCTCCTGGTGCACAACAATTCCTGGCCTCATGTGGTGAGAGTATGCAGGCAGTTCCTGGAGGATGAAGGAATTGATACCATTGACTGGCCACCACACTTTCCTGACCTAAATCCAATAGAACACCTCTGGGACATTGTTTTGGTCCATCCAATGCCACCAGGTTGCACCTCAGACTGTCCAGGAGCTCAGTGATGCCCTGGTCCAGATCTGGGAGGAGATCCCCCACAACACCATCTGTCATCTCATTAGAAGCATGCACCGATGTTGTCAGGCATGTATACAAGAACACAGGGGCCATACAAAGTGCTGCATACAATTTTGAGTTACTGCAATTAAATTTTGGCAAAATGGACTAGCCTGCCACATAATTTTTTCACTCTGATTTTTGGGGTGTCTTTGAATTCAGGGCTCTGTAGGTTGATCATTTTTATTTCCATCAAACGATGTGGCATCCTTTCGTTCCTAACACATTACCCAGTCTATATCAGTATAGACATCCAGGTGGATTTCTTTTTCCCATTGAGATCTGATGTGTTTTCAAAGTGTTCCTTTAATTTTTTTGAGCAGTTTATATATTGTGAACGCTGGCCCAGACACAGGCAGACGGACAACATAGTTTCACCACACACCCTTTATTATATACAATATTTACAAACTTTGTGCACTACCAACCCCAGTGCCTCCTGCACCGATCCCCCAAAGTCCAGGCCACACAGTCCTTTTGTCTTTCTCTCCTGGCCGCCTCCAGTCCTCACTCCAGCTCCGTCTTCCTTCCTCCCGACTCTCGCCAATGACTGGAGGGAGGCGGCCCCTTTTATGGGAACCCGGATGGGCTCCAGCTGCTTCCCGGCACTCCTCCGCAGACATGCCCTTGTGTGGCGGAAGTGCCAGCTGCGCACCCGGAAGCCATCCAGGTGTCCCCTGTCGTCTTCCCCCCAGCACTTCCTGGTGTGGCGGAAGTGCTGGGCTCCAGGGAGGTGGCCATGGGCCCCTACAGGGCTGGGATTCCATGCCCCTTACCCGAGGCCACCAACATAACCAGGGCAGACACCCCTCGTGGTCTGTTGGAGGTACAGGCCCTCCTCCGGTCCTCCAGGTCTGCCCCGGCCGGGTGCCACTATATATATATATATATATATATCTATATATATATATATATATATATATATATATATATAATCTCACTCTGAAGGAGTCACCAGCCATGAACCTCACCACACGTCACTGTCCAGCTCTCATTCTAATGGACTGTTCATTCTCAATCACCATGATGCCTGACAGAGCTCGAGCAGTTTTGCCAAGACGAGTGAGAAATAATGGCAGAGTCCTGATGTACAAAGTCGACAAAGATAGAGAGACATGAGCACACCGACTCATGGCTGCCGAAAGGGCACTTATTAATGGAATACATTTTGACCACTTTGCAGAGATCTGTTTTTCACTTAAAGAGTCTTTTTCAGTCGAGGCAAATTAAATCCACTGTTATTCAATGTTGTATAATAAAATGCACAAACTTCCAAAGGGGCAGAATACTTTTCCTAGGCGCTGTATAGTTGAACATAAATTTAATTAACTCTCTGTAGGTTCAAGTAAGCATACACTGTGAAGTTTAAAGGGCATATTATTTGCATCAGTACACCCCACTGGATAGAAAATGCCAATAAACACATCAAAACTATGATTTGCTGGGAAATTAATCTCTAAAGTAAACAGTCAAAATATTGACATCTTGCATGTGTGTCTACCTCATGATAGCTGTAAAGAGATTATTTTCAATCGAGAAAAATGTGTGTATTGCTCTGACTCATTTCAGAAGCTGAAGGATGCTGCGATTTAAATAGTACAGCAAGTTAGAAAATGTACACACGGCATAACATTCAGGAGCTTAGTTAACTGTTTTGAAAGTGGGAGAATTTTTAATTATATGTTTATATATTTGTTTGCTTATATATCTCAATAAATGCAGATATTATCGTTAAATCGTATCATAAGATTAAATTGTATTAACTTTCTTGGCATTAACACCAGGCTGGGAATTCTATGCAATCACGGTAAAGCCGAGTCAAACTCGACGGACGTGTTTTATAGTGTGAGTCCCGAATAACCCTCGGGACAGTATTCTGCTGCCATCTAGTGGATGAAATAACATCATTTTGCAAGAAAACATGAATATTCCACTACTTTCTGCTTTGTTATGGTAACTCTAAGATAAGTCCTCAATATTCATGAGTAAGGTGCATTAAAGACAATAGCAAATGACAAGATGTCAGAAAATTGTCAGATGTAAAGAGAAACAAAATAAAAATTAGATGGGAAAAGTAATACATATAGAATACAAATAATAAAGAATTTCAGAGCCGCGCCATTTTATTGGGGAGGAGCCGGAAGTGGAGGGAATGCCGGGAAGGACCGCAAGGGAGGATGGGAAGGATGACGCCAGGGCAAGATGGCGGAGGAAGGGCGGAAGTATCGGACGCGGTCAATCCAGGCCTATGGTGCAGGAAGGTCTTTCTTTCTATGAGGAAGCAGAGGGAGAAAGTTAATACCCCACCATTCCCTGGCGGCGAAGTGGTTTCCCAGGTGCTATCGAATCAATCCGCTGCCTCCTACTGGCAAGTGCGACCATCCCCCTTAGCCCAGGACCGCCAGGTCGGGCGGACCTAACCGAGAGGTCGTGAATACGAGAGGGCATCGGCATTGGCCTGAAGGGTGCCCCGCCGATAAGTGACAGAACTTATACGGCTGTAAGTCCAGGAACCACCTGGTGACCCGCTGGATTCACTCTTTGTGTAGGGACATCCACTGAAGTGCAGCGTGATCAGTCACCAGAGCAATTCGCACCCAGCAGGTAGTACGGAGGTGGGTCACTGCCCACTTAATGGCCAAGGCCTCCCTCTCCACTGCCGCGCACCGGTCCCCGGTCCATCAGTTTCCGCTAAGGTACATCACAGGGTGCTCGACACCATCGACGCTTTGGCTCAGCACGGCACCCAGGCCTGTGTCCGCGCCGGTCTGGAGAATAAACGGAGCCCAAAATCGGGCGTCCGTAACACAGGTGCCGACGTTAGGGCCTTCTTTAGGTCACTGAACGCTGTTCTGCTTTGTCGGTCCACACCACGATAGGGAGCCTTTTGTCAGGTCAGTCAAGGGTGCTGCTCTTCGAGAAACGGGAACAAACCGGCGGTAGTAACTCCGCAAGCCCCAAGAAAGCCTGCACCTGTTTCTTGGTACTCGGACGGGCCATTCTAAGATGTCTTTAACTTTGGAGCTCTGTGGCCGCACCTGTCCTTGTCCCACGAGGTAGCCTAAATATTTGGCCTCCTTTAATCCAAAAACACTTCCGGGGTTTATGGAGGCCGGCTTTAGCCAGTGTTCGGAGGACAGCTGCGACCTGCAGTAGATGCTCCTCCCAGGTGCCGGAATAGATGACAACGCCATCCAGGTAGGCGGCGCTATAGGACTGGTGGGGCTTCAGCACTCTATCTACCAGACGCTGAAGGTCGCCGGGCCCCGTGCAGCCCAAATGGGAGGACCTTGTACTGCCAGTGCCCGCTAGGGGTGCTAAAGGCCGCTTTCTCCTTTGCGGATGCCGCTAAAGGAATTTGCCAATACCCTTTGTCATGTCAAGGGTAGTCAGATATCGAGCCGCACTCCAGCCGCCAAGGAGGTCGCCAATGCGGGCATGGGGTAGGCATCGAACTTGGAGATCTGATTCAGACGCCTAAAGTCATTACAGAACCTCCAGGAGCCGCCTGGCTTGGAGACGAGGACAATAGGGCTGGACCAGGGACTATGGCTCTTCAATTATGTCCATGTCCAACATACGCTTCACCTCCAGTTCGACCTCTGCTGCTTTGCCTCCGGAGTCGGTAGGGCCTCTCCCGGACGATTACCCCGGCCCGTGACTATATCGTGCTCAATCAGCGCCGTCCGCCGGGTGACTCGCCACTACCTCGGGATGGCTCGGAGTGTTTGGGCTAACTCCTGCCGCTGCTTGGGGTCAGCTCTTCGCCGAGGTTAAGGGCAGTTGTGCTTGCAAAAGGGAGAGTGACCTACGGGAGCTGGGAGCCCTCTCTATCTCTCCAGGGCTTTAACAGGTTGACATGATAGATCCTCTCACCGGTCGACGCATTGGGCTGTTTCACCAAATAGTCGACGCAGTCCTTTCTCTCCTTAACCTCGTAAGGCCCTTGCCAGTGAGCGAGCAGCTTCGAGTGGGAGGTCGGACGAGCACCATAACTCGGTCCCCGGGCGAACTCCCTGAGGACGGAGTTGCGGTTGTAACACCGGCCTGCGCTGCTTGCGCACGAGTCACGTGCTCTTTTAGGAGGGGCCTGATCTTTGTGAGTCGGTCGCGCAGTTGCGCCACGCATCAAAATGTTAGAGGAGGGAAGAGCCTCGCCTCCCAGCCTTCTTTAGGATGTCGAGGATTCCCGGGTTGTCGCCCGATAGTAATTCAAAGGGGAGAAGCCTGTAGAGGCCTGGGGTACCTCCCGGTAGGCAAAAGCACGAGCGGGAGGAGCTGGTCCCAGTTCCTGCCGCCCGCTGACTACCTTGCGGAGCATCTGCTTAAGCGCCTGATTAAATCGTTCACCAACCCGCCAGTTTGCGGGTGATAGACTGACGCTTTCAGGTGCTTTATCTGCAGTAATTTGGCTACCTCCTTGAACGTATCCAAGTGAAGGGCCCTGGTCCGTGAGGACCTCCTTGGGTATGCCCACGCGTGAAAACAATTAACCAGTTCCCGCGATGCTTTTAGTATTAGCGGAGCGCAGGGGAACCGCCTCTGGGTACCGGGTGGCATAGTCCACCATGACTAGGATATACTTGTGGCCACGGGTTGAGGGCTCCAGGGGTCCCACCAAATCGACCCCTATCCTTTCAAAGGGGATGTCCACGAGGGGAATAGGGACTAGAGGAGCACGGTCCCTCCTAGGAATCTGGCGGGTCTGGCACCGACAGGATTGACAGAACCGCCGGACCTCCTCATTGATCCCAGGCCAGTAAAAGCGGAGCTTAATCCTTCCAGTGTTTTTCGCCCCGAGGTGGGCCTAGGAGGTGAGCATGTGCCAACTCGCATATCTCCGCCGGAAGGTACGCTGAATTAGCAACAACTTCCGACCTCGCCTCATGGGTAGCCACTCGGTACAACAGATCATTCTCAAGGACAAAGAAGGGTTCCCGCGGTGTGGATCCGTCCGCTGCTGAGCTGTTAGGCAGAACGATCGCATTCCGGGCAAAGCGCAGGGAGTCATCATTCCACTGCTCCCTCTTAAAGGAGGCCGGCGTGGACCGAAATTGATGGTCCAGGCCGAGAGGGTCTTGGGGCCTGGGCCCGGGAAGAGTTCCTGGCTAGTCCCTTCTCCGCGGAATCTTCCGGTCAAGGTCCGTAGCCACGAAAGGTCCCCGAGACACCAGCCATAGGGCCTGCCCTTGTGCACGGCGTGGAGGCCGCGAGGGGTGCCTTTTCCCCTCATAACAAGATCCAACGAGGCCCCGAGCGCGAATGGCTTACCGCTGATTCTTTTAGACCAGTCTTGTCCCAGAATCACTGGGAAGGGGGTCAGGTAACACAGCGACCGCCATTTGATTGGTTCCCCTTCCAGGTAACATAGCAGTGAGCTGAACGATATGACCTAGTCCCCCATGCACACAGGTGACCAACAAATGCTGTTTTAACCACTGTTGCGTAAGACAAACGGCGAGCAACAATGGTAATGTTGCTGCCGGAATCAAACAAAGCCACCACGGCGCGCTCCATTTAGCAACACCACTCGATTCGACTCGCCAAGGGATGCGGCGGGTACAATACCTCTCCGATGATGTCCAGCTGCAGTCCATAGGCTCCGGGCGATGTGATGGGGGCAGTTTGGCAGCAGGTGCCGGTCTCGCCACACTTGAAACAGCGCGGCGGACCCGCCTCTCTGGCTCTGGCTGGCGCTTCTGCAGCGCGTCGAGGGGCTCGGGTGGCCGCCGCCCCTGCCGGTTCCCGCGAGCAGGCTTTTCTGACCCCCCAAGTCGGAGGACCGCCAACTGACGCTCCAAGACGCCGAGGAGGCCCGACATGCTCTGATAGGCGTGTCCCCGACCTGCTGGGCGAGGGAACTGGGCATCGATTGACCAGGCCTTCACAGGCCACCCGCCGACCACTTTCCGCCCGTCGGGCTCTCTGGCCGTAGCCAGCGCCCATCTTGCCCCAGAACTCAACGCCTGGGCGCGAAGCGGCTTTTCGGGTCAAAGACCCAGTTCCGCCATTCGCCGCCTGCTGGCCCGGCTAATGCCGAGCGGGCCAGTATTTCGGGCTTGAGGAGGTCGTAATTAGCGCCTCCTCCTCAGGGAGGTCATAATAGGCGCAGCGCTGGTCCTTCAGGTATGGCGCCAAGATGGACGCCACTGACCGCTGCCACTCGCTCCGGTGGCCGCCCTCTCAAACATGCCCAGGTAGGCATCGACGCCCTCCGGCGGGCCCATCGGAACCATAGGATGAGGCGGCTGCCTGGGCGGGTCTGGTCTCGCCTGCTGGGCTTCCACTAACCTGGCCTTCGTGGCCTCCAGCTCCCGGTGGTGGCGGCTTGCGCTGCAGGCCTGGAGCTGGTCATTCATCCTGCAGCACGTGTTGAGGTCCTGTCCCTCCGTCATTCCGGGATCTCTATCCTGCCGACTACGCCACTTGTAAAGGACCGAGGAGACAGTAGCAAGGGTTGGGGTTTTCCGGCCCCGTATATTGTAAACACAAACAAAAACTGGTCAAAATTATAAACAAACAGTTCATATGCGACGCCGACTCCTGGGCGCTGCCATTTTATTGGGGAGGAGCCGGAAGTGGAGGGAATGCGGGAAGGACCGCAAGGGAGGATGGGAAGGATGACGCCAGGGCAAGATGGCGGAGGAAGGGCGGAAGTATCGCGACGCGGTCAATCCAGGCCTATGGTGCAGGAAGGTCTTTCTTTCTATGAGGAAGCAGAGGGAGAAAGTTAATACCCGCCATTCCCTGGCGGCAATGGTTTCCCAGGTGCTATCGAATCAATCCATGCCTCCTACTGCGTGCGTGATAATATATATATATATATATATATATATATGCCAGCAACACTATGACAATGACAAAACAATTACATTGTTAATCATGTTACGTTATTATTAAAATGTTACCTTTTCTTTTTACTTCTCGCTAAGCGGGTATTTATATATATATATATATATATATATATATATATATATATATATATATATATATATATATATATATATATATATATATATATAATCTCACTCTGAAGGAGTCACCAGCCATGAACCTCACCACACGTCACTGTCCAGCTCTCATTCTAATGGACTGTTCATTCTCAATCACCATGATGCCTGACAGAGCTCGAGCAGTTTTGCCAAGACGAGTGAGAAATAATGGCAGAGTCCTGATGTACAAAGTCGACAAAGATAGAGAGACATGAGCACACCGACTCATGGCTGCCGAAAGGGCACTTATTAATGGAATACATTTTGACCACTTTGCAGAGATCTGTTTTTCACTTAAAGAGTCTTTTTCAGTCGAGGCAAATTAAATCCACTGTTATTCAATGTTGTATAATAAAATGCACAAACTTCCAAAGGGGCAGAATACTTTTCCTAGGCGCTGTATAGTTGAACATAAATTTAATTAACTCTCTGTAGGTTCAAGTAAGCATACACTGTGAAGTTTAAAGGGCATATTATTTGCATCAGTACACCCCACTGGATAGAAAATGCCAATAAACACATCAAAACTATGATTTGCTGGGAAATTAATCTCTAAAGTAAACAGTCAAAATATTGACATCTTGCATGTGTGTCTACCTCATGATAGCTGTAAAGAGATTATTTTCAATCGAGAAAAATGTGTGTATTGCTCTGACTCATTTCAGAAGCTGAAGGATGCTGCGATTTAAATAGTACAGCAAGTTAGAAAATGTACACACGGCATAACATTCAGGAGCTTAGTTAACTGTTTTGAAAGTGGGAGAATTTTTAATTATATGTTTATATATTTGTTTGCTTATATATCTCAATAAATGCAGATATTATCGTTAAATCGTATCATAAGATTAAATTGTATTAACTTTCTTGGCATTAACACCAGGCTGGGAATTCTATGCAATCACGGTAAAGCCCGAGTCAAACTCGACGGGACGTGTTTTATAGTGTGAGTCCCGAATAACCCTCGGGACAGTATTCTGCTGCCATCTAGTGGATGAAATAACATCATTTTGCAAGAAAACATGAATATTCCACTACTTTCTGCTTTGTTATGGTAACTCTAAGATAAGTCCTCAATATTCATGAGTAAGGTGCATTAAAGACAATAGCAAATGACAAGATGTCAGAAAATTGTCAGATGTAAAGAGAAACAAAATAAAAATTAGATGGGAAAAGTAATACATATAGAATACAAATAATAAAGAATGCACATTTAGATATATACTGCGTAAACAAAATTAAAGGAACATATAGCATCAAGTCAATGAAAGTTCTGGGCTGTTGATCTGGTCAGTTAGGTATAGCAGAGGGGCTTGTTCATCAGTTTCAGCTGCCTTGGTGCAACAATGAGATGACCCCCAAAACAGGAATGGTTTAACAGATGGAGGCCACTGACATTTTTCCCTCCTCTTTTGTTTTGTCACTCGTTTTGCATTTGGCTACTGTCAGTGTCACTACTAGTAGCATGAGGCCATACCTGGGCCCTACAGAGGTGGCACAGGTAGTTCCACTTCTCCAGGATGGCACACCAATATGTGGCATTGCCAGATGGTCTGCTGTGTCTCCCAGCACAGTCTCAAGTGCATGGAGGAGATTCCAAGAGACAGTCAGTTACTCTAGGAGAGCTGGACAGGGCCCCTCGTAGAAGGTCCTTAACCCATCAGCAGGACCCACCATTATCTGCTCCTTTGGGCAAGGATGAACAGGATGAGCACTGCCACAGCCTACAAAATGACTACCAGCAGGCAGGCCACTGGTGTGAATGTCTCTGACCAAACAATCAGAAACAGACTTCATGAGGGTGGCCTAAGGGTCATACGTCCTCTAGTGGACCCTGTGGTCACAGTCTGCCTGGCACTGTGAAGCTCGATTGGCATTTGCCATTGAATACCAGAACTGGCAGGTCCACCACTGGTGACGTGTGCTTTCCACAGTTGAGAGGTTCACCCTGAACACATGTGACAGACGCGAAAGGGTCTGGAGAAGCCGTGGAGAATGTTATGCTGCCTGTAACATCGTTTAGCATGAGCGGTTTGGTGGAAGGTCAGTGATGGTATATCTGGGGAGGGAGGCATATCCATTGAGGGATGCACAGACTTCTACATGCTAGACAACAGCACCTTGATTGCCGTTAGGTATCAGGATGAAATCCTTGGACCCATTGTCAGACCCTATGCTGGTGCAGTGGCCTTTTTATAACTTCAATTTAACTTAATACTGATACTCTGTATGTTCAATGCATCATAATAACTATTCATGGTGGCTCTAAAATCCGTACTGACCCCTACTCTCTCTTCTGTTTCTTTTTCCGGTTTCTCTGTGGTGGCGGCCTGCGCCACCACCAACCTACTCAAAGCAACATGATGCCCCAGCATTGATGGACTAAAAGCCAGAAGTCCACGTGATCATCATCATCATCATCATCATCAAATCCTTCCGTGAAAACCATAAATCCAAAGAGGACTGTTTCATTTATGTTAGGTAGATTGCCCAGAGGGGACTGGGCGGTCTCATGGCCTGGAATCCCTGCAGATTTTGTTTTTTTCTCCGGCCGTCTGGAGTTTTTTTGTTTTTTTTGTTTTTTCTGTCCCCCCTGGCCATTGGACCTTACTCTTATTCTATGTTAATTAATGTTGACTTATTTTATTTTCTTAAATTGTCTCTTATTTTTCTATTCTTCATTATGTAAAGCACTTTAAGCTACATTTTTTTTGTATGAAAATGTGCTATATAAATAAATGTTGTTGTTGTTGTTGTTATGCTGGTGCAGTGGCTCCTGGGTTCCCCCTGGTGCACAACAATGCCCGGCCTCATGTGGCAAGAGTATGCAGGAAGTTCCTGGAGGATGAAGGAATTGATACCATTGACTGGCCCCCATGCAAACTCGTCTGACCTCAATCCAATAGAACACCTCTGGGTGGGACATTATGTTTGGGTCCATCTGACACCTCAGGGGGATACGTAACATCAGGAGTGGGGAGCCGGGTGGGCCCTTCTCACTGTCCTGTTTCACTACTACGTGGGCAGAGCTGCCTGGGAGGGCTAGTTAAGAATAAAATGAAGAAAAGAGACCTAAAACATCGATCTGAACCCCAACCAGGGGATGAACCCTGGCGGAGACATGACACCCTTATTTCATTTGAGACAGATTTGTATCCGTCAGCACTTTTTGACTCTATTCTATTGTCCTGCCCTCGCCATAACCCCTCTACGCCCTCTTCTTCGAAGCTTTCCTGCACCGTCTACTGCTTTGGTAGTTACTGTGAAGTAAATGTTCAGTTGCAGTCCCACTGCATACTATGAATGTGAAGTTGGATTTTATATGGTGGTTCATGAATTGTACCTGTGAAGATGATTCAACTCCCTACATGATTGTCTGGTAGACCTCGTCTGATATTACAGAAGCAGACAAACCACAAACAAGGCCACACCACTGCGACTGGCACAATATACAGTGGTGTGAAAACTATTTGCCCTTCCTGATTTCTTATTCTTTTGCATGTTTGTCACACAAAATGTTTCTGATCATCAAACACATTTAACCATTAGTGAAATATAACACAAGTAAACACAAAATGCAGTTTTAAATGATGGTTATTATTATTTAGGAGAAAAAATCCAAACCTACATGGCCCTGTGTGAAAAGTAATTGCCTCCTGAATCCCTAATAACTGATTGGGCCACCCTTAGCAGCAATAACTGCAATCAAGCGTTTGCAACACTTGCAATGAGTCTTTTACAGCTCTGGAGGAATTTTGGCCCACTCATCTTTGTAGAATTGTTGTAATTCAGCTTTATTTGAGGGTTTTCTAGCATGAACCGCCTTTTTAAGGTCATGCCATAGCATCTCAATTGGATTCAGGTCAGGACTTTGACTAGGCCAACTTGCACACAATATCATTTGCATACACATACTAAAACATTTGCAGTTTGTACAAAAGAATGTGTCATGGCTCAAATAACTGAGTGGTTTGGAAGTTGCATGCATTGTTATGCAAACATTAATTGCCGTTTGAGACATGAGGCATCTCAATTGAAGAAAAGTGTCTGAATATATTAAGAGGCCTACAAGAAAATTGTACTGTTACTGTAACCCAATGCAGTCTTCTATACTTTTGTTGTAAAAGCCGGGGTTCAGCCATTCAGAGGTGGATTTGCTGGTGTGTTTTGGGTCATTTTGTCTTTCCTCTGAGGTTTCCTGTTTCTGTTTCCTCAGAGGTGGAGCCCTTAGCCCAACTTCACCTCTCGCTTCCAGGTTGGACAGACACACACACTTCCACACGTAGACATTTATATATTTATTTTTGTGTAATATATATATATCAGAGTTAAAGATGCTAAGATTTGCATTGTGTGTAACGAGGAAGGACAGGATTAGGAATGAGGACATTAGAGGGTCAGCTCAAGTTGGACGGTTTGGAGGCAAAGCCAGAGAGGCGAGATTGCGTTGGTTTTGGACATGTGCAGAGGAGAGATGAGGGGTATATTAGGAGAAGGATGATAAGGATAGAACTGCCAGGCAAGGGGAACAGAGGAAGGCTTAACACTAGAATTACCAGAGCCTACGAAAAAACTCGTAATTCCGTCCCACCTTAAACAGCACCCAAGATCGCTTCAGCTTCCATGCGCCTTTGTCTTCTAAATGTGCTGATAAAGAGAAGCTAGAGCAGCGGCATTCCATCCCCACCAATTTAGAGCGTGCACTAACTTCTCTCAGCTCAGGCCTTGACTTGAGTATCTGGGAGTGAAGTGGAGTAGATGACAAGATGGCCGGATAAACTCGGACATTCTCCTTCAGGATTTTTTGGTAGACAGTAGAATTCATGGTTCCATCTATCACAGCAAGCCTTCCAGGTCCTGAAGCAGCAAAACAACCCCAGACCATCCCACTACCACGACCATATTTTACTGTTGGTATGATGTTCTTTTTCTGAAATGCTGTGTTCCTTTTACGCCAGATGTAACGTGACATTTGCCTTCCAAAAGTTCAACTTTTGTCTCATCAGTCCACAAGGTATTTTCCCAAAAGTCTTGGCAATCATCGAGAAGTTTCTTAGCAAAATTGAGACGAGCCCTAATGTTCTTTTTACTTAACAGTGGTTTCGTCTTGGAAATCTGCCATGCAGGCCGTTTTTGCCCAGTCTCTCTCTTATGGTGGAATCGTGAACACTGACCTTAATTAAGGCAAGTGAGGCCTGCAGTTCTTTAGATGTTGTCCTGGGGTCTTTTGTGACCTCTCGGATGAGTTGTCTCTGCGCTCTTGGGGTAATTTTGATCGGCCGGCCACTCCTGGGAAGGTTCACCACTGTTCCATGTTTTTGCCATTTGTAGATAATGGCTCTCACTGTGGTTCACTGGAGTCCCAAAGCTTTAAAAATGGCTGTATAACCTTTACCAGACTGATAGATCTCAATTACTTCTGTTCTCATTTGTTCCTGAATTTCTTTGGATCTTGGCATGATGTCTAGCTTTTGAGGTGCTTTTGGTCTACTTCTCTGTGTCCGGCAGCTCCTATTTAAGTGATTTCTTGATTGAAACAGGTGTGGCAGTAATCAGGCCTGGGGTGGCTACGGAAATTGAACTCAGGTGTGATACACCACAGTTAGGTTATTTTTTAACAAGGGGGCAATTACTTTTTCACACAAGGCCATGTAGGTTTGGAATTTTTTTCTCCCTAAATAATAAAACCATCATTTAAAAACTGCATTTTGTGTTTACTTGTGTTATATTTGACTAATGGTTAAATGTGTTTGATGATCAAAAACATTTTGTGTGACAAACATGCAAAAGAATAAGAAATCAGGAAGGGGCAAATAGTTTTTCACACCACTGTATTCTTCAGTTATTTTGAATGTTTGTTGAATTGCATTGCATATGACGGCTTACACAATGATCGCTTACATACAAAGATTTTACAGAGAAGTTAATTCACCGGTAGCCTACATAATCCATTTTGGTCAAAAAGACTTAAGAAATGGATAATTAAGCAGGATGGAGACACTTGCACACAATATCATTTGCATACACATACTAAAACATTTGCAGTTTGTACAAAAGAATGTGTCATGGCTCAAATAACTGAGTGGTTTGGAAGTTGCATGCATTGTTATGCAAACATTAATTGCCGTTTGAGACATGAGGGAAAGCAATTGAAGAAAAGTGTACTGAATATATTAAGAGGCCTACAAGAAAATGATGTACTGTTACTGTAACCAAATGTACTGTATTGTGTATGACACAAAGTGACGATGCAGATTAAAAAATATATACATATATATCTATAATATCTATACTAGCTGTGTAAGCCCGTACTGTAAAAAGCCCGGGGTCCTAGAAACTATTGAAATCGTCAGAAAAAAATTGAAACGTAGAGATGTCAGGTAAAGGAACTACTCTGGGCGTCTCTCTCCTCGGAGACTTCCTTTTGCCGACGTGCTTGCCTCGCTTGTGTATTAACGGTGGGAGGAAAAGTAAAAGGGATACCGTTTTGCCGATGTTAGCGGCTAAGCGACTTTGTCTTTCCTCTGAGGTTTCATTTTGCTGACGTGCTGTTTCTCTTTGTGTTATTAGTGGCTAAGCGAGTTTCTGTTTCCTCAGAGGTGGAGCCCTTAGCCCAACTTCACCTCTCGCTTCCAGGTTGGACAGACACACACACTTCCACACGTAGACATTTATATATTTATTTTTGTGTAATATATATATATATCAGAGTTAAAGATGCTAAGATTTGCATTGTGTGTAACGAGGAAGGACAGGATTAGGAATGAGGACATTAGAGGGTCAGCTCAAGTTGGACGGTTTGGAGGCAAAGCCAGAGAGGCGAGATTGCGTTGGTTTGGACATGTGCAGAGGAGAGATGAGGGGTATATTAGGAGAAGGATGATAAGGATAGAACTGCCAGGCAAGGGGAACAGAGGAAGGCTTAAGAGAAGGTTTATCAATGTGGAGAGAGAGGACATGCAGGTGATGGATGTGACAGAGCAAGATGACGAGGACAGAAAGATATGAAAGAAGATGATCTGCTGTGGCAACCCCTAACGGGAGCAGCCGAAAGAAGTGTAATATATATCTACTAGGTAGGTTCACACCCCCTGCTCGCTTCACTCGCCAACCACTTCACGTCTCTGCCACTCGCGTTGTGAAGATGGGGGCTGAACGCACCCCAAGGAGACGCGACCACTCCTCTGAAACCCCCTCTTAAACGGTAATACAATAGGAAACAAATAGTTTTTTGTTTGATCAGCTGCTGCTGCTGCACCATTTGATCTGCATTTTGCGCAGCACTTCGTACATCTAAAAGCCTGTACAGCAGCTGTCCTACTCTTTGTGTTTTATTTCCGACCCCAGGCGTGGTTAAATCTCTTGGCACAAAGTCTCAACTTGTGGGACGTGAGTTCTTGATATTTTTTATTTATAAATTTAAAAAGCAGAATAAGAATTTGAAAATCTAATAACATTACATTAAAGTCTGATAAATTCTGAAAGGAAAAATACCAAACATATATATGTAGGCTTTAAAACAAGCCAGATTTAAAGCGTGACATAAAATCGTTGCACAAAATCATTTAACTTTTAGGCTTGGGATTATATATATATAAACTGATCAAAAAAATTAAAGGAACACTTTGAAAACACATCAGATCTCAATCCTCCTGGATATCTATACTGATATAGACTGGGTAATGTGTTAGGAACGAAAGGATGCCACATCGTTTGATGGAAATGAAAATGATCAACCTACAGAGCCCTGAATTCAAAGATGCCCCAAAAATCAGAGTGAAAAAATTATGTGGCAGGCTAGTCCATTTTGCCAAAATGTAATTGCAGCAACTCCAAATTGTACGTAGCACTTTGTATGGCCCCTGTGTTCTTGTATACATGCCTGACAACATCGGTGCATGCTTCTAATGAGATGACAGATGGTGTTGTGGGGGATCTCCTCCCAGATCTGGACCAGGGCATCACTGAGCTCCTGGACAGTCTGAGGTGCAACCTGGTGGCATTGGATGGACCAAAACATAATGTCCCAGAGGTGTTCTATTGGATTTAGGTCAGGAAAGTGTGGTGGCCAGTCAATGGTATCAATTCCTTCATCCTCCAGGAACTGCCTGCATACTCTCACCACATGAGGCCAGGAATTGTCGTGCACCAGGAGCCACTGTACCAGCATAGGGTCTGACAATGGGTCCAAGGATTTCATCCTGATACCTAATGGCAGCCAAGGTGCCTTTGTCAAGCCTGTAGCGGTCTGTGTGACCCTCCATGGATATGCCTCCTCAGACAATCATTAACCCACCACCAAACTGCTCATGCTGAATGATGTTACAGGCAGCATAATGTTCTCCATGGCTTCTCCAGACCCTTTCACTTCTGTCACGTGCTCAGGGTGAACCTGCTCTCATCTGTAAAAAGCACAGGGCACCAGTGGTGCATCTGCCAATTCTGGTATTCTATGGCGAATGCCAATCGAGCTGCATGCTGCTGGGCAGTGAGCTCAGGGCCCATTAGAGGACATGGGGCCCTTGGGTCACCCTCATGAAGTCTTTCTGGTTGTTTGGTCAGAGACATTCACACCAGTGGCCTGCTGGAGGTCATTTTGTAGGGCTCTGGCAGTGCTCATCCTGTTCCTCTTGCCCAAAGGAGCAGATACTGGTCCTGCTGATGGGTTATGGACCTTCTATGGCCCTCTCCAGCTCTCCTAGAGTAACTGCTTGTCTCCTAGAATCTCCTCCATGCCCTTGAGACTGTGCAGGGAGACACAGCAAACCTTCTGGCAATGACACATATTGATGTGCCATCCTGGAGAAGTTGGACTACCTGTGCAACCTCTGTAGGGTCCAGGTATCGCCTCATGCTACCAGTAGTGACACTGACTGTAGCCAAATGCAAAACTAGTGAAGAAACAGTCAGCAAAGATGAGGAGGGAAAAATGTCAGTGGCCTCCACCTGTTAAACCATTCATTCCTGTTTTGGGGGTCATCTCATTGTTGCCCCTCTAGTGCATCTGTTGTTAATTTCATTAACACCACAGCAGCTGAAACTGATTAACAACCCCCTCTGCTACTTAACTGACCAGATTGATATCACAGAAGTTTCATTGACTTTATGCTATACTCTGATTAAAAAGTCTTCCTTTAATTCTTTTGAGCAGTATATATATATAAAATAGTACTGTGAAATGAGATGTATTAAAGCATAAGAATTTTCACAAATAAGAGGAGATTATGCAGCTTGTTTGCTTAGCTAAAAGCTAAGTTGTCAGAAGATGTCATCTGTTCTCTCCTCCTTGGATAACTTCAGTTATTTAGAGCTGTGGGGTGGGTGTTTTTATATCGATTGCTGTTTTTATGGTTGTTTGATTTACGCATATTGGCTTGGCAGATGCTTTTATCGAAAACGACTTACAAAATGAGATAGACGTAATTGAGTAACATTAGGTTAGGGCCGCTGGTAGTGCTGCTGCCTCGCAGTAAGGAGACCTGGGTTTGCGTCCCGGGTCCTCCCTGTGTGGAGTCTGTATGTTCTCCCCGTGTCAGTGTGGGTTTCCTCCCACAGTCCAAAGACATGCAGGTTAGGTGCATTGGCGATCCTAAATTGTCCCTGATGTGTGATTGGTGTGTGTGTGCCCCCTGCAGTGGGCTGGCGCCCTGCCTAAGGTTTGTTTCCTGCCTTGCGCCCTGTGCTGGCTAGGATTGGCTCCAGCAGACCCCCGTGATCCTGTGTTAGAATATAGCGGGTTGGATAATGGTTTGATGGATGGATAGGTTAGGGCCTGCTTGTTAAGCAAGTGTAGTAGGACAGGTAAGAAAAGTTGATTGCCAAAAGTGAAAAGATGTAATAACTAATAAATTTACAATCCAAGATTGCAATCGATAAAACAATTAAACTTAATTTAATAACAAATCAACCACCAATATGAAAGATTAAAGAGCAAATATTTATTTCCTTCAATCAGTTACACAGATATGCACAGAACAGATGGTTTTTCAATTGCTTCTTAAATACATTGAGGGAGTCAACAGTTCGAATGGAGGTGGGCAGCTTGTTCACGTCTTAATACCATGCATAGGTGTCATGACCAGATGCTGTTCACCTGCAGACCTGGGTGGGTGAAAAGGAGCACAGCACCTCAATGTCTCCATATATACTCAGGTGCTGACCTATTAACTACTCTGTAGGCCAGCATTAGGGATTTGAACTTAATAAATGCTCTAGTGGCCTGAAGTGATGAGTGCCTGTCTCGGCTGGTTAAATACAAAGTGGGCCTCTACATTCTGGACCATCTACAGTGGCTTGATAACACATGCGGGTAGTCCTGCCAGAAGTGAGTTGCTGTTGTCCAGACGTGACAAGACCAAAGCCAGGACCAGACGTGGTGCTGCAAATTCCACCAGATAAGATCTGATCTTGTGGATGTTGTACAGTGTGAACCTGAATGAAGAAGAAGAAGAGAGTAAAAATGTGGTCAGAAAAAGAGAGCTGCTCATCATTTACCACCCCAAAGTTGTGTACTGACTTGGCAGGTGTTAGTGACAGTGATCCAAGCTGTACAGGGAAGAGGAGTTGAACAGACTGGCTGGTTGGGATCACTAGAAGCTCTTTTTTTCCAAGATTGAGCTGTAGCTGGTGGTCTTTCATTCAGGTAGAGATATCGGTTAGACATACAGAGACTCTAGCTGGTATTGTGTTGTCCTCAGGAGGGAATGACTGGTACAGCTGTGTATCATCTGCATAGCACTGATAAGGGAACCCATGGGATTGGTTGATGGTGTACAGAGAGAAAAGTAGTGGACTCGGCACCAATCCTTGGGGCACCACTGTGCATGTCTGCTCTAATTTGTATCTGCATATTTATTAAAAAAAATTAAGATCTAATCTAGAATCTTTTTCAAAAGACATCAAGATTTCCATTATGAAAACTTTGCAGAATGCTGGCAATGATTGGAAAGTGGGTCCTGCCTCTTGGGACCACAAAACACATGGAACATAACACAGCCAGCTTTATATACTGTGAAATGATGCCAGAGACACCACAAAAAGGTAGCCACCCCATATACTTGAAAATGGGTTGCTGAAAAGGCAGAAATAATAACGATCTTGGACATGAGTCCAAAACAGAACTGATTAGCAAACACAAAATGGCTTCTTTTAAAGCCGGTCAGAGGAAGTGATGTCATCGGGCCCAGACGGAATGTCCCGTAACAACAACAACAACAACATTTATTTCTATAGCACATTTTCATACAAACAGTAGCTCAAAGTGCTTTACATATTAAAGAATAGAAAAATGAAAGACACAATTATAAAACAAAATAAATCAACATTAATTAACATCGAATAAGAGTAAGGTTCAATGGCCAGGGGGGACAGAAAAAACAAAAACTCCAGGCGGCTGGAGAAAAAATAAAATCTGTAGGGATTCCAGACCATGAGACCGCCCAGTCCCCTCTGGGCATTCTACCTAACATAAATGAAACAGTCCTCTTTGGATTTAGGATTCTCACGGAAGGGCTTGATGATGATGATGGTCACGTAGACTTCTGCCTTTTAATCCGTCCATCATTGTTGGAGCATCATGAAGCTTTGAGTAGGTGGAGGTGGCGCAGGCCACCACCACAAAGAAACCGGAAAAAGAAACAGAAAAGAGAGTAGGGGTCAGTACCGATTTTAGAGCCACCATGAATAGTTATTTTGAGGAGATTGAACATATAGAGTATCAGGATTAAGTTAAATTACGATTAAAATGAAGTTATAAAAAGGCCATGTTAAAGTAATGTGTTTTCAGCAGTGTTTTAAAGTGCTCTACTGTATCAGCCTGGCGAATTCCTATTGGCAGGCTATTCCAGATTTTAGGTGCATAGCAGCAGAAGGCCGCCTCACCACTTCTTTTAAGTTTTGTTCTTGGAATTCTAAGGAGACACTCATTTGAGGATCTGAGGTTACGATTTGGAATATAAGGTGTCAGACATTCCGATATATAAGATGGGGCGAGATTATTTAAGGCTTTATAAACCATAAGCAGAATTTTAAAGTCAATCCTGAATGACACAGGTAACCAGTGTAGTGACGCTTAAGACTGGTGTGATGTGTTCTGATTTTCTTTTCCTAGTTAGGATTCTAGCAGCTGCATTCTGCACTAGTTGCAAACGATTTATATCTTTTTGGGTAGTCCTGAGAGGAGTGCGTTACAGTAATCTAGTCGACTGAAAACAAACGCGTGAACTAATTTCTCAGCATCCTTCAGTGATATAAGAGGTCTAACTTTACTTATGTTTCTTAAGTGAAAAATGCTGTCCTAATGATCTGATTAATATGTGATTTAAAATTCAGATTACAGTCAACAATCACCCCTAAGCTTTTTACCTCCATCTTGACTTTTAATCCTAATGTATCCAGTTTATTTCTAATAGCCTCATTGTATCCATTATTGCTGATCACTAAGATTTCAGTTTTCTCTTTATTTAACTTGAGAAAATTACTATTCATCCATTCTGAGATACTAGTCAGACATTCTGTTAGTGAATCAATAGAATCAGGGTCATCAGGTGCTATTGATAAGTACAGCTGTGTGTCATCAGCATAGCTGTGGTAGCTCACGTTGTGCCCTGAGATAATCTGACCTAACGGAAGCATGTAGATTGAGAATAACAGCGGACCCAGGATAGAGCCTTGTGGAACACCATATTGGATATCATGTGTCTTGAGTTGTAATTACCACAACTAACAAAGAATTTTCTCCCTGTCAGGTAGGATTCAAACCAATTTAAGACACTGCCAGAGAGGCCCACCCATTGACTAAGGCGATTTCTAAGAATGTTGTGATCAATGGTGTCAAATGCAGCACTCAGATCTAAGAGGATGAGAACAGATAAATGGCCTCTGTCTGCATTCACCGCAAATCATTTACTACTTTAACGAGTGCAGTTTCTGTGCTGTGATTTGTTCTAAAACCCGACTGAAATTTATCAAGAATAGCAGGTTTATTTAGGTGGTCATTTAACTGCATAATGACTGCCTTCTCCAGAACTTTACTTAAGAAAGGCAGGTTAGAGATGGGTCTAAAATTTTCAAGAGCTGAGGGGTCGAGATTATGTTTCTTAAGTAGGGGTTTAACTACAGCAGTCTTAAGACAGTCTGGGAAGACCCCCGTATCTAATGACGAATTTACTATGTCCAGAACATTATCAATTAGCACGCCTGATACTTCTTTGAAAAACCTTGTTGGTATCGGGTCAAGGACGCAGGTGGAGGGTTTTAATTGAGAGATTATTTTCTTTAAATCAGGTAAATCTATCCTAGTGAAAGAGTTTAATTTGTTTATAACAGGATGCTGGGGTTTAGGAGGATCCTTAGTGTTGGGGAGATATACTATGTTATTTCTAATATCATTAATTTTTTGATTGAAAAATACAGCGACAGCCTCACAGGTTTCACTGGAAGCACTTAGGAGGCATTCCTTTGAGCTACCTGGGTTTAGTAGGCGATCAATTGTTGAAAATAAGACTCTGGGATTACTAGCATTGTTATTTATAATCTTAGAGAAATAGCAGCGTCTCAAGGCGGACAGTGTTATTGTATTCTGTTATTTTGACTTTTAATATTTCGTGGTGGATAGTCCGTAGTGAGAGAAAGAGAGAGAGAGTTGGCGCACTCTGCCATCCCCTGGTCTGGCACCCCATGCATGTCTGCTCTAATTTGTATCAGCATATTTATTTGTTTAAAAAACTGATAAAAACAAATCTCATCTAGAACCTTTTTCAAAAGACGTCAAGATATCCGCTATGAAAACATTAAGAACACGTGAAGAGTTATTTCAGCTCTGCCACTGCGTTAATGAAGGGTTAGCCAACACTGTGAATTTCTTATTTTCACATTTGTGTTACAGTTAAGATAATTAGTAGAAAATCTGCTACCTGCTTCTTTACCCTGTTGTGGCAACCAAAGATATTAGCAATGTCTCAGTATACGTATAAGGAAATAGCAAAATATATTTCATAAATTAAATATTCACTCAAGCCTTATTAAAATTTAAATAATGTTTAAGTTAGATTAGCTTGTGGGGAAAATGTAGGGCAAGGAAGTGAAGATTCATTTTAAAGATATAACTGTTAAATTTCATTTTTTGTTGCTTGAGGCTTGACAAGTTTAAACAAAGCTAAAGCGCAAGTCTGCTTGGAAAAGCGCCAGCATTACTGAGTAAAATAATGATAAAAAAGCTACTAGAAATATGAGTAGAAAAAAAAGAGATTTAGCATCGGATGGAGGCTCAGCTCTAAAAGTAAATACTTGGTGCAGGAATCTTTAGACCATGGCTTTTAACAACTAAATATAATATTCATTAAAAGCAGAACTGCAGCACAATACATTTTAATATCTGAAGATCTTTCCATTTATGAGATTAACTGCTCTAAATCTGTTCTTTTCCCACTAAATTCTTCCCATCACCTCTCTACATTTTCTCCATTCCCGTGTTCAGCTACCTGGGATTGGACACCTATGCTAGGGTCTGGGAGCTTGTAGATGCCAATTTTATGCCATGTTCATTGCAGATGATACCAAGCTGGGTAGATTTGCAGATAATCGGGAATCAGTTGAATCGTCCCAGACGGACTTGGGCAGAGTTGTAAAAGAAATTTGATGTCCGGAAATGTAAAGTATTTCCAAAGAAGTAAAAATGTAAGGTCTGAATACACAGTGTGAGGTCTGAAAATTGAGAGTACAACTTATGAGAAGTAATTAGAAGTCATCCTGGACTCGATGCGATCAACTGCCAGACAGTTTTCAGATGTCATTAAGAAGGCTGACTGAATGTCAGGTTATATAGCGCCTTGATATGTGGAGTACAAGTCACAGGAGGTTCTGCTCAAGCTTTATAACACACTGGTGAGGCCTCATCTGGAGTCCTGTGTGCAGTTTGTGTCTCCAGGCTACAAAAAGGACATAACAGCACAAGAGAAGGTCCAGAGAAGAGCGACTAGGCTGATTTCAGTGCTACAGGGGATGAGTTATGAGGAAAGATTAAAAGAGCTGAACATTATGGAGATGAAGAGGAGACCTGACTGAAGGGTTTAAAATGATGAAGGGAATTAGTCCAGTGGATTGAGACTGTTATTGTAAAATTAGTCCATCAACAATATGGGGACACATGTAAAGTACACCTTATGAAAAGGATTTTGGAGTCGTAGTGGACTCTACACTATCAACTGCCAGACAATGTTCAGAATCCATTAAGAAGGCTAACAGAATGTCAGGTTATATAGCACCTTGATGTGTGGAGTACAAGTCACAGGAGGTTCTGCTCAAGCTTTATAACACACTGGTGAGGCCTCATCTGAAGTACTTAGGTGCAGTTTTGTTCTCCAGGCTACATAAAGGACATAACAGCACAAGAGAAGGTCCAGAGAAGAGCGACTAGGCTGATTCAGGGCTACAGGGGATGAGTTATGAGGAAAGATTAAAAGAGCTGAGCCTTAAGGAGATGAAGAGGAGACCTGACTGAAGGGTTTAAAATGATGAAGGGAATTAGTCCAGTGGATGAAGACGGTGACTTTAAAATGAGTTCAGGAAGAACACGGGGCCACAGTTGGAAACTTGTGAAGGGGAAATTTCACACAAACATTAGGAAGTTTATCTTCACACTGAGAACCACAATCACTTGGAGTGGTGTGGTGGATAGTAAGACTTTAGGGACCTTCAGAACTCCACTTTATGTTTTGGACGAATTATGTGGATCGGACTAGAAGGCTGGGCTAAAGGGCCTATTCTCCTCTACATTATTCAAATATCTTTATGTATAATATGCTACCGTGGCTGTCCAGGATTTTAAATCACCTGTAGCTCACAAACCGTTCGACCTATTGACCTGAAATTTGATACACATATACTACGGGACGTCTACAAGCCGCTTTCGGAGTGATGATTGACCTCCAAGGTTATTCCCCTTTTTATTTTTATTTTAATTTTATTGTGGAATCAAGTCTGGACAGCAGCCAGCAGGGTGGCAGTGCGGCGCATGTGTATGGGCGCCATTCTCATCCCTACCACCTTCACCATCACTTCCCCTAAGGGCTCATTTATACTTCACGCTCAGAACGTGTACGCGCCCGCATCATGGCTGCCACGCGTTCCCAGCGTTCATTTCACGCGTCCTCTGAGCAGGTCCTCAGAAATTAACGTGACGCGTGCGCGAGGTGCAGTACCAGCAAAAAGTCGGGGGGCGCAGTGTGCTAAAAGTCGGAACGTGACGTCAGAGTCTCTGTTTACTATCTCCATGTGACAGCAAGCCTCTATGGAGATCCTTCGGGGATCGATGTGCGCACTTTGCTGTTTGATGAATGGCTCAAATACAGTGCTATACATTATGTAGTCGATGTGAAGTTGCAAAAAAAAAAAAAAATAGACGGCACAAAAGACGGTATGCGAGACTTTTAAAATGTATCGTGTCATTTATATATGTCTTTTTTATTTTTTAATTTTTTCAACTTAACAACAGCAACATAATGTATAGCGTTATATTTGAGCCACTGAGAAAAAAATAAAGGGCACGGTGAAAACGTGTATTTTGTGATTAAAGTTGAAATTTTGGCTTTAATCTCGAAATGTCCACTTTAACCTCGTAGTTTACTTTATCATTAAAGCAGACGGTCGTAAACGTCATCCCAGTTTTTAATCGCTACGAGCTTCTTGGACCTGACAGCAGGTAAAGTAAAACAATAAAAAATAGATGGCACAAAAGATGGTATGTGAGACTTTTAAAATGTATCGTGTCATTACGATCGGGAATATGCGACGCTTGAATATAAAAAGCACCACGAATGCATCTGTATGTCGGCATTTTGCTTCAGCAGCGGAAAGCAGCAATAGATCGCCACACAGAACAAATTAAATGTATGATATTCCAACTCTCTGCACATTTAGAATCTTTAGATTTATACTTAATATCACTTTCATGATGAAATGCATTAAAATGTGTATGTTACATTTTACATATAATTTTGTTTAAATAATGAATACTGTTAATAAATACACACATGGGGGTGTCACGGTGGCGGAGCGATAGCACTGCTGTCTCGCAGGGAGTTATGTTGTTGGTATTTCCTGCTTGTATTCCACACGGTGCTCCGGTTTCCTTCCAAAGATATGCAGATTTAGGGATTTGGTGCCGCTAAAATGACGCGAGTGTATGTGTGTGCTTGTATTCACCTTACGATGAGCTGAGGCCTCGTCAAGGGACTGTTTCTCACTCGTGCCCAATGCTTCCTGGAATGGACACATCCCTGGGTTTATGGATTTAATTAATAAACATCCTTTTCAGAGATATTGCGGTAAGGTGTTATTAGAATTTAATAGGTTTTCTAGGCAATTCACAACACAGAGAGACCGAACATGTTCTCACCGTGATAATATCTCACACTGCCACCTGGTGGATTCCTCTAGATTTACGTAAAGTACGCGCGCAAGTATGAACACTACAACGCCTGCGTCGCAGGAGCGTCCTCTGCAGCATGCGTCGCGTCGCGTGAAGTAGAACTCCGGCCTAACTCTTCATATCTTAAATCATTCTTGAGGCAGATTGAAGACTTAAGTGCCAGCTTAAGTGAAAAATTAAAGAAAACATACAAATGAATTGCAACACAAACACAGACTTAATCAGTTTTGACGCGAAAAGATGCCGACAAAAGAAGAGAAGAAGCGGGTCGCTATGGTGGAGAAAAAAAGAGCTGCTCAGGAAGCAGCAAGCACATCAACCTCTGAGCAAACGAATGATAAACGTACAGAGAAAGAGGAGGAATACTATAAAAACTATAAGTCAAGTGTATTCACTGCACTTTATCGTGCAGTTCACCGTTACTGGTTTTAATGTAATACGTTCCGAAGGGTGTCAGAGACTCTATTTCTTCTTGGTGCTACCTTTCTCTCTCATTCTAATTCCGACTGGTAATTTATTAAAATCAGTTTTCTCCCTAGAATTAACTTTCTTAGCTATATGCTCCGACCACCCCCAGACCTTCCTTCTGGGAGTCTGTTAAGTCTTCGGTGTCTTCGCTCCTTTGTAATCACAAGAGGTCATCTATTAAACAATCCACTTTGATCTGCGACAGGTTGGATGGTGGCATCTCTCTCCCAGAGTTCAAGCTGTACCACCTTGCTATTTACTCTAAGGCCAGTCTGGAATCGGGTCTGCCATCTCCAGCATCCTCTTTCCTGGTTGCCCATAGAAACAAAACATATTCTCATCCCCATGCTCAACAATAAAATAAAGTCACTGTCTCCTATTGTTGACCCCATTAACATGGAGATGTGTGTAAAAATTGATGGGTCCTATGCCAAGATGGCACCTCCACGCACCTTTATTTCGTAATTCTGCCCTAAATATTAGAGGCCTCCCAATTTCCTCCTCCTCTTTAGTATCAGTCTGGTATATCTGTGCTAGGAGATGCTGTATATTTAATGAGTCAGAGCTGGAAGTGTACATAAGAACAATTTGACAAATGAGAGGAGACCATTCAGTCCATCACACCTGTTTGTTTAGCTAACAACGAAGCTGTCCCGATATCTCATCTCATCCTTTCTCTTAATCTCAACATCCTATTCCTTCCACTTCCTACTTTTTCTGTTTTTGCTCATGAGATGTGTGCCCAGGACATGAGGACTTCCCCTCTCTTCTCTTCTTCCAGTTCATCCCCTGTACTAATTTGCTTCATCCCTTTCTCATAACTCCAAAACAGTATCTGTTCTCTATTCTCTCCTCCAAAATGTTAAATGAGGTTTTATTAAAATGTAATTGATCTGAAGATGTGCCTCCTGACAGTTTACCATAAACAAATAAAATTATAGCAAAAAATGAAGTGAGTTCAGTTTAAAAATATGTAAACCTCTGGGGAGCACTGCATGAAATCACAAGCAACAGAGGATGGGGTTTTGCAAAGCTCTGTGAATTGTTATTTATTGAATTTAGCATTTCTGAACCTCTCTCAGAGGAGACTCAAGTCAATTTGATCAAACGTAGACAGAAAGACAGCCACGTTTCTTCACCGACACCTCTTTGGTCAATCTTTGTTGATGGCTGGTCCACCTTATTCCAGATCTGGAATCCTTCAGGCATCCAAGTGTGTTACTTCTCTCTCTCCCAGTAATTTTATCGGTAGTACGATGGGCATATCTTTCTTGAGCCAGTGGCTAAGCTCTGGACATTAAACTATAAGGCTGTCAGCTTGGCTAGTGCTTCTGCTTCACTACAGGAAAAAGACTTAACATCTTTAGTTTTCAACATTAAAACTTTTCTGAAAACAGTTGTATTCCATTCTGACCTTGTCTTTTTGTATAAGCATGTCAGACATCTATCTACTATATAATAAAACGTTAAGGTCTGTGGGTATAGTCCCTCTGAACAATCTGATTGGCCAATTTTGGAAGTGTGTGGCGTAAAGGCGTAGGAGTCGCTTTGAAAGACAGGAACCATAAGAGATGTGAGCTAGGTGTCTCCAAATGACGGAGTCTGAGAAGCAGGCTTTACACACATGAGCTCGACAGAAGGAGTGTCAGTCAAGACAGGTTCAGACACATGAGGATGCAGAAGAAAAGCACCGAAGGTACACATAGGGCAAAAGAAAGGTAATGGAATAACTTTTCAAATATTTACTCTCTTTGAGCAGGTATCATAGCTAGCATACAGTGCCTTGTGAAAGTGTTCATCCCCTTCTTGGTGTTGGTCCTGTTTGTCACATTCCAATCTGGAATTTAAATAGATTTTCTTTTGGATATTATGTAATCGACTTAACAATATAGTCCAAATTATTGAAGTGGAATGAAAATAAAATACCTAAGCCTATCTGACTAAACATTATTCTCAGTTAGTGATCAGCCTTGCCATGTGTAAGGTGTAGAGGGCACATGGTTTTAAACCGGGCCTTTCGTGCCTTTTGAGCATGTTTTATGTGCCAAGTAAAATTTAAGACAAAGCACTTTATCGAAAGTGCTGTGCCGTACGTTTAAAGCATACAGAAGAAGAAGTTAAGAATCCTTAAGTATAGAAACAACTAAAGTTTTACAAGAAAAGCTAAGTTTAGAGAAGATATATATATTTTTTTTTTGTTCAAGAGTTTTAGGTGCTTCTCGTAGTTCTCTTCCTGCTCCGATAAAGTTTGTTCCATTATCTGAGCGCAAGATTTTAACTTGTCCTCTTCTACAGATAAATCTGTGTAAGGCTTGGATACAAGCATCAGTGTCTAAGGTATATGCAATTTCTAAATGTACTGCTCTAGTTGTTAGGCAAGAAAAATTACCTCATACCTCTTCACTAGGCTTCGTCCTGTTTTTACCAGAAAGGGGCCGCGTGTGTGTGTGTGTGTGTGTGTATACAGTGGTACCTCTGGTCACGACCGTAATTCGTTCCAAAACTTTGGATGCGACCCGATTTTGGTCACGACCTGAACATAATTTCCCCATAAGATTGTATGTAAATACAATTAATCCGTTCCAGACCATATGAACTGTATGTAAATATATATTTTTTAAGTACAAAAATAGTTAATTATACCATAGAATGCACAATTTAATAGTAAACTAAATGTAAAAACATTGCATAACACTGAGAAACCCTTGAACAACAGAGAAAACTAACATTGTAAGAGTTAGCGCTAGACCCTTACGAACCGCTCTCTGTAAACACTTTTTTGCGAGTTTTAAGCACAGGGAATAAAACTAAATGCCACTTCTCTTGCGAAACTTTTCAAACCATCCTCTACTGGCTTTAAATGCCTCACCTTTGCCACTCGAAGAAGGATTTTTTTTCAGCAAATCGCCATGAATCTTCCTGGCTTTCTCGCATATGATCGCCTCGCTTACGCCATCCCCTGCAAGGTGCTTCTCGTTCAGCCACACTAGCAACAGTTTTTCCACCTCTTCCAGCACTTGAGGCCTCTGCTTGGTTGACATTGTAACTCCTTTTGCAGCATCACCTGCTTTGTTAGGCTCTGTATACGCAAACAAAAGAAAATGGGAAACGTAGAATGGAAAATCATTGGCGCATACGAACGTGCGTAGGGAAACTGGCCGCCAGTGTTTTTGTTCGCCACCAGAGCGTGTGGTCGTGAACAGATGCAATAATTTTGGCATACTTTTTGGTCATAACCTGATTTGTACGTGTTCCGAGACGTTCGTGACCAGAGGTTCTACAACAACAACAACATTTATTTCTATAGCACATTTTGATACAAACAGTAGCTCAAAGTGCTTTACATAATAAAGAATAGAAAAATAAAAGACACAATAAGAAAACAAAATAAATCAACATCGAATAAGAGTAAGGTCCAATGGCCAGGAGGGACAGAAAAAACAAAAAAACTCCAGACGGCTGGAGAAAAAATAAAATCTGTAGGGATTCCAGACCATGAGACCCCCTGACCAGTCCCCTCTGGGCATTCTACCTAACATAAATGAAACAGTCCTCTTTGGATTTAGGGCTCTCACGGAAGGACTTGATGATGATGATGGTCACGTAGACTTCTGCCTTTTAATCCATCCATCATTGTTGGTACCTCATGAAGCTTTGAGTAGGTGGAGGTGGTGCAGGCCACCACCACAAAGAAACCGGAAAAAGAAACAGAAAAAGAGAGTAGGGGTCAGTACGGATTTTAGAGCCACCATGAATAGTTATTATAATGAATTGAACATATAGAGTATCAGGATTAAGTTAAAGTGAAGTTATGAGAAGGCCATGTTAAAGTAATGTGTTTTCAGCCGTGTTTTAAATACATTACAGTTTATTTTTGTATAGCCCAAAATCACACAGGAAGTGCCGCAATGGGCTTTAACAGGCCCTGCCTTTTGACAGCCCCCCAGCCTTGACTCTCTGAGAAGACAAGGAAAAACTCCCAAAAAAAACCTTGTAGGGAAAAATGGAAGAAACCTCGGGAAAGGCAGTTCAAAGAGAGACCCCTTTCCAGGTAGGGTGGGCGTGCAGTGGGTGTCAAAAGTAGGGGGTCAATACAATACAATACACAGAACAGAACAATCCCTTAATACAGCATAATAATAAAAATTTTAGAAGTACGGTTTAACAGTAGATGATATGACATAATTAGGTTTGGATATTTTTAGAGTCCTGGAGACCTCATCCATCTAGCTGCCTCCCCATTTGGCCATGCCACGGCTGAAACGTTGCTCCGATGAAAGTGCTCTGCTGTATCAGCCTGGCGAATTCGTATTGGCAGGCTATTCCAGATTTTAGGTGCATAACAGCAGAAGGCCGCCCGCCTCACCACTTCTTTTAAGTTTTGTTCTTGGAATTCTAAGGAGACACTCATTTGAGGATCTGAGGTTACGATTTGGAATATAAGGTGTCAGACATTCCGATATATAAGATGGGGCGAGATTATTTAAGGCTTTATAAACCATAAGCAGAATTTTAAAGTCAATCCTGAATGACACAGGTAACCAGTGTAGTGACATCAAAACCGGAGAAATGTGTTCGGATTTTCTTTTCCTAGTTAGGATTCTAGCAGCTGCTTTCTGCACTCGTTGCAAACGATTGATGTCTTTTTTGGGTGGTCCTGAGAGGAGTGCATTACAGTAATCTAGTCGACTGAAAACAAATGCGTGAACTAATTTCTCAGCGTCTTTCAGTGATATAAGAGGTCTAACTTTACTTATGTTTCTTAAGTGAAAAATGCTGTCCTAGTGGTCTGATGAATATGCGATTTAAAATTCAAATTACAGTCAACAGTTACCCCTAAGCTTTTTACCTCCGTCTTGACTTTTAATCCTAATGTATCCAGTTTATTTCTAATTGCCTCATTGTATCCATTATTGCTAATCACTAAGATTTCAGTTTTCTCTTTATTTAACTTGAGAAAGTTACTATTCATTCATTCTGAGATACAAGGAAGACATTGTGTTAGTGAATCAATAGAATCAGGGTCATCAGGTGCTATCGATAAGTACAGCTGTGTGTCATCAGCATAGCTGTGGTAGCTCACGTTGTGCCCCGAGATAATCTGACCTACTGTGTATATATATATATATATATATATATATATATATATATATATATATATATATATATATATATATATATATATATATATATATATATATATATATATATATATATATATATATATATATATATAATATTGTCAAAACAAGACAAATGAGCCAAAAAAAGGTTTGGGGCAGCCACCTGTATATTGTTCTTGGCTGCAAAAATGGAAAAAAAATGATGTACAGATGTGTATAGCTTGGAGTCCAAAACTGAACTGATTTGATGAGGAAAAGTTGGAGGTTTTAATAGGGAGTAGTGGAAGTGACGTCAGCGGGATGGAACCAGAAGTGGCATCATTAGGGTCGGAAGCAGAAGTGACATCTTTAGGCCCAGAAATTTGGAAGTGATGTCATCAGGGCCAAGCGGGATTTCCCATAACTGGTCTGCAGTGGAAAGAGAGAAAAGATCAGCCCACTTCGTCACCCCCTGGTTTGGCATGGAATTGCCCCCATTCAGGCCCTTTTACTGCTTCCCATGCACGTGTGTGACAAATATCTCTCTTTTATAAAAAAAAAGAAAAAATCTTGGGAGGGAGATGAGACGTGATCTTCTCGGAAGACAATCTGATGTCCTGCGAGACAAGGCAGTGAGACAATATTTAAAACATGTGGACATCTAACCTAGCAGTTGTTGAAATGCTTTTGGCAGACACACTTCATGTGCTCCCAGCTCTTAAAACAACGGAACGCGGAGATGATCTGACTGCTTCTCTTTAGAGTGTGGTCAACCCCCCAGACCCCCCCGCCCCCTTCCTTCACAATGTAAGCAGCAGAGACGCGAAGTGGCAAAAGGACAGCAGCTGTACAGGCTTTGAAATAATCTATGCGCAGTGCGACAAGCAGAAAACGCAGCTCGCCAGCAGATGATCTGACCGCTTCTCCTTAGCGTGCGTTCAGCCTGCCCCTTCGCAACACGAGCAGCGTTATACGGTCTGTGAGAAAGATATTTAACCACACCCGGGGCCGGAAATAAAAGACAAGTATTGTTTTTACAAAAGTTTTAAAGTAGAAGTGAAAACAATGAATATTTAACAATTCCCATGAAAATCTCTTTTAATTGTATATCCGGTAAAACAAACCCTTGGGTGGGCGAGCGAAGCGAGCAGAGGGCAGAGCCCCCTAGTATATATAAATAATATAATGCGCACACACAATTCAAAGATGGCTCATTCACAATATTCCATTTAGGTAGGATGTCACATCTAGGATACTATGTATTAGCTAAGGAAATTTCAACATAACAATATTTAGTAGTCAACCCGCCCACAAATCCCCTGCAATAGAAAAGCTAAATTCTGCAAACCTTTTTTTTTTATTACAGTAAATGCTTTGACACATTTAAATGAAAGTTGGTGACATTACAGAACAATGAGAATTTGCCGACCTGTGTTTCATTTTCAATTTTATTTATTATTTAATGTTAATGCTGTTATGAGTGGGGTATTCTTAGGCACTGCATCCTTTTTCAGTGTGGAGATGGAATCAGTTGGACAACTGGGGCTGCCACTTTATGGAGATGAAGGCCAATCCCATTAACAAAGTCGAACCACAAAATTTCGGTGTTGCACAAATAAGATATGCCTAGCAAGATGAGTCCTTATTATATGGCTTCTTCTTACACGTTGCAATGCAGTATAAACACCATACACATTTGATGGAGTAGGGTGATGTTCACCATCTTGGATTGCCCAGTGTGCTTATATACAAATATTTTGAGGAGCGGGCCTTTGTGGTGACATACAGTACAGTCCGTACTGTAGAGACCTGGCGTGTCCCCTTGTAAGTCAGACTGTGATGTGCCACTGCACTCAGGATCTCAAAGCAAAAACATTTCAAGCTCTGGGCACAACACAAGCCAGGAGAGATGGCATGCTTTGGTAAGTTTAAACACTTGCACAGCTCAGTCAAGGGGTCCCACCAGTGTCAGAACTTGGAGGAGGTGGACATCATACATAGTTCAGAATGCTATTTCTTTTCAGCTGTTCTTTTCTTCATAATGCTTAAACTATTCAGCTCATTCCATGAGTCACATAAATGCACAGCCTGTCAACGTCAATGCTGAGTGAACTAAATTAAAATAAACCACGATTCAGTGCATATTGAATTTGATCTAAACCCTCCAAAAATGATTTACAAGATTTACAAGCATTACATTCAAAAATCTGATTGAAGTTACCATTTTTACAGGATGTGCTATAGAGTAGAATTATATTTATACCCAAAATTCTCGTCGTTCATACTAATTACCTGTTTATATTCCAAATACAGTGGTACCTTGAGATATGAGTTTAATTCATTCCGTAACTGAGCTCGTAAATCAAAATGCTCAGTTTGCTCAATCTCAATTCAGGCTTCCCCATTGAAACTAATTGAAATGAGATTAATTCGTGCCAGCCCCCAAAAAAACACCCCAGTTTTTTGTTAAATGTTTTCAACATTCGAAAAATGTATTTAGAATGAACAAATATTGTATACAAACAAAATGAAACCTAATACATAAAAGAGAATCTAAAGAAATAAACAGATGTTGGCTGAGCCGATTAGTGCATTGTAATGTTTTTTCTTTCACTTATGCTTAACTTAATTTTCTTCTTCACTAGTTTTTTTTTTCTTTTCTTTTTTTGCTTTGCTTTTGTCACTTTCATTCACAGGGTGTTTCAATAGAAACCTGTTCAAGGACAAGGAGCTTTGTTTCTTCCTCCCCTTTAGAAAATTTTTGAAATGAGTTAGGCAAGTGTCATTAAAAAATGCATTTGCACGAGCAGTTGCAACTTTTTCAGGGTGTTACTTTTCAATAAAATCTGAAACTTTTTCCAACATTGCCAACACTTCTTTTATCTCACTTGAAGAGATAACCTCCTCCGCAATACCGATCTCCTGCAGAACCTCCGTATGTTGCCGCGTCTGTAGTTCCGTCAACTCCTCCGTCGTCAGTTTCTCGGAATGTGCGACGCCAAGCTCTTTGATGGCTCGTATTTCGGATTTTGGCTTGTAACTCGAGGCAAAAAATCGACCTAGTGACGGCTCGTATCGCAAAAAACTTGTACGTTGGGGCACTCGTATCTCAAGGTACCACTGTAATCCTGTAAAACTGTGTTTTCTAATTACCATCAACCAAAGTCAAAGTCAGTCACTAGGGAAAGTAAGAATTGATCCACAGCACAAATGTTTTACTGATGGGCAATTGTAGGCAGAATATTCAAGAGGAAGGAGCT
The DNA here is from genome assembly GCF_016835505.1 of Polypterus senegalus. Taxonomy (NCBI): domain Eukaryota; kingdom Metazoa; phylum Chordata; class Cladistia; order Polypteriformes; family Polypteridae; genus Polypterus; species Polypterus senegalus. Next base: position 13,161,017 of record NC_053169.1, read on the forward strand.
CCAGTGATGTCAGCCCCTGGTAAATTTTCCTGAAGTTTCATGACATGACATGACAAAGAGTTCATTGTTCTTCATTGGCTTTCCCAGTCACCTGGGGCCTCATGTATAAACGGTGCGTACGCACAGAAATGTTGCGTAAAAACTTTTCCACGTTCAAATCGCGATGTATAAAACCTGCACTTGGCGTAAAGCCACGCACTTTTCCACGGTACCTCATACCTTGTCGTATGCAAGTTCTCTGCTCGGTTTTGCAGACTGCCGGCACCCAGCGTCAAAGCAGTGCTACTGTTCCTGTGTGGTTACTCCTTATTTTCCTGACACGGCTTTATAAATACACTGAAATTAACTGCATATTGTTTATTAGTGTAATGCATCTGATTGTAATTAACTTGTAACAATATAATGGTCCAGGGAACAGCCATAGTATTCCAAATACCATAACTGCTTTAGCGTTGTTAATCTCACTTTCTTCTTCTTCTTCTTCTTCTTCTTCTTCTTTCAGCTCCTCCCGTTAGGAGTTGCCACAGCGGATCATCTTTTTCCATATTACTCTCACTGCACCACTCGGAGTATTTATATCACTGTATCTGAGTGGGGAATCACAGCAGCAGCTGATGGGAAAGAGAATTATCGGTATACAGCTTCAAGGACACGCTGTCTCAGCCACTACAAAACGTTTCAAAGCCTTTCCTGTACGGACCTCGCGGTTCAGAAACCGTTTCATCCCAAGAACTTTAAACGCACTCAATCAATTACACCTTGTAGAACTGTTAGAACTTATAAGTACAATCACCTCACTGTAAACTTACAGTACAGTTATAATATTACACAACCTGCGCCACTTTATAAAGCGCGTATTTACATATGATAATGATATAATTTTTAAGATGAAATGCAGCAAAATTATATTATACAGATAAAACTTTAACTTTATTTAAATAATCTATATTCTTCACTGGGACTGTCGTGAAGGATAGAATAATTAAACATGTACTACGAAGATATTTCAATGTTCTTTAAACGTTTTGAAGAATCGGTGCTCTAAGCTTACAGATGGCTTAACGTCTATTACAGAGCTGATTGTGTGGCGATCGGTTACTTGGAGAAAGAAAAGCAAGGACTGCAAGGGCGGCTACACCAATATATATTGAATATAAAACAGAAAGAGAAAATAACAACACAGCTAAAAACGCAGTGGCAAATTTCGGCAAAATGCTTGTGTTATGAGCATGAGGCGGCTATGCAGTGTCTGCAACGGACGTGGCCATCCACCGTGAATAAGATACCATATTGACATTGGCGGGCGATGGAGCCACCGATTCTTCCTCTGCCCAGGGCCGCCACAAGCCTAGAGCCGCCCCTGAGTACTGCTGCAATAAATGATTTCATCGAAGGTTGTGCACAATCACTGTGGCGTGAAACAAATGTTTAATAACGTGCTTTAACTCCTATCGTTATGAACATGATATCACGTATACATCTCATTATTTTAATTATTCAGAGAGCTGTAATATCACAAATGTAATGGATTCTGTCGGAGGAAGAGAGACGGTTTAAGAAGCAAGTAGTGATTCACACACACAGATCACATAGAAGATCACATACAAAACAAAGCTTTTAAGGTGCTATACTTTAATTACGATGTGATTTGAGAAACTGGTTAAACGATGTTAAGATGAAGTTTATGATGTTCTACTTTAATGACAAAATAAACTACGTGATTAAAGTGGAAATTTTGAGATTGAAGTTGACATTTCGTGCTTTTTCCCCCACTGTGTGCCTTTTTTTTCTCTGTACCCTAATAAACTTTCATATGATACTCAGACAGTGGGCTACAATCGCCTTTTCATGGTGACTTTGATATGTGACTTCTTTTTTATTTCCAGCACTGTGCGACTTTGTGAACGTGAGCTTTCAAGTTTCTCCAACACGCTATGTCAGTCGATCAGCTTCCTTTTGTTGACTATCCCACGGTTTAATTAAACAAATAGTAAGTTTTTCCTTTGCCTCCAATTGGTATTCGCTGAAATTCTTATATTTTCCTCCGTGCTTTTCCCATTGTCTTTTCACAGAAGGCTGAGCTTAATGGCGATTTATATTGATTTGCATATTCAAAGAGGTGTAATTCTGGGAGGAGTAGGGGCGTTACATAAAGTGCGTGCACAAGCGTTACTTTTCACGCTGATCGGGATTTATGTAGCGGAAGAAAGTGGAAGTTGGAGTAGGCACAGATTCCTGCATCTGGATTTTTCTGTGCGTAAGCACATTTCGGCTTTTGTACTTACGCCATGTTATAGTGCGAGTTCTACGCACGCCGTTATACATGAGGCCCCTGATCTTAAAACCAAGAGAACACCATTGGGATGTGGTGGAACGGGGGATTCTCAGCACAAATGTGCAGCTGACAAAATCTACAGAAATTAAAATTAAGGCAATCATCTCAATGTGGACCAGCATCTGAAATTTTGTAGAATCCATTAGAAGAATTCTAAGAGTAAAAGGAGGTCCCTACCCCACATTAGTATAGTAGTTCGAAGAATTTGCTTAGTGAGTGCAATATAAAGGATGACTTAAAAGTTAGAATTGTACCCTTGCAGCAGCAATAAATACTGGGGTGGGCTGGAAAATTCTCAACTGCATGGAGACCAGGGATCACAAAGTTAAATAAAGTCAACATATAAACTCCATGCACACAACAATGTGGAGTGGGATTTGAACCCAGAACTCTGCCAACCACCTTGTCACCTGTATGCTAGGACATTGTATTGGCCCAGTTTGCATGGTTTATTGTGGTTAACAATCTAAACCTATTCTTGTATGGAACTCTGAAATTTATTACATTGCTGAGTGGAGCACCAAACACAAAAAACAAAATTGGCAATCAGTATGAAATTTCAAATGCCCCCTAAATTTTACGTTCAGAATACCTGCATAAAAATAATAAAATTATGATTTGGATCTAATTAACATATATAATAACACATATAATAAACACATTTTGATTGTCCTGGGGTAAAACTTTGGCAACTTGAAATATTAAGAATTTGCTCCGCAGGTAATGAATCTCATCTTTCGTTGTCTGAAAAGAGAGCCGTAATTGATGCAGCATATCAAAGAAAGTATAGTCTCTTAAGTGAGTGATCAGTGAGATCTTAGAGAGGCCCGCTTCACAGCTGCTAGTAAATCTGAAAGCAGTTAATCAGACACTTGTCTTATGCTTTGCTAGATCATAGCTTACACGACAAAATGGAATTCAATATAACTAACAGATGTTCAAGTTATACTATGGGTGAAGCATTCCATATAAATCAAAACCGTATTGCTGTTCCACTTATAGGGTTCATTTCTTGCATAGTGATTTTTGAGTGAAACAGGTGAATTGCGAAACAAAAAGAACATTTATGTAATTTCGCACTCCGTAGTTGTCGTTGCCTACACTTAACTAGCTCCTAATGAGCTCATAAACCGTATAAAAAGAACGGAACAAAAATGAATTACAAGAAAAAGCGTGCTTAAAGGTGTCAAATCACTGCACGCAAAAAGCCTAACATAAAGTGGTAAAGTAAACTCTTCAAACTAATAAACTGAAAGAAAAACAAAACCAAAAAAACAAAATGGTAGTCTTGCCCATTACTCAAAACTACAATAGGATACAAACAAAATAGATTACTGAACAGCCCAATGACTTCCAATATGGCACTGTCATAGGCCGTCACCTTTGCCACAATTTAGCATGTGAAATTTATGCCCCCCTAGATGTGCCCTGGTCAACTGTAAGTGCTAACATTGTGAAGTTTAAGCATCCAGGAGCAACAACCGCTCAGCCGTGAAGTGGGAGACTTAGAGAGCAAAGTCATTGAGTACTGAAGTGCAAAACCATCTGTCCATGCACAGAATTCACTCGAGCTCCACATTTGCAAAGCATACAGTTATTCAACTTAAATGTATATTTTGAGTGCATCTGTCTCGTTTAAAATTGTCCAAAATGTTTCCAGGGCAAGAGCCAACCTGTAAATGTTGCAATCAAGCTCCAGCCTCACTGGGCCACATGTTTTGGGTGCGCACCAAATTAACATTATTCTGGACCAAAATCTTTAAATGCTTATCAGACCGCCTTGGGGTCACAATCCCTCCTGACCCATGAACGGCTGCGTTTGGTGGAGTCTCAGATGGGCTTAAAGTGGAAAAGGACTAGAAAACTGAAGTTGCCTTTACTTCACTATTAGCACGTAGACTTATTAGGCTTAATTACCCAACATTTTTAAGATGGAAGAAACATGATTTGGACAACTTTGTAATATGGGCTTTAAATGACATGCTAGAGTCAAAGATCACGCCTAGATTCAATAAAATTAATGGAGATTCCAACTGAGTTAAATGATGACAAAATATTGTGGCGATCAGCGTCATTCCCTCCAGCAATTAACATCTCTGTTTTATCGTTGTAAGTACGTTTTTAGACAAATAGTTTTAAAGACAAGCAGTAGACATGGATGGACTCAAGTGGTCTGCACAGAGCCCTGACCTCGACCTTATTAACTCTTTCAGGGTGGATGTCGACTTTTGTCAGCAGGGAGGGGTTGAGAGCAGTAAGCAACTGCAAACAAACGGTGACAAAACTCGACGTAATGTTTTAGTTCGACTGTCTTTGTTAGAAGGAAAGTTGGTTTGACTGAGATTCCTTGCGCCTGCGGGAGTAGTGAAGTGCAAACAACGACAAGAATGGCATTGACATCTGGCGAGAGATCGAATCGAAAGCACAAAATAAAATACTCCATGGATGATGTTTGGTACATTATCACTGAATTGATTTTGATGTGATCTGAAGATCGATATCGAAAACGAGGTGCCAGCATCAGCTGATCAATCTCCAGGTAATCGTGGTGCCGAACATGTTTGTGTTGGAGAAGACCGCCATTCAAAATGATATGAGGCACAAACCAGATTGCGTACCACTGAGACCAAGACTGCTACTGCCATCCTCGCCCCCGTCATGCAAAGACAGCCTGGCTGCCAGCCGTCACGGCGCCCATGAGTGGCTCGTGCCACAAGACTGTAAACTGGCGGCTATAGCACCCAGTAACTGATATTTTATGTTGATTTATGTGTGAGACCCTTGCTTTGGGTGCTTTTTAGAAAACTGTGTTTTCTGGAAAAAATATTCAGCCCTGAAAGAGTTACATATAGGTTGGTCCAGATCTAATTATGCAATTTTCATTACGCTATAACTTATTAAGTTTATTACATAGAAAATCACCCGAAAAATCCCGGACCATCGAGAATTTTGCGAACTGATGACATGAAGAATCATCTTTGCGCCGAACTGGAATCATCCCCACATAAATCAAAGTTATCCAGATGATCTGGATCTGCATAATTAGATCTGGACCACCCTGTATCTTTGGGGTGAATTAGAAAGCCAATGGTGAGCCAGGTCTTCTCGTTCAGACCTCACAAATGCTCTTTTGGCCAAACAGGCACACTCCAAAATCGTGTGGAGAGAAAAGAGTGGAGACTGTTACAGTCCAAAAGGTGTGGTAAGCCATAGTTTCATCTCCATATTAATACCTTTGTTTTTAGAATGGGATGTGTAACAAGCTCATATAGGTATGATGGTCAGGTTTCCACAAACTTTTGGCCATATTAGTGTTGTTACAGGAACCTGGGGGTCAGACCCAGCCGGGACGCCTGGAAGGATCGGGAGGTGGTCTATACATCCCCTGGCCCACAAGTGGGTAAACTGCCCTGGATGATGAGGGGACCATGGGGAAGGAGCAAGGAGGCTCAAGACCAATGGAGCCTGTGAGATCGACACTTCCGCCACACCTGGGAGGGTGGAGAAAGGACCTTCCAGGGACGCCCGCAGTGCTTCCCGGTGCAAGGGCAGCACTTCCACTAGACTAGGAAGTGCTGCCGGAAGAGCGTCATCAGGCACCTGGAGCATATCCGAGTGGGAATAAAAGGGGCCGCCTCACTCCAATCAGGGAGCTAGAGTCGGGAGCGGGAGCAGGATGAAGCTCCCGTGAGGAGAGGAGAGGCAGCCCACGGACATTGAGAGAGAGAGGCTCATGGAGAGGGTGAGTGGTGCTGGGAGCACAGTGTGTTGTGTGGGACTTTATTTATGCTTGATAAAAGTGTGTTTGGACAAAGTTCTGGTGTTAGCCTGATGGTGTTTGGACCCGAGCTCACAGTGTATTTGTGTGAGTTTCACCAAAACCAATTTCATGCGACTCCTATTGTTATGGCATTGATGCATGTCGTTTACTTTACTTCATACACAAAGACACGGAGTACAAGTGTGCTTTGTCTTTTCATAAAAGTCAAGCAGTGCATCTCTTTAGGACCCCATGCTTTTCTCTGCGTTGCCTTACTGCCTAAGAAGAAATAAAACCTCCAAAAGTGTGCTTTTTTAACCGTACATATTTCAATTACTTGAAATCTGGGTACAACAGGCTGACTGCATGCAAATGAAAGTGCAGAATAGAATCTAATTTTTAAAATAAGAGAATACAAAATTGTTTTTAGGATTTTTTTTTTTTTTTACCCTCCCACTTCCCTACAAGTCTTATGTTTCAATTTCAAACTGATGAGCTGATAATGAATTGACTGTCGATGGTATCTCCTTCCTAATAAATGGCTGAACTCTTCCAGTAATGATATTTCATAAATTTCACTCTCTCAAGCTGTTTCATGTGTTGTGAGAGTTTAAAAAAAAATAAAGAGGGACTTTGAACTGCCGTCGTAACATTTGGGCTCTTTCACTGCTCATGTTTCGAGAGAAGCTGCTTACTCAGCAGCGGTTGTGGTTCAGTGATACGATATAAAGCTTCTCTGGGGAAATGCGCGTTCAAGTTCTACTGGCTATTTGATTTTGAAAGAAAGAAATTTCTTGCTTCTGCCTTATGTGTGATTATGCAGTGTAACTGTATAGACATTTACTTTTTACCTATGCTTTAGGTCTTTTTCGAATAAAGATATAGTAATACGTCAGGTTTTTTTTTTAAGGCACAGTAGGCTTTTTATTGAGCTTCACTAAAGCTGAAAAGAATTAGCATGAGTAGTTTAAGATAACAAATGATTTGTATATCATGCAAGGCAGCCTTCAGCTTTGGTTAAAATAAAATATGACATGCAGCACGTTTCAAATTCTGTATTTTATTTTGCCTGTGGAGGAGTTCAATGATGACCTCAACACTGAAGCCTACAAAAAAATTTGTAATCCCAGGCCACCTTAAATTCCCTCGCACCTCTCCATCAGCGTCTTTTGTTTTGCAGATGTGTCGATCAGTACCGGCAGCCTGCTATCCCACTGATGCCACAGCTTTAGTCACAAACCAATGGCCTTCTTATTACGAAGCAGCTGCACCACCACTGCACCACCTGCATGATGGAATATGGTTTCCTTCCAGGGGATGAGACATTGTAATGAGCAGGATCCAATCGAGCAAGGGCTAGATAATAAGTGCTACCCAATCAGAGAATGATTAGTCTACATTTACACCCACCCACACTGCAGCACTGACCCAGAGGGGACTGGGTGGTCTCATGGTCTGGAATCCCTGTAGATTTTATATTTTTCTCCAGCCGTCTGGAGTTTTTTTTTTTGTTTTTTCTGTCCTCCCTGGCCATCGGACCTTACTCTTATTCTATGTTACTTAATGTTGACTTATTTTATTTTTCTGTTCTTCATTATGTAAAGCACTTTGAGCTACATTTTTGTATGAAAATGTTCTATATAAATAAATGTTGTTGTTGTTTCAGAAATACAGTATACGGTTCTGGAGAGCATTTTCAAACATTTTCTGGGTTTAAAACCACCATAGGTGGTGTGAATAAAATGTGAAAATGGACACTAATGTCTACATTTTTAAATAAAATCGTGGTAGTGTGTGACCATAGGCTCGGTCACTTTGATACTTGGTTACTCAGTTTGATAGGAACATGTACTGCTAAATAGATTGTAGTGTTTACCTGAAAATAAAACAGTACAGAGACATACTGTATAGTTTGCTGACTGTATGTCATAGCATAAATGTATGTGGTGTGGCAAAGGTGCTATAAAGGCGCCGACCCGATACAGACCCACATGCCCAGCACAGTCCCAAAATGCCACCAAAGAAAACGCCAAAACACTCCTCTTCCTTCACTCCTCCCAAGCAGCTTTGGAGTGGCAACTGTCGACTCCTTTTATAACCCACCCAGGAGTGCTGCAGGTGCTCGTTGACCTACTTCTGGCTCCTCCTCTGGGTGTGGCTGCGTTCCCGCCTAGATGGGCTCATTAGGCCATGCAGCTCCCCCTGGCGGTGGCTAAGGAGCTCAACAGGAATGAGCTCCGATGTTCCAAAAATATTATTTTTTTTATGTGTTCCGGGGAACGTAGTGTGCATCCCATGACTGTTCCTCAGGGTCAAAGGGGCGTCCCAACCGGGCATGGATTCTGGCCATCTGCTACAGTGCCCCTCCCTCAGCTTAGTATGCCAACTGCAGAGGGTCGAGGGCATGACAGACCTGTGGCCACAGGTGGTGAATCAGCAGCCGCTCCGTGGTCTTCATCACATGTGACATCAGAGCGACAGGTCGGAAGTCCATTCAGCTAACCAGGACGTGATACCTTTGGGACTGGGGTGATGCAAGATGTTTTCCAATTAATTGTGATTATTATTGTATTGTGGCTGTGGTGCTTGGAGGGCACGGTACAAGAAGGAAAAGGAATAAAAATACTTCTTGGTGCTTTTAAACCCGGTGACCTGACTGTCTGTCTGTTGGGTTTAAAGGGTCGACAGTGCCACCTAGCATTCTTAGCTTTCACTTAGGTCAACTAAATTTTGCCTACAAGCATTAGGTACACAACGCCGATTTCTACCAACTTTTTGGCTATTCCCGCTAACCAGAAGTGGTACTTTACCTTTTATTCATGAGGCTGCAGAGTCTGATGTATTCAACTTTTACAATAATCGTTCAATATATTATTGATTTGATTGTTGTTGATGGTTCTTTAATGTACATAATATAAAAATAGAATCATTGTCTTTCGCTTTACTCCTCAAATATCCATCCCCATATCTGATTATACGAAAAAGTCGAGGGGAGACCACTCCCGATTTTTTTTTCTTCTTTATACAGAGGTGTGCCATTAAGGTATCCCAACCTTGTTCTGTTTACCAGGTTTTTACCACAGATACATGGAATAAATGCCCAAGTATCAATCAATCAATCAACATTTATTTATATAGCACATATTCATACAAAAAAATGTAGCTCAAAGTGCTTTACAAAATGAATAGAGAAATAGAAGACACAATAAAAAATAAACATAAGTCAACATTAATTAACATAGAATAAGAGTAAGGTCCGATGGCCAGGGTGGACAGAAAAAACAAAAAAAACTACAAAAGCTGCAGAAAAAAAATAAAATCTGTAGGGGTTCCAGACCACGAGACCGCCCAGGCCCCTCTGAGCAATCTACCTAACATAAGTCAAACAGTCCTCTTTGTATTTAGGGTTTTCATGGAAGGACCTGATGATGATGGTCACGTAGACTTCTGGCTTTCAGTCCATCAATGTTGGTGCATCATGATGCTTTGAGTAGGTGGTGGTGGCACAGGCTGGAAAAAGAAACAGAAGAGAGAGTTGGGGTCAGTACGGATTTTAGAGCCACTATGAATAGTTATTATGATGAATTGAACATACAGAGTATCAGGATTAAGTTAAATTAAGTTATGAGAAGGCCATGTTAAAGTAATGTGTTTTCAGCAGTGTTTTAAAGTGCTCCACTATATCAGCCTGGTGAATTCCTATTGGCAGGCTATTCCAGATTTTAGGTGCATAGCAGCAGAAGGCCGCCTCACCACTTCTTTTAAAGTTTAGCTTCTGGAATTCTAAGGAGACACTCATTTGAAGATCTAAGGTTACGATTTGGAATATAAGGTGTCAGGCATTCCGATATATGAGATGGGGCGAGATTATTTAAGGCTTTATAAACCATAAGCAGTATTTTAAAGTCAATCCTGAATGACACAGGCAACCAGTGTAGTGACATCAAAACTGGAGAAATGTGTTCGGATTTTCTTTTCCCAGTTAGGATTCTAGCAGCTGCATAAGTAGTGCCTTAGACAGCAGGACTTCAGGGACTTTCAAAAGTCAACTTGATTTATTTTTTAGAAGAATGAAGTGGATAGGACTGGAGAGATTTTGTGGCCTGTTCTCGTCTAGATTGTTCTACTGTGACATACATCAGTGTACCTTTATGGCATGGCATACATTAGAAATCTGGATTGTTCTAATTTTTTATGTATTTTTTGTATAACATATTCATCAAAGACTTGTCCATCAAACAAGTACATTTCTAACAGAAGCTATTCCAGCCAGTCAGTGAATGTGATGCAGCTAACAATTTCTTTTTTAAAGTATCATTTTTTTCACTGTACTACTTCTTTTATCCTGCAGCACTAGACGGAAGATCACAGTAGGATGTGATTAAAGATGCAACTAATCTTTGGTTTAAATTGAGATATTAAAACCAAAATAAGTGAGCAAAATGGCCTGTGATTTCTTTTTATCGTCTCACCGTGAGAACCTGAAACTCCTTCATTATGTACAATGGGGGACCATGAGTGAGCCTTTTCATGCCTGCAAATGCCAATTGAAGAAGCTGATTGGGCAAGCCTTTCCCTCACACAAAGTATGGCATGGATGGATGGGCTGTGTTAGTCCATCAGGTTTTTATCCCAATGCTGCGAGTGTGTGTGTGTTTGCCGTTTTAACTGCCAAACGCTGCTTGGTTGGAATCCAATTACTTTTTTTTTTTTGCCCAGTAGAGGGCAACTGAACATTTTGAAGCTTTGCTCTTGAAGATCTTGCTCAGAATGCTATCCATCCATCATCCAACCCGCTATATCCTAACTACAAGGTCATGGGGAGTCTGCTGAAGCCAATCCCAGCCAACAATGGGCACAAGGCAGGAAACAAACCCCGGGCAGGGCACACACACACACACACACCCACCCACCAAGCACACACTATGGACAATTTAGAATCGCCAGTGCACCTAACCTGCATGTCTTTGGACTGTGGCAGAAAACCGGATTACCCAGAGGAAACAATACAATACAATACAATTTATTTTTGTATAGCCCAGAATCACACAAGGAGTGTCGCAATGGGCTTTAACAGGCCCTGCCTCTTGCCAGCCCCCCAGCCTTGACTCTCAAAAAAGACAAGGAAAAACACCCAAAAAAACCCCAGTAAAGAAAAAATAGAAGAAACCCCAGGAAAGGCAGTTCAAAGAGAGACCCCTTTCCAGGTAGGCTGGGTGTGCAGTGGGTGTCAAAAAGAAGGGGGTCAATAGAACACAATACAATACACAGAACAGAACAAATCCTTAATACAGTATAAAAATAACAATTTTAGAAGTACATAGCAGAATTTAACAGTAGATGATATCACATAATATGATTTGGATTTGTTTAGAATCCTGGACACCTCATCCATCAAGCTGCCTCCCCCTATTGGCCATTCCACAGCTGAAACAGTGCTAGGCCAGCCAATCCGATGAAAGGACCCCTCTTTCCCATGATTCCTGCGCTCCTTCATCAGAGATGACATTATCTTAGGCAGGCAAAACAACTTGGCAGGTGGGCCTTGGGCACCAAGTACCACATTTGAATACCGAGAAGAGAAACAGAATAGGTGAGGGTTAGTATCCAATTACAACTATCATGTTACTTATGTTTTAGTGCTAATGACTAACAACAGAGATGCCGTCTGTACAGTTCATCAGCAGCTCTAGTCAGGGTGTGCTAAACTGAAGTAGTGAGATTTGAAAGCTGAGACCGAAGGGGCATCTCTTATAGTAGCAGACAGACCACTCCATAGTTTAGAGGCCCTGTAACTAAAAGTTCGACCTCCCACTGTTATTTTATTAATCCTTGGAATCCTAAGCAGACCGGCATCTTGAGATCTTAATGTGCACTCTGGTTTGTAAGTTATGATAAGTTTAGACAAGTAAGCCGGACCTCGGCCATTTAATGCTTTATATGTTAAAAGGAGGATTTTCAAATCTGCCCTTAACTTAACTGGGAGCCAGTGTAAGGATTTAAGAACTGGAGTGATGTGTTTGTATTTTCTTGTTCTTGTAATAATTCTTGCAGCAGCATTTTGGATTAACTGGAGGCTGTATAAAGAACTGTTTGAACATCCAGTGAACACCACATTGCAGTAGTCAATCCTACTAGAAATAAACGCATAAATTAATTTCTCAGAAACCCACGCGGACACGGGGAGAACACATAGGGAGGACCCGGGAAGCGAACCTGGGTCTCCTAACTGCAAGGCAGCAGCGCTACCCACTGTACCACCGTGCCACTCAGAATGCCATTGTTTTTTTTTGCTTTTTTTAAGACTTCACTGGCACATCATCATTTGATGGTGACATTGTGATGGTCAAAAGTGCATTTTTGAGCTTGAACCGAATTTAACTGTATTGCCGAGTGAATTTCAGGGGGATACTTTGTAGGAAGTTATTCACAGCAAAAGGTCAGCTCACTGTTTTCTGCTGATTACTTCTTTGTTAAGAAAGAATTCCTTGGAAATCAAGTGGGTTGAATTTAGAATGCAACCGGCCTTATTGAAATGGTGAACAACTGTGCAGGAAAAGTAATCCAGGCTCTGTATTCAGTGTGCTCTTTCAATGATTAGTTGGCATTGTGGAGAAGAAAGTCTACATTTAAATGAAAAAAATAATAAAACATTTTTCCCTCCTTGCCGAAATATTTTGTCATGATATATGAAAGTGCAAAGCAAACTTGGCTAAATAATCTATCAAGGTAAACTACCTCCAATATAACATGTCAAGAAAAGAGTTGAGCACTGGCATGCACAGGGCAAATTAAGATCTTGCTGAAACTGATCTAATAGCAGTTATTTTCAAAACCTTCTGCGAAGTGTGCCACCCAGGACCCCACCCATAGCGTGGAAGGGCAGGGAGAGACAGGATACTAAGTGTATTGTCTCCCTGGAACCACTTGGTGGCAGCCCTCACCCCCACCAGCTTACGGTGGCTTCACGTATTCCCACAAGGCTTATGAGGAATTGTACTTCAGCCTTTTGGGTCCCATGGGTGTGCCACCAGGGGGCACCAAAAAGATCAGCAAGACCTACTTCATCAGGCTCCAACCTTACCTGGATGCACTCTTGGGACAAACATTTGGGCCTCTGGAAGTACTACCAGGTTTTATATAAAAGGAGCTGCCTGCCTCAACTCAGGGAGCCAGAGTTGAGAGGAAGAGGCTGAAGCTTGTCGGGAGGAGCAGAGGGGGCAGCGAGAGAGTGCGAATAGAAGGAGGAGAAGAGGAAGACAGAGTGTTACTGTGAAATTGAACTGTATTGTGGTTGTTAATGCTTCATCAGGTATCCCTTGGCTTACGTCTACCCTTTGGAGTCTGTAGTCACCATTGTTCAACATGAGGGCAAGAACTGTGCCAATTAATGTCAAAGAAGTCATTAAGAGTATGAAAAACAAGAATTAAACCATTGGAGACATCGAGGAAAACATTAGGATGATCTAAAACAACTGTCTGGAATATCATGAAGATGAAAGAACACACTGGTGAGCTCAGTAATCACAAAGGGACTGGTAGGCCAAGGAAGACCTCTACTGCTGATGACAGAAGAATCCTCATTACAGTAAAGAAAAAAAAAAACATTAACACCAGTCCGACCGATTAAAAACAGTCTTCAGGGGGCAGATGTGGACATGTCAGAGATGATTATCAGCAGAAGACTTCAGGAATAGAAATACACTGCAAGGTGCAAACCACAGAAACAGGATGGCCAGATTACAGTTTGTGAAAAAGGACTTCGAAGAGCCTGCAGAATTCTAGGAAAAGGTCTTGTGGACCGATGAGACAAAGATGAACCTCATCAGAGTGATGGCAAGAGTGAAGTGTGGAGACGACAAGGAACTGCCTAAGATCCACAGCAGACCACCTTATCTGTTAAACATAGATAGATAGATACTTTATTAATCTCAAAAGGAAATTCACATACTCCAGCAGCAGCATACTGATTAAGAACAATATTAAATTAAAGAGTGATAACAATGCAGGTATAACAGACAATAACTTTGTATAATGTTAACGTTTACCCCCAGGTGGAACTGAAGAGTCGCATAGTGTGGGGTCTCCTCAGTCTGTCAGTGGAGCAGGACGGTGACAGCAGTCTGTCGCTGAAGCTGCTCCTCTGTCTGGAGATGATCCTGTTCAGTGGATGCAGTGGATTCTCCATGATTGACAGGAGTCTGTTCAGCGCCCGTCGCTCTGCCACGGATGTCAAACTGTCCAGCTCCATGCCTACAACAGAGCCTGCCTTCCTCACCAGTTTGTCCAGGGGTGAGGCATCCCTCTTCTTTATGCTGCCTCCCCAGCACACCACCGTGTAGAAGAGGGCGCTCACCACAACCATCTGGTAGAACATCTGCAGCATCTTATTGCAGATGTTGAAGGATGCCAGCCTTCTAATGAAGTATAGATGGCTCTGTCCTCCTTTGCACAGAGCATCAGTGTTGGCAGTCCAGTCTAATTTAACATCCAGCTGCACTCCCAGGTATTTATAGGTCTTCACCCTCTGCACAGTCACCTCTCATGATCACGGGGTCCAGGAGGGGTCTGGGCCTCCTAAAATCCACCACCAGCTCCTTGGTTTTGCTGGTGTTCAGTTGTAGGTGGTTTGAGTCACACCATTTAACAAAGTCTTTGATTAGGTTCATATACTCCTCCTCCTGCCCACTCCTGATGCAACAATATGGTGCTGGGGGTGTTATGGCTTGGGCATGTATGGCTGCCACAGGTCCTGGCACACTTGATGATGGAACTGCTGATGGCAGTGGCACAATAAATTCTGAGGTGTAGAGAAACATCTGATTTGCTCAAGTTCTAGTGAATTTCTCCAAATCCACTGGACGGCACTTCATCCTACAACAAGATGATGAGCCGAACAGACTGCTGATGTGACACAGGAGTTTATCAAAGCTAAACAATGGAAAATTCTTGAATGGCCAAGCCAGTCACCTGATTTCAGTCAAACTGAGCAGGCCATCCATATGCTGAAAGGGACAAGCCCCCCTGAAATAAGCAGGAGCCAAAGATTGCTGCGTGAGAGGCTTGACAGAGCATCACCAGAGAAGACCCTCAGCACCTGCTGATGTCTGTGAATCGCAGAGTTCAAGCAGTCATTGCATGCTGGGATATGTGACAAAGAACTTAATATGACTGATGGCTCTAATAGACCTGCCATTGCTGTGTCCCAAACATCATGGTGCTCTGAAATGGCGGTACCACGTTAAAAAAAGTGTTGTGTGACCGAAATGTGTGCAAATCTCCTCAACTGAAAGTCAGCAACGTACACTTTAATCTCATCTGAATTTATGGATTTATAAATTTAAACTGTGGAGCTGAGGGGAAAATCAAGGAGAAACGTGTGTTTGCCCCAAACTTTATGGAGGGCACCATATTAGACTGGAAACCATAATGTTCCCCTTTTTGGTGCACAGCACTAACTTAATCTGTGTCCCCAAGCTACCCTCAATAAACCCTCAGGCACCAGGGTCCACCTTCTTGTCAACTTGCTCTCCCTAAGCTTATCTAGGAGGGTCATAGCTGAAGGTTTTCGGATTTTATATCAAATGAAAAGTTTTCAGGTTTTCATTTATTACTTCATTTGTTTGTGTTTTTTTTTTTTTTTTCTTTTTTCACACCAACTACCCGCCACCTCAATTTCCCACATCTAAAGTGTTGAGTAGGCTGTGTAAATCAGAGTGCAAAAATGAATCCCCTATAAGCCCATCCAAATTTTAATATTTCACAAAAGAAAATCTGATCAAGTGTGCGGAAGGTGACTGTTTTCTCTAAACACTACATGCTACCACAGCTTGCTCCTAATTTCTATTAATTTATTCTAAGCTTAAACGTTTTTGAATTTTCCTTTTGTAGTTGTGTAATCTTTAGCATTTACAGTACAGTACGTGTTCAGACATTAAAAACAACAACAAGCACTCAAAGGAATGGCTCAATAGGTTTTAACAGGCCTTGTCTTTTGAAAGCCCCTCAGCCTTGACTATCTAAGAAGAACAAGAAAACTCTCACAGAAAGAAAAAAGCATTATAGGGAAAAAGGCTGGATGAAAGCCTGTTTTTACCTTGTCATTATGGGTTATTGAGTGTAAATTGATGGGCAACAAACTGGTCTTGGAACACAGAGAAACTGCATAAGAAAGGGGAGAGCAGGCCCGTCTTCCTTGGGACACTTTGTTCGTTCAATATGGGAAGTGATATCCTGCACATCTTCTACAACTCTTCTGATGGTCAGTGCGATTTTCTACACTGTGGTATGCTGGGCTGGTAACATCAATTGAAGAGAGGCCCACCTAATAAACAAACTTATTAAAAGGGCAGGCTCAGTTATGGGGCACACTATGGACCCCCTGGAGGTTGTAGAAAAACTGAGTGTCATAATGAACAACGCTGCACATCCTCTCTGTGGCACACCAACTCTGAGGACATCCAGACAACAAATCATTAAGCAAAACTGTGTCCAGAAACACTACTGGGGGGGCTCCTTTATAACAAAAGAAATACACCTGCATAATGCCTCACTGGAACTGGGACAGCCAAGTCAGAACTTTTTTGTGTAAATTTATTTATTTATTTACCTATTTGTATACTTTATTTATTTATTTAAAGAACTTCTGTAAAAAGCCATATTCCCCTTGGGGACAAATAAAGTTGTATCTATCTATCTATCTATCTATCTATCTATCTATCTATCTATCTATCTATCTATCTATCTATCTATCTATCTACTATATAGTGCATTTCATATCTATCTATCTATCTTTTATATAGTGCCTCCTCTGTCTGTCTGTCTGTCTATCTATTAATAGATGTCTATTGGGAATCTTTTATAATATCTCTCTTTTTTAGTAATAAAAACCACAAAATGAGTCTTTTCAGAGAAGGAAATTCATTGAAGAATCCCCGTCACTGCCAAAAGAGATCCTACCTGCTGGGCCCTTGAGCAAGGCCCTTAACCTTCAATTGCTCCAGGTGTGCTGTACAATGGCTGACCCTGCGCTCTGACCCAAATGGGGATGCGAAAACTAACAAATTCCTAATACAAGAAATTGTATGAGGTGAAATAAAGAACAAAAAAAAAATTATCCTTCAATTTCTTAGTGTGGCCATTTTTCTGTAGACAGGAAGTTACAAATTGTTCCTGCCAGGTAACAAATGATCCCTGTCCCAAGTTACAAAAGGTCTAAGTTTCAAAAGATCCCTACCAGGTTACAAATGATCCCAATGAGTTACAAATGGTTCTGCTTTCTGAATCCACTGTATGTAATTAAATTTATTTACAGCAAATTAGTGTGGTGGGATTGCAGATTTTATTACCATTAAAAGTAAAACTGTAGTTTTGATTTGTGTCAGTATCTTGACATAGTAAATTCGTCACTAGATACTGGGGTCTTCCCAGACTGTCTTAAGACTGCTGTAGTTAAACCCCTACTTAAGAAACATAATCTTGACCCCTCGGCTCTTGAAAATTTTAGACCCATCTCTAACCTGCCTTTCTTAAGTAAAGTTCTGGAGAAGGCAGTCATTATGCAGTTAAATGACCACCTAAATAAACATGCTATTCTTGATAAATTTCAGTCGGGTTTTAGAACAAATCACAGCACAGAAACTGCACTCGTTAAAGTAGTAAATGACTTGCGGGTAAATGCAGACAGAGGCCATTTATCTGTTCTCATCCTCTTAGATCTGAGTGCTGCATTTGACACCATTGATCACAACATTCTTAGAAATCGCCTTAGTCAATGGGTGGGCCTCTCTGGCAGTGTCTTAAATTGGTTTGAATCCTACCTGACAGGGAGAAAATATTTTGTTAGTTGTGGGAATTACAACTCGAAGACACATGATATCCAATATGGTGTTCCACAAGGCTCTATCCTGGGTCCGCTGTTATTCTCAATCTACATGCTTCCGTTAGGTCAGATTATCTCAGGGCACAACGTGAGCTACCACAGCTATGCTGATGACACACAGCTGTACTTATCAATAGCACCTGATGACCCCGATTCTATTGATTCACTAACACAATGTCTGACTAGTATCTCAGAATGGATGAATAGTAATTTTCTCAAGTTAAATAAAGAGAAAACTGAAATTTTAGTGATCAGCAATAATGGATACAATGAGGCTATTAGAAATAAACTGGATACATTAGGATTAAAAGTCAAGACGGAGGTAAAAAGCTTAGGGGTGATTGTTGACTGTAATCTGAATTTTAAATCACATATTAATCAGATCATTAGGACAGCATTTTTTCACTTAAGAAACATAAGTAAAGTTAGACCTCTTATATCACTGAAAGATGCTGAGAAATTAGTTCACGCGCTTGTTTTCAGTCGACTAGATTACTGTAACGCACTCCTCTCAGGACTACCCAAAAAAGATATAAATCGTTTGCAACTAGTGCAGAATGCAGCTGCTAGAATCCTAACTAGGAAAAGAAAATCCAACACATTACTCCAGTTTTGATGTCACTACACTGGTTACCTGTGTCATTCAGGATTGACTTTAAAATTCTGCTTATGGTTTATAAAGCCTTAAATAATCTCGCCCCATCTTATATATCGGAATGTCTGACACCTTATATTCCAAATCGTAACCTCAGATCCTCAAATGAGTGTCTCCTTAGAATTCCAAGAACAAAACTTAAAAGAAGTGGTGAGGCGGCCTTCTGCTGCTATGCACCTAAAATCTGGAATAGCCTGCCAATAGGAATTCGCCAGGCTGATACAGTAGAGCACTTTAAAACACTGCTGAAAACACATTACTTTAACATGGCCTTTTTATAACTTCATTTTAATCGTAATTTAACTTAATCCTGATACTCTGTATGTTCAATTCATCATAACAACTATTCATGGTGGCTCTAAAATCGGTACTGACCCCTACTCTCTTTTCTGTTTCTTTTTCCGGTTTCTTTGTGGTGGTGGCCTGCGCCACCTCCACCTACTCAAAGCTTCATGATGCTCCAACAATGATGGACGGATTAAAAGGCAGAAGTCTACGTGACCATCATCATCATCAAGCCCTTCCGTGAGAACCCTAAATCCAAAGAGGACTGTTTCATTTATGTTAGGTAGAATGCCCAGAGGGACTGGGTGGTCTCATGGTCTGGAATCCCTACAGATTTTATTTTTCTCCAGCCGCCTGGAGTTTTTGTTTTTCTGTCCCCTGGCCATTGAACCTTACTCTTATTCGATGTTAATGTTGATTTATTTTTTATAATTATGTCTTTCATTTTTCTATTCTTTAATATGTAAAGCACTTTGAGCTACTGTTTGTATGAAAATGTGCTATAGAAATAAATGTTGTTGTTGTTGTAAAAACAGTACAAGTATGCATGCTTTTAACTTGTGGGGTGGAGTTTGTTCTTTGGAGAAGAAATCTGAATGATGCCAAACACAAACAAAATTCAACTGTCCGCTGTGCAGATTAATGATCCTTTACGGCTCTGCATTAAACACATCTTTTGACATTTTTTGTCTTTGTTTTTCTTTTTTTTTCATAACTTTAACATCAGGGGGTGGAGATGCTTGGCTTGAGATTAAGGGACTGGCTGTCCACATGTGTGTGAGGAGAAATCGGTAGGCGGTGTGAGTGTATGAGTGTGAGTGTGAGTGTGTGTGTGTGTAGCGGGGGAATAAGCAGGGTTGATTCTCTTTTGTTTCCTTTGGCATTTTTTTTGTCTCTTTTTCCTTGGATTTAAAAAATAAATAGAAATTATGTGTGGTAAAACTTGCATCGCCATTAAGTAAGAAAATAGTGTTGTTTGCCATTTTCTAGTCTTATAGCATTAATCACAAGATAAAGAATTTTTTAAAAATGACCTTTTTTTTTAAGCAAAATGAAAATGTTTTCTAAAAAGTGGCAGTCAGTTTTTTTCATGGATTTATGTGTTTTAATTCGCTACAGAGCTCAAATTAGCTGATAAGTGTGTTCTATTCGTTTAGCAGCTTGATGAGGTTCCTTGCCATCTTAAATGTGTTGCAGAAAATATGAAAGTGCACTCAGCACCTGAGCAAAAGGCTATTAAGCAGATGCTTTTACAGCTCAGAGGTGAAGATGGAGAAAATAGCCATAAAACATTAGCTAATAATGTCAGAGAAAGAGCGATAAAGTCTCAGGGATGTCAAAAAAATATATACATTTGCAAAACAAGAAGTTTCTTTCTGTATTCTTATGTCAAATACAAATATATATATATATATACAAATATATATGTGTATATATATATATATATTAAAAAATATTTATATTATATATATTGCATAGTTTACTGTCAAATAATGCAAAGAGCATGCAACACATATTTCGCCCTCATTTGGGCTCATCAGGCGTACACACTCCACTGCTCCCCTCTCGGGGATCGAACCTCAGACGTCAGCACAGAGACAAAGCCTCTTTACGCTGCGCTTTTTTTGTGTGCACCCACACAATTGAGGTTGGGACTCAGACTACGAATGTAATGAACAAATCTATCTATCTCTCTCTCTCTCTCTCTCTCTCTCTCTCTATATATATATATATATATATATATATATATATATATATATATATATATATATATATATAATGTGTTATGGCCAAAACCCGAAATCTGCCAAAGCGGGAAGTGGCCAATGTGGCTGTAAATTGACTGGCCAATGTCCGATTTTTTCTTTGATTTCAGGATTTGGCCAGCCAGTTTGCGAAACATCATGGGTCGGTCGGCAAAAGTCAGAAGAAAAAAGGCACAAGCAGCGATTTGTTCTGCACTTAGTAGTGCAATTGCATCGAGTGTAGCTTTGGCCGTTGGTCAGTGATTGGGAAAACACGATGGTTCATAGTGATTTTTTCTTCTGTGCCGACGGATTCCAGTGTGAGCAGTTTCTCATGCAGAATGGAAAACTCACTTTGGGTTTTGGCCATAACATATAATATGCTGTGTGTATATGTGTGTATATATATATATGTGTGTATGTATATATATATATATGTGTATATATGTATATATATATATGTGTATATGTATGTATGTATGTATGTATGTATGTAGATATATAGCGATATATAGAGATAGATACTTTATTAATCCCAAGGGGAAATTCACATACTCCAGCAGCAGCATACTGATAAAAAACAATATTAAAGAGTGATTAAAAATGCAGGTATAACAGATAGATATATATATATATAAATTAATGTATAATTACCCATATATCAATTAATGGGTAATTGTGACTAGTTTATCCAGGCCTGGTTTAAGACCCCCACAGGTCCCTCAGTGACTTAATGGACAGAGCCAATCATACTTTGACAAACCCTAACCCTAACCATTGAGGTGAAAGTAAAGTGCAATCACTCACTGATTGTTAGTGGGGACAGGAAGCATGTCTAGGGCTCTGAGTTCCAAGGGACACCCGTTGCAAACCCTAACCCTAAGGACATACAGCATCAGAAACAATAGGTCCATGGGCAGGTCTAAAATAAAAAAAAACAAAAAAAACTATAGCCACCCTGAGAAGCAAAATGTAGTAAAGGCTTACCCCATAAACCTTTAAGAGTGAAGTCCCCCAAAGAGGTTCAATAATGAGAGAAGCTACACACTCATACAGCAGGGTGAATGGAAAGCAGACCCCTGAAGCATTCTACTTTCTCAAGATGCTATTAGATATATATAAACGAAAGACCTGTGTGTGTGTGTGTGTATGGAGCAGTCCGCTCTGCTCACGCTCAACCACAGCAAATAAATGGCGGATGCGGGCACTTGAACACTTTTTGGTACTTGTAAGCACCTCACTTGTCACTATGAAAGCCCCATGTGCAGCATACGCCTCCGTGCTAACGACACAAATGAAGAGACACCACGTCGAAATAAAGCGGCTTAACAATGTGCAAGTGAAACACTTCAAGACTACGTGCAAAGTTTTCACTAAAAATGTTATCTGTCTGGAGGGATTTTCTCGAGACAAGGATTAATAGGAGAGCTAAGATATGGTACGGCCAGTGTCTTCTTATGAAAGCCAGGAGTGCCGCAAGCACAGGTGGGTCCATGTCGTCTGCATTGGGTCACTCATAAGAGTTAGTTAAGACACCCTTCCAAGTTCACGAATGTAGTAAGACTGCTAAGTTGTCTTCTGGTTGTTGTTTGTCCTGAAGACCACACACAGCTAGTAAATAACAAAATCGGGAGTAGTCTCCCCTAGACTTTCTCGTATACTCTGATATGGGGATGGATATTTGATTTTTTTTTATATTATGTAAAAATAAGAAGCATCAACAACAAATCAAATTAATTATATATTGAACAATTATTATAAAATTAAAGTTGAATAAATCGGACTCTGCCGTTGCATGAGTAAAAGGTAAAGTACCACTTCCGGTTAGCAGAAATAGCCCAAAAGTTGATAGAAATCTACGTTTTGTACGAAAAATTTGGTTGACCTAAGTGAAAGCGCACTCAAGTTATCGTGTTTACATACACACACACAGACAGAATTACGAAAGAAGTATTTTCAGACTCAGGGAGGCCTAAAACATCGAGATTCAATAAAATCTCAAAAAGGACATTTTTGGGGGATTCCAGTACTTTCCCAAAACTATTAAGTTATAACATCTGAGACACAAAAATATCCCGGGCAGGGGCCTGTACTAATTTACAGACAGAGGGCATGGTGAGCGCCAGAGTTTAATACAAGGAAACTAACATGCTGGTGAGGAGTGCAATCACGTCACCTTTGAGCGGGTGGGGGGGATTGCATACAAACCCAGAGAGGTATACGTCCCTATTCCCAAAAGTTAAATAATCTTAACTCGGTGAAAGCACTATGCTGGACAGACTGGGCATCCCGACTGGGTTGGTAGGTGGGTCCTTGCCTGGCAGGGAAACCATAACGCATTAGTCAATATGAGAGGAGGAATAACCTGGCCGGGATGGGGCTGGCACCCTCTCAGTCTGTCCACTGGTCACAAGTGTTATTATCAAAGCCGATTTGTTAATTTCTGGAGACTTCTGCAAGAAGAAAAAATCAAAAAAAGGCGCCTGATGAAAAAAAGACCCTTCCTTTCATAAAATGCAATTCCCAGAAGTTAAATATGTGATTCATTTTTTTTTCTGGAGCCGACTTGCAAGCATTAAATATGACTACGTACAATATTAAAATTCATTTTCGATTTCAGTAAGGAAAAAAAGTCCTTTTGAAGCTGGGATTTTATTATGTTGCTTCAATACCTGACATGCATAACTTATGATGCCACATCAACTTAGCACTTGGCAGTCGGGTCATACTGTCAGTGTTAATCAGGACAGCAGGCAAGAGGAAGCTGTGTCCTCACTGCAGCCACACTGCGCTTTTTGAATTACTGCTCTAAGTTTGGCTCGCTTCCCAAAACTGCATAAATAATTCTACAAAAAAAGGAACTTTCAGTGAAAATTAGTTGAAAGTTGAAACACAATAGTACAATGCTCAATCTGTAATGCATCTCCCACGATGCGATTGTATTCGAAGGTGCCATCTTTTGAAGATGTACTTGTTCTCATTAGATTAGATCACTTTCAGGGTCTTCTCCTGCCTTCTAGAGACACGCTGCTACGTTAATTGGTTGTTCTTAAGTCTCACCGATGTGTGTAGCTTTGCTTATACCTGTCGAAGGAAGGTCCTCCAATGTCACGGGATGCGGTCCTGAATGAGCCCTCACATGTTTCATTTGGCTTTACTTCATTTTCATTCCACTTATAATGAAGAGCTTTGCAATGCAGTGGACAACCCAGTCCTTCCTGTTCTCAGCAACTTCATTTAGCTCCCCCTGTGGAATTCCCAGATGTTTCCAGACCAGTGGAGAGATACAGTCATATGAAAAAGTTTGGGAACCCCTCTCAGCCTGCATAATAATTGACTCTCCTTTCAACAAAAAAGATAACAGTGGTATATCTTTCATTTCCTAGGAACATCTGAGTTCTGGGGTGTTTTCCGAACAAAGATTTTTAGTGACGCAGTATTTAGTTGTATGAAATTAAATCAAATGTGAAAAACTGGCTGTGCACAAATGTGGGTCCCCTTGTCATTTGGCTGATTTGAATGCCTGTCACTGCTCAATGCTGATTACTTGGTTGGATGAGCTCGTCAAGCCTTGAACTTCATAGACAGGAGTGTCCAGTCATGAGTGGTCAAAGGTATTTAAGGTGGTCAACTGCAAGTTGTGCTTCCTTCCCTTTGACTCTCCTCTGAAGAGTGACAGACAGCATGGGATCCTCAAAGCAACTCTCCAAAGATCTGAAAACAAAGATGTTCAGTCTCCTGGTTTAGGGGAAGGCTACACAAAGTTATCTCAGAGGTTTAAACTGTCAGTTTCAACTGTAAGGATTGGAATCAGGAAATGGAAGGCCACAGGCACAGTTGCTGTTAAACCCAGCAGGTCTGGCAGGCCAAGAGAAATACAGGAGCGGCGTATGAGCAGGATTGTGAGAATGGTTACAGACAACCCACAGATCACCTCTAAAGACCTGCACGGACATCTCGCTGCAGATGGTGTATCTGTACATCGTTATACAATTGTATATCAGTATCGCAGGGTGATGAGAAAGAAGCCCTTTCTGCACTCACGCCACAAACGGAGTTGCTTGTTGTATGCCAATGCTCATTTAGACAAGCCAGATTCATTTTGGAACAAAGTGCTTTGGACTGATGAGACAAAAATCAAGTTATCTGGTCAGAACAAAAAAAACTTTGCGGAACAAACACCGCATTCCAAGAAAAACACCTGCTACCTCCTGTCAAATTTGGTGGAGGTCCCATCATGCTGTGGGGCTGTGTGGCTAGTTCAAGGACTGGGGCCCTTGTTAAAGTCGAGGATCGGATGAATTCAACCCAATATCAACAAATTCTTCAGGATAATGTTCAAGCATCAGTCACAAAGTTGAAGTTACGCAGGGGTTGGATATTCCAACAAGACAATGACCCAAAACACAGTTCAAAATCTACAAAGGCATTCATGCAGAGGGAGAAGTACAATGTTCTGGAATGGCCGTCACAGTCCCCTGACTTGAATATCATCGAAAATCTATGGGATGATTTGAAGCAGGCTGTCCATCAAATTGAACTGAACTGGAGAGATTTTGTATGAAGAATGGTCAGAAATACCTCCATCCAGAATCCAGACACTCATCACAGGCTATAGGAGGACAGCGTCTAGAGGCTCAAAGGAGCAAAAGGAGGCTCAACTAAGTATTGATGTCATATCTCTGTTGGGGTGCCCACATTTATGCACCTGTCTAATTTTGTTATGATGCATATTGCATATTTTCTGTTAATCTAATAAACTTAATGTCACTGCTGAAATACTACTGGTGCCACCGTGCCACCCCTCTCCCTTCATGGCTGGATTTTATTATGCCACTTGCTGCATGTGGTCTTCAGAGTAATAAAAACAACCTGAAGACTCCCTGGCAGTTTTACTATATTGGTGAACTTGGAGGGGCAGCAGTCAACTGTTAAGGATGACCCAGTGCGGAGGACGTGAACCCACCTGTGCTTGCTGACCACACTGGCTTTCGTAAGAAGACACTGGTGACACCATAGCTTGGCCGTCCTATTAATCTTTGTCTCGAGAAAATCCCTCCAGATAGACAATGGTTTTAATGAAAACTTCAAGCCTTGCCCTTCGTTACTGAAGTGTTTCACTTGCACATTGTTGAGCTGCATTCTTTCGACGTTGGGTCTCTCCATCTGTGTCATTACATCAACGTCATTGTTGTGTGGCGGCATTTGCTGCACACGGGGCTTTCGTAGTGACAAGGAAGGTTCAGGCCAGCACCATCTAGTGGCTGTGGTTAGGCGTGAGCAGAGCAGACTGGTCCATACTGTCACAAAGATTACACAGAGACATCATGAAGGTTTGGAGCAGCCACCTGTATATTATGTCCTGGCTGCAAAAAAGCTGAAATAAGCACAGATCTTTTCAGATCGGAGTCCACAACTGAACTGATTCATGCCAGCAAAGATGACAACTTTATATGCCGGCACTGGAAGTGACTTCATATGAGGTGCCGGAATCAGAAGTGACGTCATCTAAGGCACCAGAAGCCCGGCGGGATTTCCCGAGAAAGACAGTCAGTTCACCCCTCCGCCCCCTGGTCGGTTGTGGAATTACTATTATTCAGTACCTTTAGTTGTCTCCTACTTGCATGTGTGTGACAATACACACACACAGGTCTTTTATATTCATATTATATTTATATATATCTTTTACAGTCATTTATATATGGGTAATGTTATGTCATTTTCTAACCAACTTAATTCAGCCCAGGGTCACGGGGGTCCTGGAGCCTATCCCACCTGGCTATGTGCTATATAGGAACAATCCCTGGGCAGGGAGCCAGTCCATCTCAATATTTATTGTTATTATTATTTATTTATTTATTTATTTAATAGCTGTGTAGACCCATGCTGTAAAAAGCCTGGGGTCCTAGAAACTATTGAAATCGTCAGAAAAAAATTGAAATGTAGAGATGTCAAGTAATTTAAAGGAACAACTCTGGGCATCTCTCTCCTAGGAGGATTCATTTTGTCGACGAAGGAAAAGTAAAAAGGGATATCGTTTTGCTGTTGTTAGCGGCTAAGCGAGTTTGTCTTTCTTCTGAGGTTTCGTTTTGCCGATGTGCTCGCCTCGCTTGTGTTATTAGCGGCAGAAGGAAAAGTAAAAAGGGATATCGTTTTGCCGTTGTTAGCGGCTAAGCGAGTTTGTTTCTGCTGAAGTTTCGTTTTGCTGATGTGCTTGCGCCCCTTGTGTTTGTCAGCGGCTAAGCGAGTTTTCTGTTTCCTCTGAGGTGGACCCCGACTCCACCTCTCACTTCTGGGCCAGACAGACAGACAGGCAGACTTCCACCCGTAGATGTTTATATATAAGATTTATTTATTCGTTTTTTAGTTCACCCTGTGTGGGAATGTGTAAATGGTTCTTGCAATAGTTCGATCCTGCCTTGTGCCCGGTGCAATAAACTCTAGGACCCCCCTAATAACCCCAAAGTGGATAAATAAGTTACTAAACACTAAGTCATTTATACTTTTATTTTTTTTCACCGTATCCAAAGCTCTAGGGTTTCTTCCATTCTAATTTCAAAGAGAAGCAACAATAATTAAGAAAGTACTGCATACAATAAAATGCCAAGCCTTTTATGTATTTTTGATTCCTCTTATTTAACATTTCCATCTATTAAGCACTCAAATGGAAACCATTATGACAGACAGGGCAAAATGCATTGAGAAAAAAACAGTCGGCTAATTTTCTTAATCAAAAGTTAATTTAAGTAGCAGCTTCTGAATGCATTCTGTCAAATATCTGGCATCGCAGCACGAATTAGGAGTGCACTTTATCGCAAGTACTTTTTACAGATGCCACTGTTTGCAGAATTAATGAGAAAGATGGCAGAAATGAAATAATCTTATCTGAACTGGTTAAAATGACATTAATCATGACTTTAACATCCATTTAAAGATAAAAGCTTAAGCTAATTAGAAATAATTAATAACAGTACTAAACGTACTCCCACAACACTGAGCAATTTTGCTGGACAAAAACACGGCAAACAAAAAGTCGCCTCCCCATCCAGTGACTGACAGTGTGCTTCCTAAGTATCACTTCTTGATGATTTGTTATGTCAGTGGGAAGGAGAGCTGCTTTGTTATGCTTACTTTTGACATCTGTCATAATAGTGCTAATGATGAAAGACATGGGCTGCAAAATGATCTGCTGTGAGAGTCAGCGCTTTTTTTTGGGTTTTTTTTGACCTGCATTCCCTATGAGGATGAGTGGAGAATCAAGATTTTACAAGTCATCAGATTCTCGTCTATAAGGTCTAGCATCCCTTGTTGATGTTTTATGCTCTTTGAGTCACCGTGGTGCTCTGAATTGCCAGAAACATAAAACAATACCTGTGACTGCCGTTCGCTTTGTAAATCAGCTGGCACAGCCGAGACACACATGAAGAGCTTTTTTGAGTATGGAGTCACACAAAGCTGGAGCAAAAGCCTGACAAGCAATGAGTGGTGTGATTATTATGTCATATCTAAACAATATTATTAGTACCTCAACGAAAGGCTTCTCTGTAAGATTGTGCACAAGCACAGTGTCCTCCTTTTCTTCTCTCTTTTTTGACTCACCGGGGTGAGGGACAGAGAGAGTGGCATCTCTACATATAAAGGGCAAAACCCTCACTGACTCATCACTAATTCTCCCAATTTCCATATAGATGGGAAGCTAAAATTTCTCGTGCTCATTCCTTGCAGTGTACTTACAAAAGTTAGGCATGTTTAATGTCCTGTTGCAACACCCAAGGGTCGGGTAAACGGGTGTACCTCCTAAACTGTATAGGGTGGTCCAGATCTAATTATGCAATTTTCTTTACGCTATAACTTATTAAGTTTATTACATAGAAAATCACCTGAAAAATCCCGGACCATCGAGAAATGTGTGCGAACTGACAACATAAAGAATCGTCTTCGTGCCGAACTGGAATCGTCCCCGTAGGCCCGCCGCCAGGTACTCTAGGGGTCCCCTTCACGCTTGATTTTTTTTATGCTGATATTGTGCGCATAGATATATACGAGGGGGGACCCAAAAATAACCGGAAATATTTTTAAAACGTGTTTAATTTCATTTTCTGTACAAACTACAATTAGTCTCCTTCAAAGTACTCTCCACTGGCGGAAATACACTTATCTAACCGTGTGTTCCATTGTTCGAAACATTTTTTAAATTCGTCTGAAGTAATGCCCATTAATGCTCTGGTCGTTTCTTGTTTTACCTCTTCGACGTCCGCAAAACGCCTTCCTTTCAAGTCTATTTTCATCCGAGGGAACAAAAAGAAATCACATGGAGCTAAATCCGGTGAGTAGGGTGGGTGGTTCAGGGTTGTCATCCCGTTTCAATAACAACATTTTTCACTTTTTTCAAAAAGAAAACAAAATTTCACTGCCGCGCGTTGCTCACGATAATCGGCCATCGTAGAAAAACGACGCTTGCACAAAACTACTTTTTCAAAATTCACTGAACACAAGCACAACCTTCCAGACTGATGGCACTTGGCCTACTGACTTGTGAGGAGTGTAACTAGATTGCCCTACCGGCCCAAACACGTACTACAAGTACCAACCTAACAACAACAAAATTACGGTTATTTTTGGGTCCCCCCTCGTATTCGGACAATTACAGTAATCCCTCCACGATTGCGGGGGTTGCGTTCCAGAACCCCCCGCGACAGATGAAAATCCGCGAAGTAGAAACCATATGTTTGTTTAGTTATTTTTATATATTTTAAGCCTTTATAAACTCTCCCACACTGTTAACATTATTAAAGCCCTCTAGACATGAAATAAAACCCTTTAGTCAAAAGTTTAAACTGTGCTCCATGACAAGACAGAGATGACAGTTCTTTCTCATAATTAAAAGAATGCAAATAGATCTTCTTCTCTTCAGGAGCAGAGAATTTCAGAGAGAGAGAGAGAGAGCGCTCGCAAAGAAAAGCAAACAATCAAAAAATCAATACGTGTGCTTTTAAGTTTGCCGCAGCATTTTTTAGAGGAGCGTCAGTATCTTCTAAGCAAACAGCCTCTGTGCAAACAGCCCCTCTGCTCACATCTCCTCCGTCAGGCGCAGAGAACGTCAGAGGGAGAGAGAGAGAGAGCGAGATTAAAGCAAACCATCAAAAAATCAATAAGTGTGCTTTTGAAAGAACCGCGATAAAGCGGCATTTCTTAGAGGAGCGTCCGTATCCACTAGGCAAACAGCTTCTGTGCAAACAGCCCCTCTGCTCACAGCCCCTCCGTCAGGCGCAGAGAATGTCAGAGAGGGTGAGAGAGAGGCAGAGACAAGCAAACAATCGAGCACCGCGCGGGATGCATATCTTATAGCATTGAGGAGTTTTAGTTAATACGTAATACATGCTCTGATTGGGTAGCTTCTAAGCCATCCGCCAATAGCGTCCCTTGTATGAAATCAACTGGGCAAACAAACTGAGGAAGCAAGTACTTTAAATTAAAAGACCCATTGTTCGCAGAAATCCGAACCAGCGAAAAATCCGTGATATATATTTAGATGTGCTTACATTTAAAATCCGCGATAGAGTGAAGCCGCGAAAGTCGAAGCGTGATATAGCGAGGGATTACTGTATTCAAGTTACATGTAATAGAAAAGTTAAATCATTTAGCTCACAACAATACAAGTGAGTGTTTTAATAGCCGCATGCTCCACGCAAGTAGATATCGTGCTTGTTTCGTGTGAAGCACGCTTGTCAAAGGGGGCTGGCAGCGGCACGCTTCTCAAAGACAAAGGAGAGCCGACACCGACGTCCTTGAGCTTGACGTTGAGTAGCATGTTTGTTGTACAGGGTACGTAGATAATGGATTGACTTTGCCACTCTAATTGAATACTTCCGTTTCACACACACAGGTGCTATTCTGTCTCAGACCACAGCGACATTGTTGTGCACTATCGTGGATGTTGACGTGTATGGTGTAGCAGAAGTCTGTCTCCGTAGTTTGATAATTCATTCGCTTGGGTGTTTATTGTTGCTTTTAAAGCAGTGACGACGAGTGTGCGTTGGTTTTGTGTGTATCACTAAAGATTCTGGATCACCCAGATTTTTTGAAAACTTTGAAGTTTGATACAGCAAGTCACCATACTGATTGTACACCATGTAAATAACCCTAACCGTTAGTATATATTAAAATGTTCAGATGTTACTCCTATTCATTGCATTGGTATAATTATACCGTTACACGTTAGATAATACATAGGCCTATCTCATTAATGTATTGTTTCAATTCCGCTACGAGCTTCCGTTAGAACACGGCTTTCCTTCTCACAGTCAAACTTTGATGTGCGAGAAGGCTTAAGTCATGAAGTATGGTTTTTATAAAGGCAGCATTGTCGCTGTCGGATAAACTAGATTTCGATCATTTTGTATACGTATGTGAAGGTTTTGGCATGTGGGGACCCGGGGGGAGGCAGAGGGGCTCACACGTGCCCAAATATTTCTGGCGGCGGGCCTGGTCCCTGCATAAATGAAAGTCGTCCAGATGATCTGGATCTGCATAATTAGATCCAGACCACCCTGTATATATAGATAGGGGAAACCCCTCCTCACTATTTCTGTGACTTCCAATATACGTATGAAGCCCATATTTCCCATACTCATCCTTTACAGTGTACTTAC
This sequence comes from Polypterus senegalus, assembly GCF_016835505.1. NCBI lineage: Eukaryota > Metazoa > Chordata > Cladistia > Polypteriformes > Polypteridae > Polypterus > Polypterus senegalus. The sequence goes on from NC_053169.1 coordinate 13,192,330, forward strand.
AAACGTTAAGTATCCATGCTAGGATGAGTCCACCTACAGGCACTGACAACAACCTGCTCCTGAACACAATCAAGACCAAGGAGCTCGTTGTGGACTTCAGGAAAAAGAAAACAGACATCAAACCACCCTACATCGGAAGGGACTGTGTGGAGAGGGTATCAGACGTCCGTTTCCTGGGAGTCCACAACATGGAAGACCTGTCTTGGGGTGTGAACACAGCTGAGCTGGCGAAGAAGGCTCAGCAGAGACTTTATTTCCTGAGAGTCGTCTGGAAAAATAATATCACCCCAAAAACTGCCGGTGTCCTTCTATCGCTGCTTTATTGAGAGTATCCTGTGCTACTGCCTCTGTGTGGGGTCTTCCAGCTGCAGAACAGCGCAGAGGAAGACACTTCAGAGGAACATAAAGACGGCCCAGCAGATCATTGACTGCTCTTTACCCTCTCTGGATGAACTGCACAGCTCTCGCTGCCTCAGGAAAGCAGAAAACATCTTAAGACTCCTCACACCCCGCTCATAGCATGATCCAGCTGTTGCCATCAGGCAAAAGATAGAGGAGCATCAAAACAAAGACTAAGACTGAATAACAGTTTCTACCCTGTTGCTATTAGAGCACTGAATGCCACCTAATCACCTCCAATGCAGCAGTGCAACAGATGACATCTTGTGCAATAGTGTTCATGTGCAGTTAAGGTCTTATGTTGAATGTTTGTGTTCTGCCTTATTTCTTCTAATCCTTTCTTATTGTTTTGTAATTAGTTCACTGATGACACTGCTATCGTGGGCTGCATCAGGAGTGGGCAGGAGGAGGAGTATAGGAACCTAATCAAGGACTTTGTTAAATGGTGCGACTCAAACCACCTACAACTGAACACCAGCAAAACCAAGGAGCTGGTGGTGGATTTTAGGTGGACCAGGCCCCTCATGGATCCCCCGTGATCATCAGAGGTGACTGTGCAGAGGGTGCAGACCTACCTGGGAGTGCAGCTGGATGATAAATTGGACTGGACTGCCAATACTGATGCTCTGTGCAAGAGAGGACAGAGCCGACTATACTTCATTAGAAGGCTGGCATCTTTCAACATCTGCAATAAGATGCTGCAGATGTTCTATCAGACGGTTGTGGCCTCTTTTACGCGGTGGTGTGCTGGCGAGGCAGCATAAAGAAGAGGGACTCCTCACGCCTGGACAAACTTGTTAAGAAGGCAGGCTCTATTGTAGAAATAAAGCTGAACAGTTTGACATCTGTGGCAGAGCGACGGGCGTTGAGCAGACTCCTGTCAGTCATGGAGAATCTACTGCATCCACTGAACAGGATCATCTCCAGACAGAGGAGCAGCTTCAGTGACAGACTGCTGTCACCATCCTACTCCACTGACAGACTGAGGAGACCCCACATTATGCGACTCTTCAATTCCACCCGGCGGGGTAAACGTTAACATTATACAAAGTTATTGTCTGTTATACCTGCATTGTTATCACTCTTTAATTTAATATTGTTCTTTAATAGTATGCTGCTACTGTAGTATGGGAATTTCCCCTTGGGATTAATAAAGTATCTATTTCCCTTCTCTTTATCTCCTCTACACCTCCCAGCCAGCATGGTCTACTACCTCTATCTATCTATCTATCTATCTATCTATCTATCTATCTATCTATCTATCTATCTATCTATCTATCTATCTATCTATCTATCTATCCATCTATTATATAGTGCCTTTCATATCTATCTATCTATCTATCTATCTATCTATCTATCTATTATATAGAAAGAAATGAAAGGCACTATATAATAGATAGAAATGAAAGGCACTATATAATAGATAGATAGATAGTGCCTTTCATTTCTTTCTATCTATTATATTTATTTATATTTTGACATCGCAGGGACTGCACCTAATTTTGTTGTATTTGTTACAATGATAATAAAGATATTCTGATTGTCATCCTTTACACTGTACTTACAAACATTAAGTGTGTTTCATTTCAAATTGTGCCCCGTTATGAAGTTTCGAAAATAACGTGTTCTTTTTGGCAGTTCTCACCATTATGCTGTAAGGAACTTTCGGAACTGACCGCTCCTTTTAGAGGTTTCATTCGTTATTTCCGTTAACAGAGGATTTATTTCACAGCAGAGACTCACAAGGGCCACCCCCCCGGTCCCCCTTCCTTTTTCCGTATGGCCGCTGTCCACACACTGTCCACATTAACGACATCCCGTGCTCATGTGCCTCCTCACTCGCTTCCTTACTTTCCTCAGCTGTTCGACATGCTCACTGCTCCCTTCTTCTTTACTCCACCGCTTCAAGCCTGTTATTGTTCGCTTTCCTTCACGTCTTCCTGCTGGTGACTCCTGCCTTTTCATTTAGTTTCTTCACACTCTTAATCCGCTCCGCTTGAAGGAGCGATATGTTCACGCTAATCTGAGACAGAGGTTGCGGGCTGAGGGGAGGAGGAAGTGTGATGTCAGGAGTGGGGAGCTGAGCGGGGCTCTCCTCGCTGTCCTGTTTCACTTCTACGTGGGCAAAGTCACGGGGGACGGCTAGTAAATAAATAAATAAATTCTTAAACCAAGGGAAAAATGAAACTCAAATTTAGCAACAATCTGTGATCAAAAACTATCCTAAAAGAGCTATTTATGATTAAGCATACTAATCATTAGCATTAAGGAATTTTTCAGACACACCAGTGGGTTGATCCATCATGCCAGTTGAATGCCTTCCATTGGGTATGGACTTTGATAAAACCGTTTTAACGGTAAGCTAAAGATTAGAGGAAAACATAAAAAAAATTTGCTTTGTCGTTCTGGGGTATTAAGTGTTGCTCGAATTGGAGAATTGTCCTGACTGAGTGAATTGAAATGACTTTAACTTAACACTGCAGCATACAGAAAATGAGTGGTAAGGGAAGGGGGTCCGAATACTTGATAAAGGCGCCGTGTTCACCAACAAGTACAGGGAGATTCTAATGGGCAGAGCCCTGAGTTATGTTGTGTTACTCACATAATAATGAAGCGATAGAAACAAAATAAATACCGTGCATACCTTGATGGATGTGTGAACGATCCAATCACATTCAGTCTTGTAAACACAGATGGACCATATTAGTAAAGACATCAGCAAGCATTGTAGCGGTGATAACAGCAACTTCCAATTTCAATGTTACGCTGTAATTGTTCCTGTGTACGACGCTTTTTCTTGCACACTTTTCCAGGAATAAATCCAGAGGTGACATGTCCGGGGAACGAGATGACCACAGTCCTTTTGAAATATATATCAAATATATAATATATTATATACAAATTATAATATAATATATTAGTTGAATTTGAAATGACCTGATTGCTCAAAAACGATTCAATTTGTGACATGTGGCGAGCTGACATGTAACAGATTATGTCATCTTGCAGGAAATAACCTTCACTGATCTCACGGTCGTCCATTTCTTTCACAAATAAGCCAAAAAGAGCGCCATGGCTCACTCATTCGTACATTTATCCTAGAATACTGTGATCTTTATTTCATTTGGATGGCTTCATTATTAAGACAGTAATACATCGTAACTCAGGGCCATGTCCATTACAATACAATCCAATCCAATTTATTTTTGTATAGCCCAAAATCACACAAGAAGTGCCGCAATGAGCTTTAACACTCCTTGACTCTGTAAGAAGACGAGGAAAAAACGCCAAAAAGCCCTTTTAGGGAAAAAATGGGTGAAACCTCGGGAAAGGCAGTTTAGAGAGAGACCCCTTTCCAGGTAGGTTGGACGTGCAGTGGCTGTCAAAAAAAAGGGGTAAATACAACACAATACACAGAAGAGAACATAAGTAATCCTCAATACAATACAATAGTACAATAGAAATATTACAAGTACAGAGCAGAACTCAACAGTAGGTGATATCCCATAATACGATTCGGATTTGTTCAGAGTCCTGGAGACCTCGGCCATCAATCTGCCTCCCCCTATTGGCCACTACACAGCTGAGTCAGTGCTGGGCCAGCCAATCCGATGAAAAGACCCCTCTACCTAATGATTCACCCTGTATAAGAGAAGGAAGGACAAAATGAAAATTCATTCACTGATCAGGAGATTAGAATATTCAGGCTGACTGGTGACATTTTGCCCATTTTTACAAAGGTCTTTGTAATGTTTGGGATCGGATTACCACAATTAATATTGCATTTTGTTGATGAAGTTGGCCACAACTGAGATAAGAACTTCCTTGTGACCTCAGCCACATATTTCTCAGAACGACACTTTAAGAAACCCAATAATTGTATTAATTTTCTGTAGTACCATTTAGCTGAAGGCTGTATTCTTATCTACAATTAGTTTAGATTTCTGTCGAAATATTTCTAGCTCTTCCAGCCTCTTCATTGTTCTAATTTGTATTCTTCAGCATCTCTAATTCAAGACCTGGAACATTTACTAACCTCTAATTTGATGGAAATACATGCCACATTCTACTCATTTGTCCTTAATTATATGAACCCTGTCTTACATTCCCTGCTGACACTGCTAATTGTTTTTGTCAGATCTGAATCTGCCCAGACGTTTTCCCATCGAAGCCTTCCTCTCAGCTCCTTCACATAATGTACATTTTGGCAGTTCTGACTAGGACAAAAAATGCTTTGAAAATTATTGTTAACCCTAGAAGTTACTTATGATTTAGAATTATTCTGAAGATTGAAATGTTTTCCACATTTATTCAAATTAATATCACAAGGCATAAACATTAAAACACCCTTCATATATCAGAGAAGAACTCTTTCAAGCAAAGAAGCAATCTGTTGGAATGATAAATGCAATGTATATACTTCTGTTATATGTCATTTGGTATGGGAATCGTAAAAGCAATGTTAACATTTGTAGTGTGTCACCTGTTGGAATGACAAATGCAATGCATAGGTCTCTGGTATATGCCATTTGTAATGGTATTGATAACAACAGTGTTAATATTTGTAGTGAGCCATCTGTTGGAATGACAATTGCAATGCATTTGATTATTATAAATGTTTGTGATCCACTATCTTTTGGAATGACAGAGACATAGCAATCAAACACACACACACACATCCTTTTCTTAAGGTAGATGCTCTCCTCCTTAGTTATTGAGGATGCAAAGCATTAATAAGTCATGTTATGCTTGTTTTTTTGCAGGGTTAGTTTTAGGGCATTGGTTTCCTCAATAACCAAATACATTTCATCAAATCTTTCTTTCTGGAACAGGAAAATCCTGAGCCCATTGCAAATATCAGGATTAGAGAATTATCCACCTCACGGATCGCATAATTCTGGCTTAATCTGTTGAGAAACACTTTGACTAAATCAAAGCTTTCCCAAAATGGAATTAGCCCGATTCCTGCAAATCCTGATTTACTTTAGCAGGATTTAACACTACTGCTGCTTTTTGAAGCAAATCACAGACCTCACTCCAGGTATGAGTGCAAAATCAACTGTCAGAGTCTGATAGATAGATAGATAGATAGATAGATAGATAGGAAAGGCACTATATAACAGATAGAAATATATGAAAGGCACTATATAACAGGTAGGTAGACAGATATGAAAGGCACTATAAAACAAATAGATGAATAGATATGAAAGGCACTATATAACAGGTAGGTAGATATGAGCAGCACTATATAATAGGTAGATAGATAGATATGAAAGGCACTATATAATACATAGATAGATATGAAAGGCAGCATATAACAGGTAGATAGACAAGAAAGGCAGTATATGATAGATAGATACATAAATATACCCCTGGGGGAAATTAGTCTTTTTACAGAAGCTCTTTAAATAAATAAACAACAACAACAACAACATTTATTTATATAGCACATTTTCATACAAACAGTAGCTCAAAGTGCTTTACATATTAAAGAATAGAAAAATGAAAGACAATTATAAAACAAAATAAATCAACATTAACATCAATAAGAGTAAGGTTCAATGACCAGGGGGGACAGAAAAAACAAAAAAAACTCCAGACGGATGGAGAGAAAAATAAAATCTGCAGGGATTCCAGACCATGAGACCGCCCAGTCCCCTCTGGGCATTCTATCTAAAATAAATGAAACAGTCCTCTTTGGATTTAGGATTCTCACGGAAGGGCTTGATGATGATGATGGTCACGTAGACTTCTGCCTTTTAATCCGTCCATCATTGTTGGAGCATCATGAAGCTTTGAGTAGGTGGTGGTGGCGCAGGCCACCACCACAAAGAAACCGGAAAAGAAACAGAAAAGAGAGTAGGGGTCAGTAGCGATTTTAGAGCCACCATGAATAGTTATTTTGAGGAGATTAAACATATAGAGTATCAGGATTAAGTTAAATTACGATTAAAATGAAGTTATAAAAAGGCCATATTAAAGTAATGTGTTTTCAGCAGTGTTTTAAAGTGCTCTACTGTATCAGCCTGGCGAATTCCTATTGGCAGGCTATTCCAGATTTTAGGTCCATAGCAGCAGAAGGCCGCCCGCCTCACCACTTCTTTTAAGTTTTGTTCTTGGAATTCTAAGGAGACACTCATTTGAGGATCTGAGGTTACGATTTGGAATATAAGGTGTCAGACATTCCGATATATAAGATGGGGCGAGATTATTTAAGGCTTTATAAACCATAAGCAGAATTTTAAAGTCAATCCTGAATGACACAGGAAAATTATGTGAAAACACATAATGTGGAAAAATAAATAAATAAATAAATAAATACACACACACACACAATATGGCCTGAACGCACACTAGAAAGACTAAACAGAAAGACAAATTCGGACTTGGCAGCCCCAGTCCCAGTGAGGTGTGGGTGTATAAAGTAAAGTAAAGTATAAAGGAGCCCCTGCAGTGTTTCTTGACTCACTTCTGCTGAATGATACATTGGCTGAAAGCCCTCAGTTTTGGAAAGAATGTGCATTATTGCTCATAATGGCATTCAGTTTTGTATTCATTCTCTCCTTTGCTTTGAACTCCAGGGGGATCAGAGTCCGAGAGACTGAGTCTGCCCTTATAATTAACTTGTTGGTTCAGTGAGCCTCTCTTGAAGTGATGTTACCAGTCCAGCACAATACAGGGTACAAACTTGCACTGGCCATCAGAAGAGTTGAAGAAGATGTGAAGGATGACGCTGCCCACTTTAAAGGAACTTGGTTTCCAAAGAAAGAAGAGCCCGCTCTCCTCTCTCTTCTATAGTTCCTCTATGTTTGGAGACCAGTCCAGAAAGTCATTGATGTGGACCCCCCCAGTACTTGTAGTACTGCAGCACCTCTACATCCACTCCCTGATTAGTGATCAGACAGAGGCTCTTTGGTGCAGTGAAAGTCAATAACACAATAATAGATAATAAACAAAACATAAACTTAAGTAAAGGCAATAGCCCTGGGTGAATCATCACAATGGCGTAGCCTGCATACAGAAGACTCCCTTCTGACCTCCTATCAGCTATTTATACGTTTGTCTCTGTACTAGCAAATCATCCCACCAATATTTGATAAAGAAATTAACGAAGACATAACTATTAATAAGAAACATAAATATAAGAGCTTCCATGAATTTCATGTTGTGATGTGTCTGTCTCTCCTGATCTCGACAACAGTCCTCTTTATTTTGTAATTTTCAGTGCCAGGCATAAAGACTTCTAATTAGATTCAAGCATATGGAGGGCAGATTTTTGTGTAAACTTCAGCAAGGGTAGAAGATCATAGCCTTTTTCTCAAGGACTGCCGAGCAGTAAATATATTTTACTAATTAAAGATTAGACTAAATAAAAATGATTACCACTGAGGAGGCGACAGGCCAACATCACCATCTTAATCTGGTGCCATCTTAAAGTACAGCAGGTTCTTTTCCAATATTTAAGGATGGAGAGGTATCTCGATTTGCAGGGGGGTCTTGGTAATGATTAGGACGGGGAGAAGAAATTTTATCAAAAACAGAGGCTTTGGTCTTTACCGGAAAGTCAGAAATACTGTTTCTGAAAACGCGGGATGAGAAAAATATGGAGCTTAAAGACGACATGTATCAGTGTGAACCTTTGTTTATTTTAGGTTTTATTGTTGTGTTTGTTAATTATGAGTTATTACTTTTTTAAATGTCTTCATGATATTTCTGTTGGCTTCATTTGTAGTTCTGTAATTGTTTGCTGTCTCTTTAAATCTGCTTATGTTCCTCGTGGGTGGAGCCTCAGGAGGCGTGGCCTCCCTGATGTCACCACTTGTGAACCCTCCCTCTGCATATATAAATAATAATCCAAATCGTATTGTGTGTATATGGATATCATCTACTGTCTAATTCTGCTCTGTACTTATAATATTTCCATTATATTGTATTGAGGATTGTGTTCTGTTCTGTGTATTGTGTTGTGTTGACCCCCTTTTTTTTTGACACCCACTGTACACCCAACCTACCTGGTGTGAAAGGCGCTATATAGCGCCCGACCCAGCACAGACTTACGCAGAGGCACATGTAAAATAAGCAGTCTTTTAATTTTTCTTCATCTGGAGGGCACTTCTTCCCCGTAATCCCTCCAAGCCACAACACAGTCCCATAAGCACTTAATACAGCACAAACACTCTTTTCTCTCCACCTTGGCACCACCACTCCTCCCAGGCAACCTCGTCCTCTTCCTCCCGATTCTGGCTCCTGAGTGGTGGCTGCTGGCCCTTTTTATAGCCCACCCCGAAGTGTTCCAGATGCTTGATCACCTGTGGCTAATTGCACCTCCAGGTGGGGCTGCAGAGATGTCCAGGTGGGTTCCTGGGTCCATGCAGCACCGCCTGGCGGCCACCCCAGCTCCCCACAGGGTTGTGGATAACTCCATCTCCCATGAAACCCTGCGGGAAACTGAGGCACCATCGTCAGCCAGGGAGGCTGCCACCAAGCGTCCCGGGGGAGGTAGTGAGATGTCCATAGCTGCTCCCCCGGGAACATATACAGAAGGGGCATCCCGGCCGGGCATGGGACCCGGCCGCCTGTCACACTGGAAATGGGTGTCTCTCTGAACTGCCTTTCCCAAGGTTTTTTCCATTTTTTTTTCCCTACTAAGGTTTTTTTTGGACGTTTTTCCTTGTCTACTTTATAGAGTTGAGGTTGGGGGATTATCAAAAGGCAAGGCCTGTTAATGCCCATTGCGGTACTCCTTGTGTGATTTTGGGCTATGCATAAACAAATTGTATTGTATAAACTGGCATCAAAGTCTCAAGAGCCAGAGATCATTTGTTTAAAGTTGAGTGCTGCTTATTTCTCTGAACTTACTCTTTTTGTTGCTTTCTTCTTCTGTTTTTAGGATACCGAATTCTGGATTGTGTTATTAGACTTGTTTTGCTCTGGATTGTCTTTTGCAACAAATCATTTCTTTTTGTTTATTAGAGCACTTCCTTGTAAATTTTTCTAGGTTTGATAAATAAATCGTACACTTATAAAGATATGTTTTTTTGCCCTTTTTATACAAGCCAAGGGTTTATGGTAATCCCTCCTCTTGTGGGACTTTCTTTGAAAATTTAAGAGGATTTTGGAGGCTTAATCCCCTTTTTTGGCGTGTGAAACCACAATCAGACCAGTAGAGTTGGGATGAAATCCTTTCGGGGTGAGGCCTGTGCTATGGACATTTAAGGAAGCCCTTTCACCCCAGGATCGGTTGGGGGGGGTTGTGCCCAAGCAAAGGGGGAGTTCTCTACAATCTCACGTAGGGAATTAAAGGCAACACTTTAATCTGACGTTCTGATTATGTAAAAGTCCCAACCTTGCTATGTAAATACGTATATTCATTAATATATTCATCAACTCAATTTAGCGGTCTTTTCATTTTTCTTCAATTGCTGATATTTTAGTTTCCTAATAACTGGCTTAGATTACTCTGACCAACAGATATTCTGTAATAACCAGGAATGTTACTAATTACGACCCCATAGTTTTTTTTGGTTTTTTTTGTTGTGCCCACCCATCCCTCTAAAATGTAAATTAAAAGATTTCATTGAGGTAAATTCATTAGCCAAAGAGTCCCGGATTCTGCCATCCTCCCCCTGTTCTTTTGTTCAGACTTAAGCTACTTAATTTCTGAATTTATTTAGAAAAGCAAGATGCCGCATTTTCAATATTCTGCTGTCATTAGACATAAAGCAGATGCTGGTTTGTCACTCCCTGGTTTCCACTGTTATAATTGGGCTTTTGTGATTTGTCTCGGCTCCATCTGGCTGTAATCCAGCGCTTTTCCCTCTTGGCTAAGATTAAAAGCTGACTGCTTCAATATCTCTTTTCCTCAGCTTTAAAACTGGGTTCCTTTAAACTTTTATTTTTTTTGCTCCCTTAATTACTTGTTTTATTTTGGACTATGTTCGGTCAAACATTTTTGTCTGTTTGATACTAAAATTATCCGGGTTGTGATCTCCTGTAGTTTTTTTGGAACTGAGCAGCTTTTATTTTCAAAGCTAAATACAAAGTCCCGGCTTTATTCTGTGCTATTAATGTGTGGCCATTATTATTTGTCAAGCTGCTGTCCGTATTTTCTCTCTGATATGAAATCTTTGACAATATTAAGTTTGCATGGAACATCTTTACAGTCAAAGTAAAAAGTATGTGAACCCTTTGGATTGATCTGGTTTACTGCATGAGTTGGTCATAAAAAGTGATCTGATCTTCATCTGAGTCACAGGTCCTGATAAACACAATGAGCTTCAGCCAATGACACACACAAAATTCTACTCTCTTATGTCTTTATTTTACAAACGCATTCAACGTTCACAGTGGTAGTGGAAAAAATAAGTGAACCTTGGGATCTAATAACTGGCTGACCCTCCTTCAGCTGTAACTGCAGATCAGACCTGCACATCATGCGGGGGGATTTGAGCCCACTCTTCCCTGCAGACGTGCCTTAACTCTTCCATATTCTTTGGTAGTCTTCTGTGTACGGCTCTCTCTCCTCAAGTCATAGGATTGAGGTCTGGGCTCTGACTGGGCCGCCCCAAAAGGCACAGTTTGTTCTTTTGAAGCCATTGTGCTATGGATTTGGGGCTCATTGTCCTGTTGTATCACCCCAGCCTCTTCTGAGCTTAAGTTGACAGACAGACACCCTCACATTATCCTGGAGAATTTGTTGATAAACTTGTGAATTCATTTTCCCTTCAATGATGGCTCTGATGCAGGAAAGCAGGCCCAAATCCTGATGTTCCCTCCGCCATACTTTACTGTAGGGATGATGTTTTGATGTTGATAGGCGGTGCCCTTTTTACGCCAAATGAAGTTCTGCTTGTCCCTCCCAAATAGTTCAATTTTTGTCTTCATCGCTCCACTAAACATTTTCCCAGTACTGTTGTGGAGTGTCCAAGTGCTCTTTCAGCAAAAGTTCTTTTTTGATAGCAGTGGCTTCCTTCTTGGTGTCCTGCCATGGACTCCTCTCTTGTTCACTGTTTTGCGTATAGTTGACTCATGAACAGAGATGTTAGCCTCTTCTGATGACTTCTTCAAGTCCTTTGCTGTCACTCTAGGGTTCTTCTTTACCGCATTGCTGACTTTGCGTTGTGCTCTTGGGGTCATCTTGGCAGGGCACCCACTTCTAGGCCGAGTAGCCACAATACCAAATGGTCTCCATTTATAGACAACTTGCCTGACAGTAGGCTGATGAATATCTCAAATTTTTGAGATGACTTTGTAACCCTTTCCAGCCTCATGTAGATGAACAATTCTCCATCGTAGCTCTTCAGACAGCTCTTTTGTGCGAGGCGTGATTCCCACCTGGATATGCTTCTTGTCAAAAGCTCAAACTCCAACTTTATAGTGTTTGTGATCAGTCGAAGTCATTCAGGGCCACCACACCTTCTAACTCGTATCATTAAGTGGACTCCACATTTGGACTGCAATGAGCTTTTTAAAAAGCAATTAGCTTAGAGTTCGCTTACTTTTTCCATTCTTCACAGTTTGAATGGTTTCTTCATCCATCCATCCATTTTCTAACCCGCTGAATCCGAATACAGGGTCACGGGGGTCTGCTGGAGCCAATCCCAGCCAACACAGGGCACAAGGCAGGAACCAATCCTGGGCAGGGTGCCAAACCACCGCAGATGGTTTTTTTCAATAAGGTCAAAAATTCTCTGAAAATCTGTGTATCTTTAGTTATAGGAGACTGTGTTTGTTCATTATTGGGACTGACATGAAGATACGATCATGTGCTATATGGGAATTAGACATAAATAGAGATCATTCCTAGGGACGCACATACTTTTTACTTTGACTGTATGTCCCTTGATGCTCTCATCTCCATGCTCCACAGAGCCTACTCCCACTTGGACAAAGTCAACACCACAGTCCGATAAAGATCTGCAGCTTGACCCTTCTCTATTTAAGCCACAGGCCCCTGAATGATGTCACAGGGTTCTGTGACTAAAGGAGCCACAAAAGGGGCCTGCCACTAAAGATCCGCAGTTGGACCCTTCTCTATTATTCAGCCATTACCTATGTCATTATCATCTTTAGCCACATACCCATTAATGATGTCACAGGGTCCTATGACTAAATCAGCCATCTGCCACTATAGGTCTGCAGCTGATCTCTTCTCTGTTTTAGCCACAGACCCCAGACTGACTTCACAGTATCCTGTGGCTAAAGGAGCCGTAGGTGGGCCTGCCACTAAAGATCTATACCCAGACCCATCTCTATTATTCAGCCGTTACCTATGTCATTATCATCTTTAGCCACATACCCCTTAATGACGTCACGGGGTTTTATGACTAAAGTAGCCACGGTGGGGCCTGCCACTATAGGTCTGCAGCTGGACCTTCTCTTTTTTAGCCACAGACCCCAGAATGACTTTGCAGTATTGTGTGGCTAAAGGAGCCACAGGTGGGCCTGCCATTAAAGAGTTGTACCTGGACCCTTCTCTATTATTCAGCTATTATCTATGTCATTATCATCTTTAGCCACATACCCATTAATGATGTCACAGGGTCCTATGACTAAATCAGCCATCTGCCACTATAGGTCTGCAGCTGGACCCTTCTCTTTTTTAGCCACAGACCCCAGACTGACTTCACAGTATCCTGTGGCTAAAGGAGCTACAGGAGGGCCTGCCACTAAAGAGCTGTACCCGGACCCCTCTCTATTATTCAGCTATTATCTATGTCATTATCATCTTTAGCCACATACCCCTTAATGACGTCACGGGGTTTTATGACTAAAGTAGCCACGGTGGGGCCTGCCACTATAGGTCTGCAGCTGGACCCTTCTCTTTTTTAGCCACAGACCCCAGAATGACTTTGCAGTATTGTGTGGCTAAAGGAGCCACAGGTGGGCCTGCCATTAAAGAGTTGTACCTGGACCCTTCTCTATTATTCAGCTATTATCTATGTCATTATCATCTTTAGCCACATACCCATTAATGATGTCACAGGGTCCTATGACTAAATCAGCCATCTGCCACTATAGGTCTGCAGCTGGACTGTTCTGAGACAAGTAACATATAATAATAAAATATGAAAACTTCCAATGCAGTTAATACTTTTTATAGGCACTGTATAGAATATACAGAATATGTTTTTGTATTCACACCTGTAATGGCTATAAGGGTTGCTTGAAAAACTTCAGAGATGTCTATCAATTAAATTTTGTCAAAGAAGAACTCTAGTCACAGCCTACCAGGCTAGGCTTAAAATCTGAATGAGATCTGGGCTCTGATTGGGCCGCCCCAAAAGGCGCAGTTTGTTCATCTGAAGCCATTGTGCTGTGGATTTGGGCCTCATTGTTCTGTTGCATCACCTAGCCTCTTCTGAGCTTAAGTTGACAGACAGACACCCTCACATTATCCTGGAGAATTTGTTGATAAACTTGTGAATTCATTTTCCCCTCAATGATGGCCCTGATGCAGGAAAGCAGGCCCAAATCCTGATTCTCCCTCCACCATACTTTACTGTAGGGATGATGTTTTGATCAGACATGAATTGGCGATGCTCAAAGTCCAAGGAATATTATTGGGAAGTTTGGAGCAACAGATCAAATATTTAATAATTTACCAAACAGAAAAAAAAGGAATCAAGACTCGAATGAAGACTTACTTAATTTATGGAAGTGAATTTACTTTGACAAAGCATGTGAAACAACAACAGCATTACGAGATTTTATTTTAAAGCCTCCCTCTCTGGCTTAGTATTGAGTTATGCAATTAAAAGTTATTAAGTGATATATCTCAGTTAATCAACCAGGCATGGTCAGTATAGGAAAACTGTTACTTAGGGAGCTCAAAAACTGTTTGCTGAATATAATGAGGAGTAATAAGCTAAGAAGATGTAATCAAAAAGTGAAAAAGTTCTTTTTAACATGAATTGAACATATGGTAGACAGTGCAGGATGAGGGTAGGAGCAAGAAATGAAATGTTGTTAGAAAAGACTATTAATATGCAATTTGACAGGGATGACCTAACATTTGGCAAAATATCTGAGACAGAATGAGGAAAGAATTTCATAAAATATTCATAGAGTAAATAAAGAGGATTACTGATGTAAAAATGTTTGACGACAGAAGAGCAGTACTTCTGTGAAGGTGCCATGTGACTGTACGCTTGTATGCTTTTTATCGTTTTTCATGAATATTATCAACCACATGAGCCTGCTGAGTATCCTCTGGGGACCAATTTGAAGGTACAGGGAAAATGAAAGGAGTGTGCAGCAGAAAAGAACATCACTGTATCTGTAGCCTGCACCAGCTCCCAAAATCGACACAGTCAGACGCAGACACAAGTTCTTAAACACATACCGGCTTTATTTTACTGTGGTAAACGCTTCCAAGCACAGTACAAACAACACATAGTAATGTCTTTTTTCTTCTCTCAGTCTCAGCCTCTCTCGTTCTGCCTCCATTCCTCCTCCAGCAAGCCTCATCACTCTTCCTCACGACTCTGGCTCTTGGTGTATGTGGCAAGTGGATTTCTTTTATCCTGCTTCTGGGAGTACTTTCGGTGGAACTGTACAGCCCTAGCGACTGCAACTCTACCGATGCCCCAGGGGTGTGCACTGCGTCCTAATGCCTCTCTCTCTTCCTCCCTCTGCAGACCGGTTGGTTGATAATAGAACACCTCTGATGTCACTTCCGGTGTACGTCCACCTGGACCCGCCTCTTCCTGTCTCAAGGGCCTAAAAATCGGGGTGGAGTGGTGGTGGCAGCTCTGAGGCTAAGTATCTGTGCTGGTATCTTTAAGGTTGCAGGTTCAAATCTCCATTACTGCCATAAGAGATTCTACTCTGCTGGGCCCTGTGGTATAGCGGGTCCACAGCTCATGTCAAAAGGGCCATTTTTTAAATTAAATAATTGCCACTTAGCAAGGGGGCGTGGTTGTGTGGCTGAAGTCCGCATCCGTAATTGTTCCCGGGAGCTGCTGATTGCCACAACTGCCACGTCCTCTTCATAAATAGAAGCGCAAGGCGGCTAGGAGAAAAGAGAGATGGAGGTTGCAGGAGAAGAAGGCAGGAAGCAGCAAGGAGAAAGCCGGTGTGTGTGAGAGAGAGAGAGAGAGAGCGAGTGTGCGCTCGCAGGCAGCTGGACAGTGAGCCCTAGCGGGGTGTTTGGCCGACACCTAGGGTAGTTGGTAGTGGTCGCTCCTGCTGAGCATTGTATGGAGGTCGCGGGAGTGACCGAAAGGAGGATGGCTGGCCGAGAAGGCAGTGGGAGTCGGGAGACTTGGGAGGTGAATCTCCACTGTGAGCGTCCTGGCCATTTGAGGAAAACCTAAGTCTTGGTCTGAGGAGTGCTGAGCCGAAGCCAGGGATCGGGAAGCCTCCAGACCAGTCGAGTAGAAAGAAGGTCAGCTGGCGATTTTCCTTTTGCAGGGCCCAGATGGGAGAAGCAGGGGAGCCGCCATGTAAAAGAAGACACCGGACTTTGTGTTTTTAAAGGACTGTTTCCAGCCATTGTTTTGACCTTGTTGTTTGTTTTAAAGGATTTTTCTATTGGATTTTACCTCTGTTTTATTGGATTATTTATTTAATGATTTATTTCGACACTGTTTTGATTTTTGTTGTTTTAAATGAAAGCACTTTTACACCATCCCCTTGCTTCATTGTTGTGCTTCACTGCCAAGCTCATCTGTAACATTACCGCCGGTGTCGGGTTCAAGGGCTCCCAGAAGCTGGATGGGAGCATGGAGTGAACCCGCATCGTCACAGGCCCTTGAGCAAGGCTCTTACCCTGCACTTGCAGAAGTTCCGCCATCTTGGGACAGTTCTGTTTTGAACTCGTGTCTGCAGAGATGACTCCGCAATAATTGCGTTGCACCCCAACTCTTTATCGTTGTCCTCTCTTTCTGACAAAACCCTTATTTTGTCTTTTCTCCAATTATCAGGTTGTCTAAAGACTGCAGTGGACTATCTTTGAAATCTTTAGTCCTATTTCTAATCTTATTTTAAGTAAAATTCTAGAAAAATCTGATTTTCAGCAATTCAATGACAATTTAAATAAACATTCTATTCTTGTTTCAGTCAGATTTTAGAACAAATTACTTTAACCAATGCAGTTTCTTTAATATATTAAATGACTTGTGGATTAATGCAGACAAGGGTCGCGTATCTGTTCTTTTTCTCCTAGACCTGAGCGCATCATTTGACACCATAGACTACAATATTCTAATAAATCGCCTTAGGCAATGGGTGGGTCTCTCCAGCAGTGTCTTAAACTGATTTCAGTCTTATTTATCAGGTAGAAAATTATTTGTTAGTTGTTGTGATTAAAGTTCAAGGATCAGGTTGAACTGTCCCATCTCCCATCCCGTTTACCCTCCACACAACATTCTTCCAGCACAACACCAGTGCTTGCCATCTACAGAAATTTTTAGATGACTCCACCAAAACTGGCTCCATTAATAATAAAGACGAGTCATAGTACAGGAAGGTTGTGGAGGACCTTGTCTTGTGGTGCAGGGACAACAACCTGCTTCTTCAGGTGATTCATCCATCCATCCATCCATTCATCCTCTTCTGCTTATCTGAGGTCGGGTTGCGGGGGCAGCAGCTTAAGCAGAGAGGCCCAGACTTCCCTCTCCCTGGCCACTTCTTCCAGCTCTTCCGGGGGAATCCCGAGGCGTTCCCAAGCCAGCCGGGAGACATAGTCCCTCCAGCATGTCCTGGGTCTTCCCCGGGGCCTCCTCCCGGTTGAATGTGCCTGGAACACCTCACCAGGTATGCGTCCAGGAGGCATCCTGATCAGATGCCCGAGCCACCTCATCTGACTCCTCTCGATGCGGAGGAGCAGCGGCTCTACTCTGAGCCCCTCCCGGATGACTGAGCTTCTCACCCTATCTTTAAGGGAAAGCCCAGACACCCTGCAGAGGAAACTCATTTCAGTCGCTTGTATTCGCGATCTCGTTCTTTTGGTCACTACCCATAGCTCGTGACCATAGGTGAGGATAGGAACGTAGATCGACTGGTTAATTGAGAGCTTTGCCTTACGGCTCAGCTCCTTTTTCACCACGACAGACCGATGCAGAGCCCGCATCACTGCGGATGCTGCACCGATCTGCCTGTCGATCTCACGCTCCATTCTTCCCTCACTCGTGAACAAGACCCCGAGATACTTGAACTCCTCCACTTGGGGCAGGATCTCGCTCAAAGTGTCCCCATTGCTGAACTGCGGGCATTGCGAATCTTACACAGACCACAGGCCAAGTGCCCCCTGCTAGCCTCATCAATAGCTCTTCCAGCAGGATCCTATGTTTTTCCTTATTGGTCTTCAATCTAAGTACTGATTAGGAGCCCAGATATGCTTAGGTTCAGGTGGATCATCTGTCCTGACGTGTTGGTGGTATGGTTGGCATCTTTAGTTGGTAGCCTCGTTAGGCTTCAAGGCAGTCCTGAGTGGGTGAAGTGGCAGGTCAGGTCAGGTTGAGGAGCATGTACTGGTACAGTGCATTGCAGGACCCACCTTATTATGAAAGAGATGGGAATCCTGGTTGGCAACCCCCCCAGGCATACATGCAGTTCATTCCCAACCCTCAAAAATGACCATCTATATCCCACAGCCAGGTGTTATGTGTGCATCCCCTTGGCCTGGTTCCACAACAATGAGTATCATGATATGACTCAGGCATATCCAGCAGCTCCGTGTATGACTTTATCTTTCTACCTTTTTCTCTATTTCACTGATCACTCCTACCACTTTCTTTTATGTGGACTCATTCCCTGGACACTTTTTACTACTTAGACATGGATTTTTACACGCTGAGACTCGTCTATTCAGGTAGTCAACTTCAAGCGCTGAGAACTAAGGCCCGTTCCAGTGTGGAACCCTATTTACCTGACGAGGTAAGAAGGTCATATCGTGGCAGCAGAGCCGGCGCTAAGCTAAAAGCTAAGCGGCTAGCGAGAAAGTGGCGATACAAACATTCAGTGCCTTCTGTTTTCCTGGGAAATGTGAACTCACTACCAAATAAGATCGACAAACTGGCTGCACTGGTGAAAAATGTCAGGATCTACAGAGAATGCAGTTTGTTGTGTTTTTCTAAAACGTGGCTAACAACTACCATCCCAGATGATAACGTGGAGCTACCCGGGTTTAGCACAGTTAGAGCGGACAGAGACGCAAATACCCGCGGGAAGCGGAAAAGAGGAGGAGTCGCTCTTTATGTGAACACAAGGTGGTGCAACTCTGGACATGTAAACGTCAAAATCTCCACTTGCTGCAGGGACATCGAACTGTTGGCCGTAAGTTTGCGTCCCTATTACTTGCCCAGAGAGTTTGGACACGTCATTGTTGTTATTGTATACATCCCTCCTCGGGAGGACGTGGAGATAGTGGGTGACATCATCCATTCCGCTGTTACTAAACTACAAACACAGCACCCAGAAGCACTTGTGCTAATCGTTGGAGACTTTAACCATGTGACGCTGGACAAAACATTACCTGCCTTCTCCCAGTATGTGGACTGTAACACCCGGGGAAATAGGAATATCAGCCTACTGTATGAAAACGTTAAAGACACATACAGAGCCACCCCGCTGCCTGCTTGGGAAAGCAGATCATAACCTGGTTCTGCTTCAGCCTCACTACAAACCAAGAGTGAGGGAACTTCCTACAACCACACGATCATTCAGGAAGTGGTCCACTGACAGAGTGAGGAGATCGTTCCTCCCCCACACTATGTGACTCTTTAATTCCACCCGGGGAGGTAAACGTTAACATTATACAAAGTTATTGTCTGTTTTACCTGTATTTTTATCACTCTTTAATTTAATATTGTTTTTTATCAGTATGCTGCTGCTGGAGTATGTGAATTTCCCCTTGGGATTAATAAAGTATCTATCTATCTATCTATCTATCATATAGTGCCTTTCATATCTATCTATCTATCTATCTATCTATCTATCTATCTATCTATCTATCTATCTATCCTGTGAGCTGAATAATAATAATAATAATAATTCTTTGCATTTATATAGCGCTTTTCTCACTACTCAAAGCGCTTAGCAGTTGCAGGTTAAGGGCCTTGCTCAAGGGCCCAACAGAGCAGAGTACCTATTGGCATTTACGGGATTCGAACCGGCAACCTTCCGATTGCCAGTGCAGATCCCTACCGTCAGAGCCACCACTCCGCCCCTCGGGTAATGGCGCCACATGGCCGTAACTGTCGCTCCCTCACAATGAAGGTAATGCGCCTCATTCGGGACTCCGTCGTTTGATACAAAGTCAAACCAGCAGGACCCAAGGATTCTCTGCAGAGACACAGTATGAAGGAGTCCAGTCTTCATCTCAGTGGGTGACGCAGGGCAGATTGTTACTATACACAATATGTCACTTGAAAAGAAATCAGATCTGGCAATAGGAAGAGGTTTTGTTTTTTGCTTTTACACACAGTAGTTTACAAAATACTTATTTACTTCATGTACGTGTTTTGCATCTCATTTTCCGTGCATTTTGTAGCGTATGTCATCTCTGTCCTTTGTAGTCTCCCGACACCTTTGTGCATATGTTTTGAAAATGCCCTCTAGTCAGTGCCTTCTGGCAGCAGGTAGCCAGCGCATCCACAGCTAAATATTAATATTGTTTGCCTGACAGCCATTGTTTTGTTTTTACTAAGAATTTCTCCCTTTTATGTTACTGATTATTTGACAGGTAGAATGGGTAAAATGCCAACTTCTAGTAGAGAAAAATGTGTAAGGTTTTGATTTCCAAATGAGGTTGATTTTAATTCTTCTTTTTTAGAATGTAGAGTAGAGATAGAAGTATTTATCTTACTGTTGATTCATATATGTATTCAAAACGAATAATGAGCACATAAAAGAAATAAGTATTAAATTTTACCAGTAATGGCGCACTGCATGGTAAAATGCAGTGAATACACCTGACTTCTAGTTTTCATCTTCTTTCTCTGTACGTTTACCATTCGTTTGCTCAGAGGTTGATGCTTACTGAGCAGCTCTTCTTTTCTCCACCATAGCGACCCGTTTCTTCTCTTCTTTTGTCTGAATCGTTTTGCATTAAAACTGATTAAGTTCGTGTTTGTGTTGCTATTACTTAGTACATTTTCCTTCATTTTTCATTTAAGCTGGCACTTAAGTCTTCAATTTGCTCAAGAATTATTTAAGATATGTGACGACAAAGGTGATCGGGAATGAGATCCTAATCCTTACCCTACCTCTAACCCTAACCCTGCTGGTCGCTGCCAAGAGTTGATTCTACAATAAAATAAAAATAAAAAGAGGAATAACCTTGGAGGTCCATCATCACCCCTAAAGCTATATGTGTACCAAATGTCATGTCAATAGTTCAAACGTTTGCGAGCTACAGGCGATTTAAAATCCTGGACAGATAAACAGACAGCCACAATAGCGTATTATATAAGAAGATTAAGCTCAAGCACTGCATGAGTTAAACTGGAAAGGCTCAGGCCTGTTATTTTTTATGTATCTGAATAAGATAGAAACCATCAAAATATTATAGGCCGAAGGTCAAGTGTGCACTGAAGGATGGGGAGAGTGAATTCCACTACTCCAGATAGCAGATATGAACTTGAGGTTGTAAATATTGGTGACGACAGCTGGACCAGTACTAGGCGGGATTAGGCCCTGTCAAGTATATAAGATGTATGGGAAAAATGCTACATCCAGTGAACTGGGAAATATTGGTGGAACCAGTTGTAGGCCAGATAGCGGGAAATGGAGTGATAGGGAGTCAGATTACAGAAACAAAAGTGCTGGGAGATAAGAATTGTAATAAAGGTAGGGTTTGCCCACCCTTGGGGGCTCATTTCACTTGATTTGAGTCTGTGCCTGATTCTGCTGCCTTCCTGAGACTCCGTGTGCCTTCGTGAGAAAAGTTGGGCTGTCATGACCTCTGCCACGACAACAGTCATGCGAAAAAGTAAGTGCATATGTGGGCATATTAAGATTTGGGCTTCATTTGAAAAATATCTTTTGATAAAGGTGATTGAAGAGAAAGTTTGCAATAGTTTATTCAATGGAAAAATAATAGATATTCCGTTTCTGTCTGTGGAAACAGTAAGTCCCCACCTTGGCTCTAATAGCTGCCATTGCCCACTCAAGTTGGCATGTCCTGCAAGGGTCCAGCAGTCTCTGCCCTCGACTAGGATAAGATCTCCTCCACAAAGAATTCATTTAGCTGAAAGATGGTCGAGGAGTGTCTTGTCTATTGGACAAGTTATTGCCATGGAGGATACAATGATCAGTGTGCAAAGCCCTCTTTAAATCCTTCCAAAGCATCTCGACGGGATCTTCGTTTAACATATAAAGCCTTAAATAGCCAAGGTCTGGTTTACTTGTCTGAACTTGATCATGACTTGCAAACCAGAATGTACATTAAGATCTCAAGATTCTTAGGATTCCAAGGATTAATAAAATAACAGTGGGAGGTTGTACTTTTAGTTACAGGGCCCCTAAACTGTGGAGTGGTCTGCCTGCTACTATAAGAGATGCCCTTTCAGTCTCAGCTTTCAATTCTCACTACTTCAGTTTAGCACACCCTGACTAGAGCTGCTGATGAACTGTACAGACTGCATCTCTGTTGTTAGTCATTAGCACTAAAACATAAGTAATATGATAGTTAGAATTTGTTACTATCCCTCACCTATTCTGTTTCTCTTATCGGTACTCAAATGTGGCACTTGGTGCCACAGCCCACCTGCCAAGTTGTTATACCCGCCTAAGGTAAAGTCATCTGTGATGGAGGATCACATGGAATCATGGGGTAGAGGGGTCCTTTCATTGGATTGGCTGGCCCAGTGCTGACTTAGCTGTGGAAAGGCCAATAGGGGGAGGCAGAATGATGGCTGCCAAATCTAAATAAATCCAAATCATATTATGGGATGTCATCTACTCTTTTGTTCTGCACTTGTAATATTTCTATTGTACTATTGTATTGTATTGAGGATTACTTGTGTCCTGTTCTGTGTATTGTGTAGTATTTACCTCCTTTTCTGACACCCACTGCATGCCAAGCCTACCTGGAAAGGAGTCTCTCTATGAATTGCCCTTCCTGAGATTTCACCCATTTTTTTTCCCTACAAGGGTTTTTTTTGGGAGTTTTTCCTTGTCTTCTTAGAGAGTTAAGGCTCCGGGGCTGTCAAATGGCAGGGCCTGTTAAAGCCCATTGTGGCACTCCTTGTGTGATTTTGAGCTATACAAAAATTAATTGTATTGTATTGAATTATATTCAGATGCGGCCTTTAACTTGGCCAATTTAGAAACCTCTGTTTCTTTCTTTTCAAACATTCCTCTGTGTATTTACTGGTATGTTTGAGATGATTACCATATTTCAAGGTCCACTTTTGTTTGAGCTTCAATCTTCTGACAGAGACTCTCATGTTATGCTAAAGCACCCTCTGGTATTATAAAGAGTTCATAGTGGAGTCATTGATGGTGAGCTGCTCAGGCCCTGATGCAACAAGGCAGCCCCAAACCATGAAGTTTCCACCATCATGCTTTACTGTTGGTACGAGGTTCTTCTGATCAAATGTTGTCTTTGCTTTTAGCCAAAACATGTCTTCTGGTACTGTGGCCTAATAGTTCTGTCATTGCCTCATCTGTCCAGAGCACATTATTCCAGAAGTCCTGGTTTTTGTCTAGGTGGGCACACTTTAGTCTTTCCTTGATGTACTTTCTGGACAGCAAAAGGTTTCTTCCTGGCACACCACCCATGTAGATCTAATTTGTGCAGCCTCTTTCTAATGCACTTTGACATCAGCAGTGATGAGAGCAACCTACAGGCCCCATCATGAAATTCTGGAGTTCATAGAGGATTGTCTTGTTTTGCTATCAGTTCCTTCACTAAGCTTCCAATTAAGGCTTCATAGAAAGAGTTCCATCCTTTTGTGAAAGCTAATTCTACAAATGAAGCCAACTTCCAGTACTGTGTTGGTTATATAGAGCCCAGATCAAAACATAAAGGACCCCTGTAATCTTGAGCGGAAGTGACGTCAATATCTGTCTGCTTTGTCTTTCTTCATTCTAAGGGCAAAGAGGAACAATCAGTTAAAGACCCAACAAATAAAAATCGGTTATTGGAACCCAGGGTTGCTTTGGCTAACATTGCATCTGCAGCTCTTGTGGTTGCAACAGTTATTCCTTATAATACCATTCTCAAGTGTATTGTAACGACCCAAAGGGGTGCAAAGGACAAAGTTATTGAATCAGCCTCTTTAGTCTCATCTGTGGAGAGCGGCCTGCTGATTTCTTCAGCGCATCTCCACCAGAGCCATTCAGGTGTTTGATGGCACCTCACGTTCCCAACTGCTTTGTCCTTTTGTTCAGTCACTCGTGGCACCTGAATCCGCCTCACTACCCTCACTTGGGGTCAGAGGAAACCTGAATGCAACACTACTGTATTCCCCATCTCTGTGACCTCCAAGGCCTGCCAGTGGTGTGAAACGCATCCCAATTGCTCCATAAGTATTGCATCTGTGCTTCCTCCCCATCATCTGTTCATGGGGCCACCTTATAGGCTTCTCTATATCTATTTGTAGACCACTAGGGGGCGCCCCAGCCATCCCAACCCCGATACAGACAGACATTGGACACAAGTTCAGCCACACATTTTTTATTTTTCTCTTTTTTTCTGTGGGAAACGCCTTCCCCCATTTCCCACGTGTACAGCACAGTCACAACCACAAGAATACACTTTTACTTCTTCTTTCTCTCTCTGTCTTTCTCTTTGCCTCCACTCCTCCTGGCAATATTCATCCTCTTCCTCCCGACTCTGGCTCCCGGAGTAGTGGCTGCTGGCTCCTTTACCCTTAAGTACTCCAGGTGCTCGTCAACCTTCTTCCGGCAGCACTTTCGGGTGTGGCAGAGGTGCTGCACCAAAGGGCTCAACAGTTCTCCAGGCACCCCCTGGTGGTGGCCATGGGCCCCAGCAGGGTAGAGCTTCCATGCTCCAAACTCGTGGCACTGCTACACGCCGGTGCCCTCTAGTGCTCCGGGAGAGGTAATGGCCTGGATAGGCTCTCTCCCCCAGACCTTCCACTATAGGGGTGTCCTGGCTGGGCATGGACCTTAGACGTCTGCCACACTATCTTCTCTGGGTATTCCGGCCCCCTCTAACAGTCTGCCACCACCTTAAGGAGCACGTTTTTTCTCACTCCAGATCCAGAGACGCTACAGCTGGGGTCGAGAAGGGCCTGACAGCACTGAACAAGATGTGGGTACAGACCCTCCACACATCCGTCTTCATGGGGACAAGTCAGAGCTGACGATTAACCTAAAATTCAGGTATTAGTTATGCGGGCGATCTGGTTCATTTCCCGGGTCGTCCCTGTGTGGAGTTTGCACGTTCTCCCCGTGTCTGCGTGGGTTTTATCTCACAGTCCAAAGACATGCAGGTTAGGTGGCATTGGAGATCTTAAATTGTCCCTAATGTGTGCTTGGTTTGTGTGCCCTGCGGTGGGCTGGCACCCTGCCTGGGGTTTGTTTCCTGCCTTGTGCCCTGTGTTGGCTGGGATTGGCTCCAGCAGACCCCCCGTGACCCTGTAGTTAGGATATAGCGGGCTGGATAATGGATAGATGGTTATGAGGGAGGACAAGTGAAACACCCAAATTAAAACACAAAGGGACAAGACAGGGACAGGCAAACTCGACATGAAGGGTGACGCGCTATGAATGCTGAATCTGTCAGCTGCGCCAACCAGTGCACCGCTGTGCCCCCACTATCAAAGAACTTGGTAGATTTACAAACAAAGCGATGCACGATGAAAGCAAAAAGGCAGCTGTCAACCGTATCATACTAAGCAGTTCTGTTGGCACGTGATAAAATATTTAGTCCATTTCTTGTTACGTCAATTCCAAACGTAGAGCACACTGAGGTTATTTTCTAATGGGCAGGTAAAGTAAATTCAATGAATGCTTAAAATATATATATATATTTTTTTTAATAATCATGCTGTGTTATTTTCGTTGCCCAAAGCGTCAGGATTTCCAAACTATCCATTTTTCATTTTGATGTTTTAATTTCCATACATGCTGTCACTCAAGTTTTATTCTTTAAAAAAAAAAAATCCATTTCATAGATAAATTCAAACAGCAAATGGCCTAACATTGGAAACCTTTGCAAGCACTTTGTGGAAAGTGATGTCTTTGCTCCAGGGATGATTTAAATGCTTCATTTGCTACTGTTTTTGTCACATCTATAAACACATCAGTCTAAAAGCTACTGTTCCAGCGTTCTGCGTCATAGGAGTCAAGTATAGAAGATGTTAAATAATGCATACTGGTAAAAGTAAACACATTGAGAGGTGAGCTGTATTTACCTAATGGCCGTCGTCATTCACAAAAGGGGCTTTGAAGAGAACAACACTAATGGGATACTACAGAGGAGTCACGTATTGCAAACTGGGATAGGCACAGCGTATTCTGAGACTGGCAGTCGCTCACATTGCTGTGAGGAATCTGTTGTGTTTACCTTCCATTTGTGCTCGAATAACAACCGGTGACAAATGAAAGATGGTGAGTTTTATCAGTCTGAGGTCTCAAGCAACGCTGATTTCTTTTATTTTTACAGTGTTCCTCTCTCTCTTTTCCAGCGTGCTCAATGTGCTTGATGTTAGCTGGCACATTTTCATCAGTCACTCCGTATTTTATATAGAACGCTGACAACAACATCATCAAGAACTTTTGTTAATCCAAGTGGGCATAGCTCTGTGTTATTGTTATGCAATGCATGGGTCAAATGAGTGCAGACGTTTACTTGCTCTCCCTGATCAAGAAATTCTCTCCCAAAGTAAGTATATGAATTTTACAGCTCGGTTCATTTAGTGACATACTGGAGGATTTTTGGTCCACTTAGTAAACGTGGGAGATTTGCAGATGGTCCAAAAATCGTAGAGACACTAATAAGACAACAAGGATATTTTAAGAAGACTTGGACAAGCTTCAAAACTGGGTGAACACTCGGAAAATGCAGTTTAATATAAACTGTATGAGTCCTGGGTGGCACGGTGGCGCAGTGGGTAGCGCTGCTGCCTCACAGTTAGGAGACCCTGGGTCCTTCCTGCGTGGAGTTTGCATTTTCTCCCCCTGCAAGGGAGTCTTCAGGTTGTTTTTTTTTTTGTTCTGAGGACGACATGCAGCTAGTGAAATAATAATATCCAACCATGGAGGGAGCGTCACTTCTTTACAAGAACCACTTACACATTCCCACACAGGACATACTTATAATAATAATAATAATAATTATTATTATTACACATTCTGCTGTGTGTTCAGACCAAATTGTGTGTGTATGTATGTTGTGATGGATGGCTGGCCGTTTATCCCGGCCAATACCCCCAAGCCACCAGGTGGAGCCCTCCTTGCAGTATGGAGGTCCCCAGAAGACCAGCAGGGCATCATGGACAATGTAGTTTTTATGCACAGCCCTGCTGGATGCCATGGGGGCCACTAGGGGACGCTGTAGGGAGGAATAATGGATATTTTCCCTACGCCCGGAAGCACACGTGGACAACAGGAATAACGTGCTTCCGGGGTGAAGAAAAGAACTTGTACCTGACCCGGAACTGATTGAGAGTCACGTGGACTGGGGATTAGGAACACTTCCAGGTCAGGAGATATAAAAGGACTGTGGGAGCTCACAGACGGTGAGCTGAACTGGGTGGAAGGGTGGCAATACGTCTGGGAGTGGAGGATTGTATTTGTGAGTTAGTATTGTGATTTATATTAGTACTGTGGTGGAGAGTGTGCGTTGTGCACTGTGGCGATTGAATCAATTTGAGGACTTTTATCTGGTGTTTGGAGTCGTGGACAGGGGTTTAAGGGAGCGAGAGCGCCCCCTATCTACCACAATGTTTATTTATTATTTGTTTGTTTTGTTGTTTTTTTAATATATTTGTTTAAAGAGCCCCTGTAAAAATACACATTTTCCTCATGGAACAAATAAAATCTATCTATCTGTCTTTCTATTATATAGTGCCTTTCATATCTATCTATTATATAGTGCCTTTCATATCTATCTATCTATCTATTATATAGTGCTTTTCATATTATCAATCTATTATATAGTGCCTTTCATATCTATCTATCTATGTATCTATTATTATATAGTGCCTCTCATATCTATCTATCTATCTATTATATATCTATCTATTATATAGTGCCATTCATATCTATCTATCTATTATATAGTGCCTTTCATATCTATCTATTATATAATGCTTTTCATATCTATCTAACTATTATATAGTGCCTTTCTTATCTATCTTCTGCCCTCACCACGCGTTTGCAGATGTAGTTATGCAGCGAGCTAAACACTCCTTCAACAAACACCCAAGGCACTGGTGATGCTCAGGCATTTAATGAAAGTGATGAGAAACTGTAAGGTAACAAGCAATACCTATCAGAATTTGTTAACTTAATATACATTCTTCTTTAAAAATGCCTTCACATTTAACACAAACTACTTTGTTATTATTTCCTTATGAAATGGCATAATATTACAAAACAGATTCTTTAGCGCAAAGACATCCTGCCGCTTCACATTCAAATGCATAAAAATAGGCCTGAACAATCATATACATATAAATTTACATGCACACTAAACATCTGGAAAATAGTAAAAGGAACCACTAAAACTCACAACAATATATATACTAATAAAGAAATAAATACCTATGGATTATGCCTTTACATGGGTAAATAAACAGCGGATGGAAATGGATGTCTGCCACCTGCTTCTCCATGTGCTGCTTGCTTCAAGATGGAGTCTTAATAACCGTATAGAATAATACCTAATTTAGCCACTAGAGGTCCCCTATGAACACATTTTAATAGAGGACAAAACAATCTATCTATCTATCTATCTATCTATCTGTAATATAGTTCCTTTTATATCTATCTATCTATCTATCTATCTATCTATCTATCTATCCATGTTCTGTCCAGCCCCTGCTTGATTGCCTTATTAACATAAGGATTTGGATGGCATTAAATTTTCTAAATATCTATGCTTTGGTTTATAAATAATGATAAGTTTAGAGATGTAAGCAGGGCCTTAGGCATTTAAGGTTTTATGTGTTCAAATGAGGATTCTGAAATCTGCTCTAAGGTTAACTGGGAGTAAGAGTAAAGACTTAAGAACGGGAGTTATGTGTTCATCCTTTGTAGTTCTTGTAACAATTCCTTCAGCAGCTTTTTGAATTATCTGAAAGCTACATAAAGAAGAATTTGAACAGCCAGTGATTAGCACATTGCAGTATTCAATCCTACTAGAAGTAAAGGCATGAACTGATTTTTCAGTATCCTACATATTTAGAGAATTTTATGATTGAAAGAACATGTTTTAGACAGTTTTGTAATGTTTGTTTTAAAAGACATGCTAGCGTCAAAGATAATGCCTAAATTGCATACTGATTCCGTAAAACCAGTTTTGATTCCAACTGAATTAGAGTGACAAATATTCTTGCAGTTTGCATTATTTCCTCCAGTAAATAACATTGTTTTTCTGTATTTAGAGAAAAGTAGATCTCACTTATGCAATGAATTAAGGATACTCTCAGAGAAGCGTCATTTAGTCTAAATGGAAGGTATAGTTGGGTATCATCTGCATAAAAGCAAACATTAATTTGATGTTTGATAATTCCCAATGGAATTGTCTAAAGTGAAAACAGTAAAAGTCTGAGTACTGAGCCTTGCGGGACATCATGTTTAACTTCTGAGTATAATTACAGAACTCTAGTGTCTGGACATTTCTGCCAGTACTGAAATAAATTTGATAAATAAAAACTAAACCAGGCAAGGACGGCACCTCACGTAGTTTCCAGTCTACTGTATGTAATCCAATAGAATGGATGGTGTCAGACACTGCACTTAAATCTACCAACATAATTGCTGTGAAATTTCCCTCTTCAGATTCTAATTTAGTGTCGTTTACAACTTGGCTCAGTGTCGTTTTGGTATAGTGAGCAGAATGGAACCCAGACAGGAATTTCTCCCATAAATGGTGACGTGTAAGGTGAAAGTGAAGCTGATTACTTATTTTTTCAAGTATTTAAGAGAGAAAGCATACATTTTTAGTGCATCCGGAACTGTGCCATTCATTAATGAACTATAGAAGAGACTAAAAATAGGTCTTGCTAGAACATCAACTACTGAACTGCAGTCAGGTGTGGGTGGACAGGTCTTTAAAAAACATGCAAGCTGAACAAAGTGTTGTGCGGTCATGTGGGTCTATTTACAAAAGGAGACCAGATATTCCAGCACAAATACCCACCCATAAACTGGTGACACTCAACATAATGATATGCTTCACATTCTTTTTTGAACAATGCACTGATTGAAAGTCGGCATTGCAATTGCACATAACCTCTTATCATAAAAAAGAAGAGACAGCCAATTTGAGTTATTATTTTTTTTTTTTAATGACGGGGCTCCAAATTCAAAAGAAGCTGTGCACCTTACATTAGATGAACTTTACAGGCAGATCCCTCTGACTGCCCCTGGTAACCTGCACTCCCAAGTCACCAATTTCTAATCAAAAGGCCAGGCATCCTTTAATTAGTGGGGCATATTGTTCCCCTCGCAGCTGTCTTCCCACACTGGCACTTGAAAGTTCACCCCAGTCCTGTGCCTCAGGTAGATGAACTTAATTGAATGCTTTTGAGATGCTGCTTCTTAACAAATACCGGTATGAATAAAAGTTGGCAAATTCTTTTTGAAAAAGTCTTCAAAAGGAAATATGATATTCAGGACCTATTCTGAACATGGCAACATTATGATGTTCCCTTTGGGTTTCATGGGTCACCTGCAACTTTAAAGCATGTGCTAGATCAGGGGTGGACAATGTCAGTCCTGGAGAGCCGCAGTGGCTGCAGGTTTTCGTTCCAACCCAGTTGCCTAATTAGAAACCAATCCTGGCCAATCGCAGACCTTATTTCATCTTAGGGCCGATTTATACTTCACGCTCAGAACGCGTACGCGCCCGCATCATGGCTGCCACGAGTTCCCAGCGTTCATTTCACGCGTCCTCTGAGCCAGTCCTCAGAAATTAGCGCAGTACCAGCAAAAAGTCGGGCGAGTGTGCTAAAAGTCTGAACGTGACGTCAGTGTCTCTCTTTACTATCTACATGTGACAGAAAGCCTCTATGCAGATCCTACGGGATGAAAAACGGCGATATACAGATGCATTCGTGGTGCTTTTATATTCAAGCGTCGCATATTCCCCATCGTAATGACACGATACATTTTAAAAGTCTCACATACCATCTTTTGCTCCGTCTTTTTTTTTGCAACTTAACAACAGCAACATAATGTATAGCGCTGTATTTGAGCCACTGAGAAAAAAATAAAGGACACGGTGAAAACGTGTATTTTGTGATTAAAGTGGAAATTTCGGCTTTAATCTCAAAATGTCCACTTTAACCTCGTAGTTTACTTTATCATTAATGCAGACCATCGTAAACGGCATCTCAGTTTTTAATCGCTACGAGCTTCTTGGACCTGACAGCAGCGGCAAGCAGCAATAGATCACCACACAGAACACATGACATGTCTGATATTCCAACTCTCTGCACATTTAGAATCTTTAGATTTGTACTTGATACCACTATTATGCATTAAAGTGCGTATGTTACATTTTACATATAATTTCGTTTAAATAATGAATGCTGTTAATAATTACACACATGGGGGTGTCACGGTGGTGGCGTGATAGCACTGCTGTCTCGCAGGAAGTCATGTTGCTGGTATTCCCTGCTTGGATTCCACACGGTGCTCTGGTTTCCTTCCAAAGATATGCAGATTTAGGGAATTTGGTGCCGCTAAAATGACGCGAGTGTATGCGAGTGCTTGTATTCACCTTGCGATGAGCTGAGGCCTCGTCCAGGGATTGTTTCTCACTCGTGCCCAATGCTTGCTGGAATGGACACATCCCTGGATTGATGGATTTAATCAATAAACATCCTTTTCAGAGATATTGCGGTAAGGTGTCATCAGAATTTAATGAGTGTTCCAGGCAATTGATAACAATGAGAAGCCGAACATGTTCTCACCGTGATAATATCTCGCACTGCCACCTGGTGGATTCCTCCAGATTTACGTAAAGTACGCGTGCAAGTATGAACGCTACAACGCCTGCATAGCAGGAGCGTCCACTGCAGCATGCGTCTCGTCGCGTGAAGTATACCTCCGGCCTTACGGCTTGCTACTCTTCAATGAAAAGTTCTTATATTGTAGATTTATTTTCCTTTCCTAGGATATCATCCAAATGATTTTTGAGCTTAAAACATATCATTTTCAGTCTGTCACAGTTTTCTATTAAGTTTTTTTATTAAATCAACCAGTGCAGAATAAACACACGCACAGATATAAATGGAAAGAAGCTAGATGGAGAACTTCTGGTGGCTTTGTCATTTAAAGCTTATTGCTAATAAGGAGCCATTAAAACACTGAATGCAGCTGTTTAAGATTGAAATAAGCAATTAAGGGTGTAGAATCTCCACAAGAGAGACCCCTAAAATGAAGCATCGAAATGCCACCTAAGCAATAGGGCTTTCATCAGCAATAATTGTCTTCTCATTAAGAAACTGGGTTGGAACAAAAACCTGCAGCCACTGCGGCCCTCCAGGACTGACATTACCCACCCCTGTGCTGATCAAAAGCCTCAGTCTCACTGTACCTGTACTCATAGAAATATATAGATAGACGCCGCATTCCCTGTGTTGCCCAGTCAACACAATACGTCAGCACGCCCGCTATATTGCGAGTGGCAAAAGTGCCATTTAAACTAATACAGGTAGACGTGGAAACCGGGTTTTATGATGAAAAAACAATAACGTTTAAAACAGTATCGTTAACATACAACAGATTTTGGCGAATCGTTTAAATGCAATTATTTATATCCATTTATACACTAATAATGGCAATTATTAAATTATAATAATAATTATTACCATTATTATTAAATAATTCCTGCCATGTAAGTAGCATTTCTCGGACTGCTTTCTTCAATCTCCGAAACATTTCTAGACTTCGTCCTGGTCTTACACAACACAGTACTGAAGTATCGGTTAATGCCCGAGTCACCTCACGTATAGATTACTGTAATGCTATTCTATCTGGCATCCCACAAAAATGTATCCATCGCTTACAACTTATTCAAAACTCTGCTGCCAGGATAATATTGTGAATTTCCCCTTGGGATTAATAAAGTATCTATCTATCTATCTATCTATCCTGCCTACTATACTAAAATTTATATCTATCTATCTATCTATCTATTTAATAACCTGCAGTTCTAAATCCACTGAACATATTACACCTGTACTCTCTCGACTTCACTGGCTCCCTTTTCACTACTGAATACAATACTGCACTGAACATTTAAAGCGCCCCCCTACCTCGCTGATCTCCTCCAGACTTACACTCCATCTCGCCAACTCAGATCCTGTAATTTGAGAGTATTCACTCTGGCAATATGGTGCAGCCTTAGTTTGTGGATGACAGACACAACTAAAGACATGAGCATAAAATGATGGTTGTCAGTTTCAAACTGTGTTTCCTCGATGTGCTCCTTGAGAAAAAACACATCATCTGAACCAATCGCAGCCTGAACAAACTGATTGATCAAAGATACACTGACAGCTTGCCCTAATGTCGACTGTCAGATAACATGTTCAGCTACTTTGACCACCCTGACTGTACCGTCAGAGGGAATCATCACACCTCCTTTGTTTTTTAACATGAGCGAGTGGTAGCTTTGATCATATGATGCCGGTACAGCATCTGTTGCCAAACTAGCACAGCACACATCACAGGACAGCTTCCTCAAAATCCCGCCTAAGGGCTACCTGACCTCCCACTGCTTCCTGAGGTGGATTTCTTTGGGAAACCTTCAAAGTTTGAGAAATATTAACAGCTAACAACAATCTACATAGTTAGTGACTAAATACGTTTAGCCAAAACGTTGTTTGGATGTTCACTTGAGCACATGAATGCATAGCTTTGCAAGCTTAGCCTGGCGTAGCTAAAGTTAAGAATATAAAACGGGATTTTCTAATGGCCAAATATAACTAAAACAATTGTTCAGCCTTACCTATGAAACGTAATCCCCCGGGATCTGGTTTAGAGCGTACAGCGGTTTGTACAATCCCAAGCAGCACACGCGTGAGGCATCTTTATCCATTACTTTACTCCACAGCAGTGCCACTCGCAATATGGCGCCGATGTTGACGTACAATGCTCCTGGTCATGTGGCATCTAGTTATTCTATGTCTACAGTATGCCTGTACTGATGCATATATGGATGATGTTGGGAATTCTTTCATGCATCTGGGGGTAACATGTGTATTCACCCCCTTGGATGTTGAATCAAAATAGATTTCATTTTTTTTTTTTACATTGATCAGTGTAAAGGGCAGCATGGTGGCGCAGTGGTAGCGCTGCTGCCTCGCAGTTTGGAGACCCAGGTTTGCTTCCCAGGTCGTCCCTGCATGAAGTTTGCATGTTCTCCCCGTGTCTGCGTGGGTTTCCTCCCACACTCCAAAGACATGCAAGTTAGGTGCATTGGTGGTCCTAAATTGTCCCTTGTGTGTGCTGGGTGGGTGGGTGTGTGTGTGGGCTGCCCTGGGGTTTGTTCCTGCCTTGTGCCCTGTGCTGACTGGGATTGGCTCCAGCAGACCCCCGTGACCCTGTGGTTAGGATATAGCGGGTTGGGCAAAGACTGACTGATCAGTATAAATGACGCTTTAATGTACAAAGTGAAAACAGGTCTCTGCAAAATAGTCTAAATAAAAAAATAAATATAAAACACAGAAGAACCGATGGCTGAAGTATTCATCCCCTTGTAGTCAGTATTTAGTAGATGCACCTTTGGCAGCCATGACAGCCTTGGCTGTCCAAACTTACTAGGTGTTACCAGAAGCTTATGCTTAGGCCGAGATTGCCACGCACATTCCAGGAAAATCTGAAATGTTCAGACTGTTCTGGAAATGATGGACAACCGTGAACATGTGAAAAGATATCAGTTTGACAGAGACGGTATAATATTAGTAGCAAATCTTGTAAGTCCTGTGATAGCTCCATTTACGCAGATAAGCCAAGGGCTGTCACAGAACACATTGGTAACGAGAGTTATTTAGCCATGGGGAAAATATAGGGTTTCAATAGCAATGATTTGGACATGTCACAAGTAGACATTTCATCCCAATGCTGTACCAAACTTTCAATGACCTTAATACGAGTGAGGTAACGTTAAAGCAAGTTGCATTCATGCAAATCACTGGTTTTCCTGGAGTTATTGATGTGTTTTTGATTGTTATTTTTGTGGTTAATCCTTAGTGTTAGGATGAGAAATTATCAAAATGTCATCATGATTTCTTTACAAAATGCCTTCATGAGTGCCATTTACAATACAATACAATTTGTATCTCCCAAAATCACACAAGAAGTTCCACAATGGGCTTTAACTGGCCCTGTCTTTTGACAGACCCCCCAGCCTTGACACTCTAAGAAGACAAGAACAAACCATGTAGGGAAACAAAATGGAAGAAACCTTGGGAACAGTAGTTCAAAGAGATACCCCTTTCCAGGTAGGCTGGGCGTGCAATGGGTGTCAAAATACAACACAATACACAGAACAGAACACAAGTCATCCTCAATACAATATAATAGTGCAACAGAAATATTACAAGTACACAGCAGAATTCAACAGTCGATGATATCCCATAATACGATTTGGATTTATTTAGAGTCCTGGAGACCTCAGCCACCAAGCTGCCTCCCCCTATTGGCCACTCCACAGCTGAGTCAGTGCTGGGCCAGCCAATCCGCTGAAAGAACCCCTCTACCCGATGATTCCTGCAATCCTCCATTTAGCAGCTCAGGGTGGTGTAAAATCATGACGTCATTCATTCTCAAATGTAAAACTTTTACTCTTCACTAGGAGTGTGTTTAGGACGTTACATAACTACTTCTCATGTCCTACTCCGGGGTAGGCCAAATTCTTATCCTAGCGAGACCTTTTAGTGAGATTCCTAGGAGTAAATCTGAAATGCTTGAGAAATACTCGGCCACTCCAGTTCATTAGCATTGTTGTTCTGAAGTCATTTCTGTGCAGCTTTGGCTTTATACTTGGGGTCCTTGTCTTGTTGGAAAACAAATCCTTTCCCAAGGCAGAGATTTCTTCTAGGTTCCAGGTTTCACTAGCATGCATTTAACACTCACAAGCCTTCTAGGGCCTGCTACAGATAAGTATCTCCAAAGCCAAATGCTACCACCACCACACTGCACGGTTGGAGTGATGTGTTTTTGATAAGGAAAACGTTTCCTTTCAGTCTGACCCTGCCTTTACAGCTTTTTAGTTGCCATTGTGTTTTTAGCTGGAAGCACCATCCAACTGATGACTATCGATGAGTTTACCTTAGAGTGGCAAAATGCATAGTGATTGTTTGCACCATGATATTATTTCATCCACTAGATGGCAGCAGAAAACCCTGCCTAGAGTTATTCAGGCTTAAAAATGTAAAGCGGGTCATGTGAGCCCAAAGTGTGACTCGGGGTTAACCGTAATTGCAAAGAATTCTGAGCCCTGGTCACACAGGGAGTTAACGCCAAGGAGGTTGAGGATGGCAATTTCACTATGCATTCTTACTAGAGAGCAAAGAGAAATGGGAAGAACAACCCTTCAAAATTTCCACTTACATTTGAAACTACATTATTCCTTCAAGCCAGCTCAGCTTCTCTTTTTATTTATAATTTGTCCTAATGATCATAATGATTTATTCAGATTTCTAGCTTTGTTTCATGATGGCCTTTTGTCTTGTTTGGAATCTGCAGTGATTAGACAATATTATCTTTACTCGCCATAATGCTCAGCTTTTATTTTGTCAATTTCCCTGAGCAAATAAGTGCATTTGCCTAATTAATCAATATGTATGCAACATACATATTAGCTTCATTATTATTTAGCATAGTTAATTCCTGCTAACATAAGTCTGGTATTTGCATATGTAATTCCAAATGGTATCCACTGTCCTTGTCTGGTTCACTTGCTATAATAAACATTACTGGCAAGGAAAGAAAATGATCTGACTTGGCCTCTCTTTTCGTTCATCCGCCATGGTTCTTTTCTATTTCAGTACTTTGTTCACGTGCAGACTTGCAATATGTAAGAAGTCCGTGCAGCTTAAGTAGAATGAGAATTTATGAAATTTTTGGAGGACTGAAATTTGAATATATAACTCCTTTTGAAGTCATGGTGCATCTTTAGTGCCCAAGTCAATTTTATTTATAGAGCACAAAGAACACAATAGAAGTCAACCAAAGTGCTGTACACCTTCGATAAATACACCATTATATAAATATGTCTATATTTTTTTTATCTATTTATTCATAAAGCGCAGACAGAGTCACAAAGTGCTGTACACCATAGAAAACAATTAACAAACAAACACAATTACAAACAATAAAAAATAAAATTAAACTAACATTTCAACAAATGAACATAAAACAGAACAGACAATGCTAACCTAACAAGATGCCTATTCAACTGTTTTTTAAAATCTATCAATTGTATCAGTAGCCCATAAAGCACAAGGAATGCTATTCTACCATTTCTGTGCAACAGACTAAAAAGCTCAATCCCCACGAGTCTTTAGCTGAGTACATGGAACAATAAGAAGGCCCTGGTTAGATGACCTAAAAGGGCAACTGGTAGTGTAATGTTGTACAAAATCTGATATATATTGTGGTGTTTGACCACGCAGAGATCTATGGGTGATTATTAAAATTTTAAAATGGATTCTAAATTCCACCAGAAGCTAATAAAGTTAAGATAAATTCGGAGTAATGTGAGACCACTTACTGAAGCTGCTTAACACCCATGGAAGCAGCATTCTGAATAGACTGAAGGTGCAGCAGCGATGTCTTGCATAAACATGTAAATAAAGAATTGCAATAATCAAGAATTGGAAAAATAAAAGCATGCATGGACATCTCCATTTGAACCTTAGATATAATTGTTCTTAAGCTTTGATATAATCCATAAATTGTAGTGGTCCGGCACCGATCAGATTCACACTGTTGATAGGGCACTGATTTATTTATGTTTTTAGTTGGGACTCCAAGAACGCACCCAGCCTCAGCCCAACCCACACTCACTCATAGACAAAGACACGAATCAATTAAATCAATTGAATAAATGAACAATATATTAAATGGGAATCAAATATGAACAACAAAAAATCCCCTTTGGCGATAATAAATACAACAATAACACAATATACCCATGACAATGTCCATGAATCAGTGCAGCAGTAACGGAAAAAGTGATATGGAATGAAAGATGATGATCCCGGGAACAACTTTCTGTAAGTAATTTAATAAACAATCTTACCAGTAGTCCTGAGTGACGAGGGGTGAGATTTGTGGGAGCGCTCCTTCCGAACACGCACGACGACTAATCCACCACTATTCATATGGCAGGCAGGCACGAGACAGTCCATACACCCTTATGGGAAAACTCCACAGTTTTATACACCCAAACCAGAAAAACATGTAGAATCTGTGCCATTTAAGAATAAGTTCAGTATTTCTCAAGTTGAGGTCATTTTATTACAATCATGGTATACGGTACATCAATTTGTTACAGCAAATTGTGCTCTAAAACTGAAGCATTTTCAATACATTGATCACCTGATCTTGTGTTTTTTTTTTTGCTTTTTTTAATATGGCAAGATTTAATTAATAAAATTTTAGAAAAGGGTGGTGCACTCAGGAGACCTGGATTTGCATCATGGGTACTCCCTGCATGGGTTTTGCATGCTCTCCTCGTGTCTGCGTGGGTTTCCTCCCACATTCCAAAGACCTGCATGTTGGATGACCTGGCGATCCTAAATTATGCTAAAATGTCTGCTTGGTATAGGTGTGTGTGTGAGTGTGTTTGCCCTGTGATGGACTGACATCCTGTCCAGGGTTTCTTTTTTTTTTTGTTCTTTATTTCGCCTTATACAATTTCTCGTATTAGGAATTTGTTAGTTTTCGCATACCCTGGGGTCAGAGCGCTGGGTCAGCCATTGTACAGCACCCCTGGAGCAATTGAAGGTTAAGGGCCCTGCTCAAGGGCCCAAGAGAGTAGGATTTCTTTTTGGCAAATATGGGGATTCGAACCGACAACCTGCGGGATAATAGTGCAGATCCTTACCCTCAGAACCACCACAGGAATAAAAATGTAAATGGCTAGTAAAATTAAACATATATACAGTATTGTGACGTGCGAGTCCCTGTCTTGCACCCCAAAACATGAGGATGAGTCTCAGTACTTTAGCAAAACCAAATTTATTGAGCTAGTGACAGGAACAGCACAGTTTTTTACTGTAGCGTGATCTATCACTCTCCTATACACAGACACAGCAATCCGGCAGGGTCGTGATCAGGTTAGTGACCGGTTAGTAATCCTGTTCCCTGCAGTTATAATGTTTCTTGCCGTCAGGTGCTCATAGTGCTACCGCTACCTTTTCTGATTTGTTTTTGCGGCGAGTTGCCCTGGCACCTGATATGCTGTCACCACAGACGCGGTGATTGCACTTCGGAAAGGCTGTTTGGCATGTTGTCCCGTCAGGGGGAGTCCCAAAAGAGTTTAGAAACCTTACAATATATAAACATTCCAACAAAATAAGTGTTTAAACATTAAAAAACATGCTGTACAGCAAAGATTCATCAACACAAATGTCTGAACAATATAACAATAAAACACAAAACTTTCAACATATAAACGATACTCAATTGGTATACCATACAGACGGATATGGCACCGTATGAAATTACTATGAATTATTGATTATGAATCAAGTGTTCAACACAAACATTTGTGAAATTTCTTTGCTTAGAACTGAGTTGAAGTGACGTTAACATATATGCTTTTGCGTGATGTAGTGCGTGAGATACGTACACATACAGGCACGTGAGGTTGCAAAGGCGACTGTGATACTAAATCAGAGGAGAATGCCAATGTCCACTTGTAACACGATAACAAATATTTATAGTTTAGTATAGTATAATATTTATTTATTGACAGCAAGTCACAATATACATAGATTAGCGTAGGGCCCCTGGGCAACTGCCCAGCGTGCACATATGTTAAGAGGCCCTGTCTCTTACTTGTTTGCTGTTATGTAACAAGACCTTAACAAACACTTCATTTGGACACTTGTAAAACATCAGTAAAGTGTTTCTGCATGTCTGCAGTGTGACCTACTAACAAAACTTCACTCTGGAGTGCTCTGAGGTGGCTAAACTGAGAAACATTTCTCTCGATATTACATACGAGTGGCGTTCGAAGAGTTACCGCATGTTCGTATTTTCATTGGAAATGGTTAAGGCGGGAGGAGTAGTAATTGGGCATTAAAACGTTAGTACGACCCTGGGACATCTCTTCCCAGGTTAAGAGCCTGGGCGTCATTCTAGACAGTACCCTCTCTTTTTCTTTCCCATATAAGTAACTTTTCTCGGACTGCCTTCTTCCATCTCCGAAACATTTCTAGACTTCATCCAGTTCTTACACAACACAGTACTGAAGTATTGGTTAATACCCGAATCACCTCACGTGTAGATTACTGTAATGCTATTCTGTCTAGCATCCCACAAAAACGTATCCATCGCTTACACTTTATTCAAAATTCTGCTGCTAGGATAATAACATGTTCTAAATCCACTAAACATATTCAGAGGTGGGTAGAGTAGCCAAAAATTTTACTCAAGTAAGAGTAAAAAAGTACTCGGTGAAAAGACTGCTCAAGTACTGAGTAATTGTTTGATCATACTAAATTATTTATTTTTTAGAAATGTTGTAATAAGACAGACAAAAATATAAAACAATTTGCAAATTCAGCTATTTCCAAATAATACAATAAAAAAATGAATAAAAATAAATAACATCTTTACGAAATAAAGATGCACAAATAACACAAAGTTCCAAATCTCATTTTTTCACAACAAAGCTTTTGAAGCCGATACCTACAGCAGGTAACGTGTATGTTTGAACAGTGCAGACTACTTACAGTGACGAGATATCCTGTACACTGCCCTCCAAATAGCACGGCTGATAGATAGATACTTTATTAATCCCAAGGGGAAATTCACATACTCCAGCAGCAGCATACTGTTAAAGAACAATATTAAATTAAAGAGTGATAACAATGCAGGTATAACAGACAATAACTTTGTATAATGTTAACATTTAACCCCCTAGGGTGGAACTGAAGAGTCGCATAGTGTGGAGGAGGAACGATCTCCTCAGTCTGTCAGTGGAGCAGGACGGTGTCAGCAATCTGTCTCTGAAGCTGCTCCTCTGTCTGGAGATGATCCTGTTCAGTGGATGCAGTGGATTCTCCATGATTGACAGGAGCCTGCTCAGCGCCCGTCGCTCTTTCATGGATGTCAAACTGTCCAGCTCCGTGCCTACAATACAGCCTGCCTTCGTAACAAGTTTGTTCAGGCGTGAGGCATCCCTCTTCTTTATGCTTCCTTCCAAGCACACCACCGTGTAGAAGAGGGCACTTGCCACAACCGTCTGATAGAACATCTGCAGCATCTTATTGCAGATGTTGAAGGACGCCAGCATTCTAAGGAAGTATAGTCAGCTCTGTCCTATCTAGCACAGAGCATCAGTATTGGCAGTCCAGTCCAGTTTATCATCCAGCTGCACTCCCAGGTATTTGCAGGTCTGCACCCTCTGCACAGTCACCTCTGATGATCACGGGGTCCAGGAGGGGCCTGGGTCTCCAAAAATCCACCACCAGCTCCTTGGTTTTGCTGGTGTTCAGTTGTAGGTGGTTTGAATCGCACCATTTAACAAAGTCCTTGATTAGGTCCCTATAATTCTCCTCCTGCCCACTCCTGATGCAGCCTACGATAGTGTCGTCACCGAACTTTTGTTATTATTTGTATTATTATTAGTAGTAGTAGTGTTATTTTTATAGAAAATAACAGTAGAACAAGGCAGCTTGTGCATGTACAAGAAGTCTCACTTTATCATGACTGTCTGTTTCTGTAATGTTGGTACGTCTCATTGGTGAAACGGCATCATGTGATTATTGTTGCTACGTCTGATTGGTGAAACAGTCATGCAGTAGATCCACTGGCATCTTC
Organism: Polypterus senegalus; assembly: GCF_016835505.1. Taxonomy (NCBI): domain Eukaryota; kingdom Metazoa; phylum Chordata; class Cladistia; order Polypteriformes; family Polypteridae; genus Polypterus; species Polypterus senegalus. The sequence goes on from NC_053169.1 coordinate 13,233,883, forward strand.
TCTCTGGCAAAAATATAGCGTATCTAATGTGTAAATGGAAAAAAAGTAACAAGTCGAGTGTTGCCCAATGTAGCGGAGTTAGAGTAGCATTTCTTCTTCACAAATGTACTCAAGGAAAAGTAAAAAGTATTTTGCAATAAAACTACTCTTAAGGTACAATTTTTAAAAAAATAGTAACTCAAGTAAATGTAACAGAGTAAATGTAACTCGTTACTACCCACCTCTGAACATATTAAACCTGTTCTCTCTCATCTTCACTGGCTCCCTGTTTACTACCGAATATAATACAAAACACTGCACTTAACATTTAAAGCTCTTCACAGTCTCACTCCTCCCTACAGACTCCCTCTCGCTCGCTCGGATCTTCATCTACAGCTCTGCTTTCTGTAGCACACATCAAACTCTGTTCTATGGGAGCTCAAGCATTCTCTCATAGTGCTCAGAGGTGTAGCTAGGGGCAGGCAGAGCAGGCGGTTCACCCCGAGCAGCAAATTTTTGGGGGGGTTGGCGGCAGAATTGGCCAAAAGGCTCGGTACAATTTGTGTGTAAGCAGCAGGGTTCAGAAAAATATCACTCATGAGTGAAAAAAGTAAAATTCTCTGATTTTTATCCACAAATGCTTCAAAAAATAATTTTCAGACTGTCCTTCTGTGACGGCATCAGACTCAGTACTTGAAATTTATGAGGCGATAACCAAAATAAACATAAACATTATATATATATAATTATTATATGTAATAATTTTTAGGAAGATAAACAACTGATTTAAAATTTAGAATTTAGTTTCATTATCAATCTGAATGTGTTTTTGCTCTGTGTAGAAAACATCCCCACGTATCACTTGTACACTACACTGGTTCAGGTTTCGCAGCGTAATGTTAAACTAATAATTAGAACACGGCTTATTGTGTTAGGATATAGCGGGTTGGAAAATGACTGACTTATATGTGAAAAATTATTGGTGTTTCTCTATATATGAATAAATTTATGCAAAATTTATTTTAATTTTTCTCTGTACGTCATTTGAATTTTCCATCTAAATAGGCTAACATATTCAGATATGTTGAATCACCGCCCCGCGTGGCACAAACTCAAGCTATGCCACTGCCAGTGCTCCTCAACTCTGAAATTCTCTTCCCTCTTATAACCGTCAACTCGACTCAATAACACATTTTAACACTGCCCTCAAAACTTATCTTTTCAAACTGGCATACCAATTATAAATTTAACACGGTTACTGCCTATTATCTTTGTATGTTTGCTCCTACCTCTGTAATTTATTGCTATTTGATTTTATCGTTCTCTTTGTTTTTATTTTATTAGTGCTGTTTAATTTCACTGTAAGGTGACCTTGAGTGTTAAGAAAGATTAAGTAAAATGTATTATTATTATTATCAAAAGGTGACTACACTGTATGTAGAAAAGTTATGAAAAGTCAAGCAAAATGACACCTTTTATTGGCTAACTTTTATTGTTAGCCAATAAAAGTTGTCATTTTGCTTGACTTTTCACTACATCCATAATGGCTAACACGGTATAACACCCTAGTACTAGAAAAGTTATGTAATTTGTTTTTGGAAATTCTCTCTTAAATAGAGTTAACAAAAAGTGCGGAAACTTTTTGACCGTCCCTCGTATTTAAAGTAATTAGCTGTGAATCCTTCATATTAACAAGCCATTTTAGCAGCATGTCAGTACACCACACAGCACAGACATGAATAGGCCATCTACTGATGTTTTACAAGTGTTATGAAGAACAAAAGAAGCCTTTGTTATGGTCTTGTTACATAATAATAAATGAGTAAAAGATGTATTTTTGCAGTATCTAAACTAAAGTGTTACCGTGAAGTCATTTGCTATCCATTTGGATTTAAAAACATTCACTAAATCACTAACACACGTTTTCAACTGGAAAACTCTACCACCACGTCACTCCTCTGCATGCATTCAGCCAACAAAAAGAGAGTCATCTGCAGATTTAATTATGTGTCTTAAGTGGCGATTGCTCTTACAGTCATTATTACAACAAAACAAAGAGCGCGACAGACAATAGACATCCTTCAGGGAACCCGGGGAAGATGAGAGCCAGCGTTTTGTTTGCACAGAAATGTAATTCAGAATGATAAGATTAAAATCAAGGCCAAAATTACAGAATAGGGTAGGTGCTTGTCGGGGAGGCTGAATACAATTAACCACGAAAGGAACAGAAACCTTGCATGAGCCTTAATTCCCTCGGGATGTGGGTAAACAAGGAAGTGAGAATTTTCCCAATATGGTGGCTTCAGAAAGTATTTTTTTCACACTTGGCTATGTTGCAGCCTTGTGTTAAAATCATTTCAATTCATTTTTTTCCCTCATCAAGCAACACTCAATACCCCAGAATGACAAAGCGTAAAGAATGGAAAATCACAATGACACCAGTATTTAGACCCTTTATTCAGCACCTTCTGCATTCATTCCATCCTGGAGACTTCTTGGGACTGACAAGGCAACAATAACAGCAACATTTATTTCGATAGCACATTTTCATACAAACAATGTAGCTCAAAGTACTGTACAAAATGAAATAAAAGGAAGTTAATATAAAACATACACAAACAAGATTAGGCAATAAAATTGTATGGTACGTAACAAAGAAATGTGTCAGGTCAATAGCCAGGAGGATGGAAAAAACAAAGAGCAAAAAAAACAAAATCTGCAGGGGTTCCAAGGCCAAAAGACCACCCAGCCCCCCCACTCAGTGTTCTACCTAACATCAATGTTCTAAATCAGTTCTTATGGTTTTCAGGCTTCACATGGAAGAAATTAAAGATGATGGTGCTCAATCTTTCCCTTAATTCCTTCTATTAATTTACCTGTGTAATTTAATATTACTGGCCTATAGTTACACCAACTCACCCTTTTTACTTTCTCGTATACAAAAACATAGGGAAAGTATTGTAATCGTCCAAAGATTCGATGTCGAGATTTTCACAAAACTCGATGTTTTAGACCTCCTTGACTTTCTCATATACGAAGTATAGAGAAAGTATTGGAATCCTCCAAAAAATTTCATTTTGAGATTTTGATGAATCTCAACATTTTAGACCTCCCTGAGTCTGAAATTATGTCTGTGTGTGTGTGTAAACACAGTAACTTGATTACGCTTTCACTTAGGTCAACCAAATTTTGCACACAGGTATTATGAACTTTGCACAATACCTTGGTGAGCTCTGTAAGTCCTGCTGTTTCATTGAAGGACATGCGTGTGGCAGATTGATTAGCATTATGACACCCAACATATTGCTGCATCCTAACAGTGCCACCTTTCGCCTTTACGCCATGGTGCAGCCGCGTTGTTCTTATATGTGAGTGGGCGTTTCTTGCAGGGAGGGCTTCAGTTGTCTTTCTCCGTCTGAGGTCACCTCTGTTACAGCACGTCTTTATTTGAAAGCTAACAGTGTCAGATTGGGGAAAGCGTGAACGTGACTGAGAGAATACAACTGAATTAAAAATGAACGTTAACCTTTACAAGTACCATAAATAAACCCTAATTTCAACATCTTTCACTATCTGCAATAAGATGCTGCAGATGTTCTACCAGACGGTTGTGGCGAGCGCCCTCTTCGACACGGTGGTGTGCTGGGGAGGCAGCATAAAGAAGAGGGACGCCTCACGCCTGGACAAACTGGTGAGGAAGGCAGGCTCTATTGTAGGCACAGAGCTGGACAGTTTGACATCCGTGGCAGAGCGACGGGCGCTGAGCAGACTCCTGTCAATCATGGAGAATCCACTGCATCCACTGAAGAGGATCATCTCCAGACAGAGGAGCAGGTTCAGCGACAGACTGCTGTCACCATCCTGCTCCACTGACAGACTGAGGAGAACCCCACACTATGTGACTCTTCAATTCCACCCGGCGGTGTAAACGTTAACATCATACAAAGTTATTGTCAGTTATACCTTCATTGTTATCACTCTTTAATTTAATATTGTTCTTTATCAGTATGCTGCTGCTGGAGTATGTGAATTTCCTCTTGGGATTAATAAAGTATCCATCTATCTATCTATCTATCTATCATTCTAAATTTACACCGGCTGTTACAGATTCAAATCAAATATATGTTTTTATTCTATAATAGTAAGAATAAGAGCAGCTCACTGCTCAAAACGGTAATAAAGGGAAACGCCCAGAGTTGAACCGGCAACTTCTTGTGGCTGTGTCAGCTTCGTACCCTAATCCGATTTCTTTTTCTTCTGTTATATTCTTGAATAAAAGCTCACTTGATTTGTTATACATGTACCTTTTGTGAAAGTGTTTATTTGATATTTGGACTTCAGTCTTCACACATTATACACTTCAGGTCAAAATGTTGACATTAGTGCTATAACCCAGATCATTGTAGGCACAGAACACTCATGAAATGCATGTGTTCCAAATAACGATATACTGTTTTATTTACCCTCTACAACTCCAGGCACCTCACACCGAGATAAATAAGACTTGAGCTGGGAGAAATTGGAGTTGAGTTGAGCTGCAGCAGTAGGGGAATGGGATAGCAGGCTGCTTGCTGCTTGTGCTGATCGACACATTTACAAAACAAAAAATACTGATGAGGAGAGGTGCAAAGGAATTTAAGGTGGCCCGGGATTACAGATTTTTTAGTGGGTTTCAGGAATTCTAGTGTTAACGAAAATATGCCCTGAGCAGAGATGCCACAGAATGGTCAGAGAGCAAAGTTACAGTCCTACATTTATAAGCAATTGAATTTACGTAACAGTGCTGAATTAATTCTTACACAACATCTGACCTTTACTCTGATTGGTTCATTAGCATACACGACTCTTAAACACCTAAATAAAAAGTCTCATTCTAAACACCCTGGCTTGCTTAACCCTTCATTCTACTTCTAAGATAAATGTTACATTTTAATATGGAAGTATAACTATATTACCCCTAAGTAACTACGTTACCCCTTGATCTCCTTTATTATCTTTCACACTTCAGACTAGAGAATCTTGTTTCTTACAGTCTGAACTTCCTTTTAGGTGACCTTTTAACAAACTTCAATCAGGCTTCTATTTGACTTTGACTGAGGAGAGGCTTCTTTCTGGTCACTCTCTCATAAAGCTCAGATTGGTCTGGCCTTGCACTGATTGGTTGTCTTTGTGGAAGATTTTTTGATCTCCACACAAATTCTCAAGAGCTCAGCCAGAGTGACCATCAGGTTCTCAGTCACCTCTTACCCTGGCCGTTTTCCCCCCAATTACTCAGTTTGGCAAGATGGCTGGTTGTAGAAAAAGTGTCATTGTTGTGCCAAACGTATTCCACTTAAGGCTTATGGAGGCCACTGTGTTCCAGGGAACCCTCAATGCTGCTGAAGTTTTTTTATAGTCATCCCTAAATCTTTGCCTCTATGCAATCCTCTCTCTAAGACCTGCAAGAAATTCCTTCAACCACATGGCTTGGTTTTTGCTCAACTCTTGGAAATTCAACCCCCTTCAAACAATATTGGTCCAATTCCACACATCTATCACCAAGTCCATTCTGACCCCGTCTATGACCGTCTGGTTTGGTGGCTGCCTCTGGTCAGGCTAAGGCCCAACTTGCAAGGCATCATCAGAACCCACACATTCAAGTCCTATTATAAGTACAAGGTAAGGAAGTGGGCCACAAAGAGCATTGCTGATCCGACTCACTCAGGACATCATCTGTTCCAAAGAGTTCACTTCAGCAAATGCCATCATGCGGTGAAAGCTCAAACAACACGTCACCTAAACACGTGCAGTTATTCTGACTAATCAGGCCTGAGGTTCTACTTGGTGTTTGTGTAGACCTGCACACTGGACTGCTTGGAAATTTTAATCCTTCTATCTCTATATTATTTTGTATTACCCTTTATGAACCACCAGGGGGCACTCCAGCTCCCTTACACCCAACACCACAGACAGAGACACAAGTCCAGCAGCTCACAACGCTTTTATTAAAGCATGGGAAACACTTTCTTTAAGTTTCCCACCTGCAGCATAGTACAGAAGCACAATAAAGCACAAGTATTAAGCACAGCACCTTGACTTCTCCCTTGGTCACTACCTCCTCCGCTCATCACCTCCCTTTGTCCTCTGTCCTCCCGACTCCCTGAATGAGATTCAGCTGTTCCTTATGTTCAGAAACTCTTTTGGGATCATATAATTGTGGCCCAGGAATGCGTCTGGGTAAGGTGGGAGCTTTACACAAAAGGGCTCAGCAGTTCCTACGACACCTCCTGGCAACCACCCCCTGGAGCCCAACAGGCCTAAGCCGACAAATAGCAATTCCCATACATCCCTGTGGGAATCCGAGGCACTGTTGGAGCCCAGGAGAGCTGCCAAATAGCAGCTCTTCTTCCAATAAGGAGGCTGGGTTATGATCCCGGCTGTCCCTCACACCTTGTATGCTGCATCATACTTTAGATTTATATTTTGTCTTCTGTGTTGTCTTTGTATGTTGCATCAATACCATTAAGAGAAATTCTCAGTACACATTAGTGTACCGGGGCAATAAAAGTGAACTCTGATTCTGGTCAAACCAAAGACAGACGGTGTTACATTCATCAGCATAAGCTGCATCTGTTGCTCATGGCTCTGTTATTGTGAACTGTTTACTTGCCCATGCAGCTTGTAATTTACCTTACTTAGTTTACCCTCAATTTACTACTAGGCCTAATGTAACCTGTTTAATATCGGTTAGATTCTACCAGCCAGACCCATCTGGTCACTAAGCAACAGTCACATCCCACATTACTTTCAGCCGCCTGATTGTCCCGCTGTTCAGAGAAGTGGATGAGAATTGGCAGGTGTTAAAATCCTTTAGTCAGATCTGTTCCATTAGAAATCAAATCACAAGAAGGAACCGTAACGCTGGCTCTGTCGTTACAATCAGTTATTACTTGTATATTGCTGGCTTTCCAAGGAATGGTTTCCATTTTGTATGCTGAAATTTGTAACATTCTCCATATCTAACAATTATCACCACCCACTTTCGAGATTAGCAATCAGATGAGACCTGTGACTCTAGCACCTTGATGTCAAACCAAGCAGGGAAGTCACTTGAATGCATGGACTCTAGAAGCACCATCAATTCCTCTTTTTCTATTCTTTTCTGCCATTTTTCTCAAAGATCCATCTTTTGATAAGTGTATTCTCTTTTTTTTTTTTTTTCTATTACGAAGAAACTTTACAGATTCTGCCAAGCTTGTTTTGTGATAGGAACATGAATGCATTTTCGCTAAATCTGAGCCAGTGTTTTCAAAATGATAACTTAACTTAATGCTTAAACATGTTTCAGTCCGTGTTTAGTGTGTTTAAATGTGTTTAGTCCAAAAGGGGTACAAAGGAAAAGTGAGGATTTTAAAATAAACTGCAAAGGAGGCCAGGACTTTCACTAGTCTCTTCTGAAAATGCTCGGCACGAGTCAGACAGCCCCCAACTGCTACCTCCAGGCTGCGGCCTACAAAAGCAAATAAACAAAGTAAATGTCAGCCTCTCATTTTTAAAACTCAAGATATAAAAAATGTTCCAAAAATTACCTACAAGGGAGGGTGGTGACCGTATACCTCTGGTTTAGGAACAAAAGGGGAAGAATGAATCTTTACAAAATAAAAACATGTAACTAAATGCTCAAAAGAGCAGAATGGGATTTGCTAAGAAAGGGAATCCAAGGTGGACTAGTCCCAGTACACGAACCAAAGGCCAAAATAAAAAAAAAAACGCACAGGTAAATCCAAAGGACCAAGAATGCTCACAAAATTCCTTTACAAATTTAATGATCCACTGCTGGTTTTCTCTTTCACGAAGAACAAGGGTGACTGAGCCAATTAAAGTAACAAGTAACAAATAAGCTAAATTAACAGAAATAATAATAGAAATCTATAAAAATTTGCAGGTGTTAATTCCTTTAGTCAAATCTGTTCCCTTAGAAATCAAATCACAAGAAGGAACTTTAACGCTGGCTTTGTCATTACAATCAGTTATTACTTGTATATTGCAGACTTTCCAAGGAATGGCTTTCATTTTGTATGCTGAAGTTTGTAACATTCTCCATATCTAACAATTATCACCACGCACTTTCCAGATTAGTAGTCAGATGAGACCTGTGGCTCTAGCACCTTGATGTCAAACCAAGCGAGGAAGTCACTTGAATGCACGAGCTCTAGAAGCAGCATCAATCCCTCTTTTTATACGTTTCTGCCACTTTGCTCAAAGATCCGTCTTTTGATAAGTGCATTTTTTCAATTACGAATAAACTTTACAGATTCTGCTAGGCTTGGTTTGTGATAGGAACAAGAATGCATTTTTGCAAAATCTAAGCCAGTGTTTCCAAAATGATAACTCAGCGGTTCTCAACCTGTAGGGCACACCCGCTACAAAAAAAGGGGGTGCGAAGATGTGAAAAAAGAAAACAAGAATCGAAAACATGAAAAATACATCTATTGAAACCAAAACAAATTAACTTAAACTACATTCTGATACTAGAAAAATAAATATAGATTTAGATAAATGTCGATAAAAATTAAGTAGGTGTAATAAAACTTGTAGCGGTGTATCGGCAGCAAAAAATATAGGAATACATTTTATTAGGGTTTCTAATAAATGTTTGGGGCCGTGCGATTAAAACCGTTATGAAAACTCAGGTTGCAAATACTTAAAGGTTGAGAAACGCCGACTTAATGCTTGAACACGTTTCAGTCTATGTTTAGTCCAAAAGGGGTACAAAGGAAGAGTGAGGATTTCAAAATAAACTGCAAAGGAGACCAGGACTTTCACTAGTCTCTTCTGAAAATGCTCGGCACAAGTCAGACAGCCCCCAACTACTACCTGCAGGCTGCGGCCTACAAAAGCAAATAAACAAATAAATGTCAGCTTCTCGTTTTTTAAACTCAAGATATAACAAATATACCAAAAATGACCTACAAGGGAGGGGGGTGACCGTATACCTCTGGTTTAGGAACAAAAGGGGAACAATGAATATTTACAATTGAAGAAATGTATCAACAAAATAGAAACATATAACTAAATGCTCAAAAGGGCAGAAAGGGATTTGCTAAGAAAGGGAATCCAAGGTGGACTAGTCCCAGTATATGAGCCGAAATCCAAAAAACCGAGCAGGTAAATCCATAGGACCAAGAATGCTCACAAAACTCCTTTGCAAACTCAATGATCCACTGCTGGGTTTCTCTTTCACAAAGAACAAGGAAAAGCAAGCCAATTAAAGTAATGTGTAACAAATAATAAGATAAATTAACAGAAATAATTAATATAGATATGTTAAGAGAAATGTACAGTATGAGAATTTACAGGTGTTAAATCCTTTAGTCAAATCTGTTCCATTAGAAATCAAATCACAAGAAGGAACCATAACGCTGGCTCTGTCGGTATAATCATTTATTACTTGTATATTGCAGGCTTTCCTATGGATGGCTTTCATTTTATAACCTAAAATTTGTAATACATTAATTTAATATTGTTTTGTATCAGTATACTGCTGCTGGAGTATGTGAATTTCCCCTTGGGATTAATAAAGTATCTATCTATCTATGGATCTACACTGGCAATCGTAAATGCCAGAAGTGACTCTACTCCATTGGGGCCTTGAGCAAGGCCCTTAAGTACATCCTGAGTATGACGTTAACTTGCATCCAGTCTTGTTAGCTGGTCCTCCAACTTACAAGGAAAACTTGGGGGTTAATGGCAGGATTGGCACTCCAGCCACCATGAAGAATCTCACACTGTTTGAGTCCATTCCAACTACTGTGGTGCTGAGGTGTCCTCCATTGCACGGCTGTGCCCGGGTCCTAATTTTGAATCCTGAGATGTTTCGTTGTGTAGTGGGTGTGGTAACGCACTGTATCAGTGCTTGCTCCCAACCTCCATATCCAATAACTATCACCACATAATTCCGAGATTAGACGTTAGATGAGACCTGTGGCTCTAGCAACTTGATGTCAAACAAAAGCAAGGATGTCACGTGAATGCACCAACTCTTGAAGCAGCATCAATACTTCGTTTACCATTCTTTCCTGCCGCTTTGCTCAGGGTCCATCTTCTGATAAGATCCCCATTATAAAGCACAATAGCAGGCAAAGCATTTTTAAAAAAAAATCCTGCACTTTAGAATACAGTTTCAAGTGGAATATTAATATACACCATGGACTGTGTGAAATAACTTTGACTTGAAAAACACCAAACTTCTCCTTTAAGACAGGGCATATTTCCTATTTGCCTCATTTTCATTTATATTACTTTCATAAGAATCTTTGACATTAAACAGGGCCTCCCACGGGACCCCAACTCTTTACCTGTTTGCGCTCCTTTTACTCCACTTGTATATCCATTAAGTGCGCCCACATTACCCTAGCGTAGGGTTGCAGGAAGCCTTTGTCATTGCATTAGAAGCAAGGCAAGATACAAAGATAATGAACTGATAAAGAAATGATCATCTGACTTGTATGGGGCATTTTTCTTAAAGTCTTCAAAAATGAATTGGGTAGTATTTAGAAAGTCCGGTCTGACATTGTGAAACATTCTCTCTGCTGTTTTGTGTTTGTCAGCTTTTCGATGTATATTAAATACCACAATTACAACATTTGAGGTATATTTTGTAAGAGAGGCTCACAATAACTTTTTCTCAGTGACTTGTCACTGTCTAATGGAAATTGTGGCACTAGTACACTTGCACTCCAGATCCAATTACTGTGCGGGACCCCTTACACCACTCACATGGACTTTTCACACTTCTGCCATCCAAGAGAAGATACTGCAACATCAGAGCCAGATGTGCCAGGCTGCAGGAGAGTTTTTACCCCCAAGCTGTCAGACTCCTTGACACCAGGCTGCCCCCTGGGACCTTCTACACGGCCTCAACCACCACTAAAAACAGAACTTTTATACATGAAAACCACAGTCCTGCAAAGATGAGTGTGCAGGTAGAAAAGAACTGAAAATCTCTTACTGACCTTTAAGGATTTGGTCACTCTTTATCCTTCTGCTGTGAAACATTCTGACCTCTCATTGTTTACACACGTCTTAAACAACTATTATCATACACTGATCATTTCTGTATTATCTATTATTTATTTATTATATTACATATCTTACACATCAATATTGCTGCTACTTCTTTGTCCTATCTTTGCGCAATGTCTTGTTTGTGTTTTAATCTTTAATTTTTAAATTTTTTAATTTTAATTCTATTTTTAATTTATTATTTGCACATCATGTTATTACACTGTGGACCCTGAGCTTCACAATTTCGTCTATCTGTATACTTGTATATGGTTGAGATGACAATAAAGTTCACTTTGAATTTGACTTTGCCTACCACTTTCAGATATCCAAATGGCATATCTGTTCTCTTGTACAGTGCTGTGAAAAAGTAAGTACCCCCCATAAGAAGTCATGTGCTCTTCTAAATATTTGCATATATGGATATTTGACCGTCTTTTTAACAATAACCGTAAAATCACCTCCCAAAACACAACCCACCTTTAAGTATTTAAATACTGTATATTTATTTAACGCATATGACAATAAAATACAATTTATTTTTGAATAGCCCAAAATCACACAAGAAGTGCCGCAATGGGCTTTTACAGGCCCTGCCTCTTGACAGCCTTGACACTCTAAGAAGACAAGGAAAAGCTCCCAAAAAAAACCCTTGTAGGGAAAAAAATGGAAGAAACCTTGGGAAAGGCAGTTCATAGAGAGACCCCTTTCCAGGTAGGTTGGGGGTGCAGTGAGTATCAAAAAAAGGGGTCAATACAATATACAGAACAGAACAAAACAAATCCTCAATACAGTATAAAAATAACAAATTTACAAGTATGGAGCAGAATTTAACAGTAGATGATATCACATAATATAATTTGGATTTGTTTAGAGTCATGGAGACCTCAGCCATCAAGCTGCCTCCCTCATGTGGCCATTCCACACCTGAGACAGCCAAGCCGATGAAAGGACCCCTCTACCCGATGATGACATAAACAAAAATATTATAATAATCAGACAAGATAAAAAACACTGACAGTGTTATTTACTTTTCATTATTTTCAATGTTTTCCGTTATTTTTTACACTGATCTGTTCATTTATTACTGATCTAATTATGTATTCTTTGTTAATTTCATTCTATTTAAGTTACTATCTGTTAATTTTATTCTGTTGTTATGTAGCATCTACAGTATGTGAGATCTGAGGTTGTCTTACGTTCATTGTGTTTTGTGGGTGGATCCTCTAGAGGCGGGGTCACCCATCCATCACTTTTAATGGACCACCCCCTACCCTATAAAGGCAGGCTGGGAACTGAAGTCCACTGTGATTCATTTTTAAAACGCTTTGGTAGATATTGGTGATTGTTGTGATTTTCTTTACTTTTTGCTACTATTTCTTGAATTATTGTTGTGTTTTTTGATTTGGAAATTGTTTGTCTTGGATTGACTTTTTAGGCAAGTTCTTTTTTTGTTATTTTTTTCTCTTTTGACGATTTTCTTGATATTGTTTTCCTTTTCATTTAATAAGACTTCCTTTATAAAGATTTATTGCTGCCCCACTCTTTATTAATCAAGGGGCTGATGGTGATCTTCTGCCTGGTGAGCCATTTTGAGTGTATTTTGGGGAATTATTTGTATTAAAGTATTGTATTAAAGTATTTGTTGAACTTTGATTGTAAAATGAATTTTGGCCCAGTGTTGGACAAAGCCAGCCACTCAAGTGGAAGCAGGGCTACTTTTTGTTGCAGCACCACTGGGCAGGTTTGTAGGATTCAGGCCTGCTTTCATGGGTTTTTTAAGGCCTCACACCACTTTGGCCACTTTGTAAAATTAATCGCATCAGACAGTTAATAAGAAAGCAAAAGATACAGTGGTTATATAAACACTGCAAGTAATAAAAAAGAAACAACTATGAAAAATCAGAACAAACAAATTCAAGTGAACCAAAATAAAACTCAATATTAACAAAGCTGAAACATAATCCTTAAAGAGTAAATCTAAAGACAAATAGGAAGGTCAAAGCCAGAAATCGTTAATCGACAATTGTCATATACAGTGGTACCTCGGTATACGTCCTTAATCTGTTCCAGATCCTTTGACTTATACCAAACCAATTTTTACCATAAGAAATAAAGAAAATGATTAATCTGTTCCAATGAAAAAAATCCTATTGTTATTGGCATAATATACATCGATGGGGTTGTATAAAATAATTTAAACACTGCTTAATACTAAAATGCATAAATGCAAAAGCAATTAGATGAAATAAATGAAAATTTAACCTCACTATACTTTTTAATATCGTCTTTGTTTTTCACAATCATAGATACCGTCTTTCTCGGCATACGGTATGCAGCAGCCAAGTCCCGGATACGCATGCCACCTTCATACTTTTCAACAACCAATTCAAATTTACGCGAAAAAACACAAAATCACGTGAAAATTCACAGAGAGTTATAGCGCGGGTTGTTCACTGAATGCTAGCAACTGGTGTACTGACGCTTGTAGGCAGTCGTGGCTTTGTCTCGAGAGAGGTAAACAAGTGTAGCACGCGGTGTTCTAGCACGCGAGTTGTTTACCAAAGAAAGGTCGTATACCAAGCAAACTTCTTTGCATCCAAACAGGATGTATACCAAGTTGGACTTATTCCAAAGCGGACGTATACCAAGGTACCACTGTAATTGCAACACCTGCACTACACTGAAAAACTAATCCAAACGTGCATGAATTGCATTACTAAGAAGCAATGTGAAACTCAAAAGCAAAATGAGAGAAAGTACTAAAGGTAAAAGAAACTCAGAGAGATGGAGTCTGGGGGCTTGGTGGGATTAATGCAGCTCCAACAAGTCCTTTTATTTTCCTCAGGTGACTGCAGCAGTATTAGCTATAGAACCAGATTTGTGGTGAAATGGCTGAGACAAACCACGATTCATTTCAATCTAGACACTTTACACTATGGAAACGATTGGTGACCAGCCATGAACCCATGACACCAAGGTTACAGGGATGTTTAGAAGCAGCTCCTTAATGCTTTGAACAAGAGAGCATATCTCTTGCTTCCATGTGCAGGAACAGTCTCTAAGCTGCTAAAACATTGTACTTCCTGGTGACATTAGCTAAGGTCTCAGATGGCCCTCAGCCTGCGTGTAGCTCCACACATCTAGCGTTCCACCTGCCCGAACTGAAGATCCTGCCGACTACACCAAATGTGTTTCCATGACGTGTCCCACCCGCCCTATGATCCTGTTATTCCAAATGTAAGATAATGTACAAAGAAAGGTAACCAGGAGAAGAAACAAGAATAGCAGTCGTTAACAGAGAGTCTGTCCGATCTTTAGAGGTCTCATTCCTTAAACAGTCCCTACCCTTGGGAACTGGCCTATACTTTACCAATGAATTAATTATGTCTCTATGGTGTGAAAGCTCAAAGTGGATCAGTTAAAACATTACAACTGTGCCATGTCATTTAAGATTAATTTCTGTTTTAATTAATACAACTTTAATGAGGCTACTTAAACAGGATTTGCAACTAAACGATTGTATTAATTACAGATGTTGTTGCACTGAAAGCTGAAAGACGTCCCACTTCCTTGAGTGGGTTTACTGATTTTTTTTTTTATTCAACAGAGACATGAAGAAGAGAATGAACTTTTGACAGAGAAAGTTGCATACATTCTTAGTTTTGAGATTTCTTTATTAAAAAACATATTAAATTATCCAAAATGTCCTCCCCGGGTAATGTATATTCTTATCTCAGCGCATTAAGAGAAATAAACATGCATAGACTACATAAATTCACCATTTCCAGAAATGGCTTTTTTTTTTAGCTGGAAGGAGGGATCTGAAGTATATTGTACCTTGACACCATTACTCATAAGGTCCTGTTGGGTTACTGACTATCGTTTTGCTTTTTGGCTTTATTGTTTTGGCACTTATCGACCTCTCAGCATTTTACTTTTCTGGCTTCCCCTATAAAAATCTTATTGGTCTCCCAACACAACAGGGTATGTCAAGTGCCGACTTCTGCACTGATACAGATTCAGTTCACGTCTTTCGTGTGATATGTGAACTGCCTGTAGTAGTAGCGTGGTTTTTTGTGCACTTTTCTTATAATATTGTTTCTGGTTGTTTGAGGACGAGAAGGTAGAATATCAGTGTCTGAATCTCACCATCAACTTTCACTTTGCGTTATTGTAAGCTACCACTGCACAAGGCTCAGTGACTTCCACATTCCCCCTGACATGAACATGGACAGTGGCTGCATTGTGAACAGTTCTTGGGGATTACCGTCTTTCTTGTTGATCACAATCATTTTCTCTTTTTACCACACTCCCGCTTGCATCATGGTGAACCTTCAGGTGACCGACGTCACCAGGCAGGTCATGGAGGTTCGGTAGTAGAATACCATATCCATGAGTTTCACTATCCACGTTAATGTCTTATGTCCAATTCACATTAGTAGTAGAGTGTTGTACCATGTTAGCCATAGATTGATACACGAGAATGTAGGGTGAAATGACACCTTTTATTGGCTAATTAAGTAGATTACAAATGGAAGCTTCAGAGGCAGATAAGGCCCCTTCATCAGGCGAGCAAGAAACTGAAAAATACTTTAGCTTATATTGGGACAGCAAAGTGATTTTTTCCTTTCATCTTAACAACCTTTTTGTTGTGAAAAGTCAAGCAAAATGACACCTTTTATTGGCTAACTAAAAAGATTACAATATGCAAGCTTTCGAGGCAACTCGGGTGCCTTCTTCAGGCAAGATGTAAACCTTTTTGTTCAAATGTTAGGAAAATTAATAAACCTTAGATGAATTTACCCTGAAAGAAGAGAATAATGAACTAATAAAATGTAGAGATAAGATAACCATCACTAGAGAAAGTCCAGTACGTTTTTTATTTGAAGTGCATTGTCTGTAAGATAGGCCTTTGGTGTAGTCAGCTGGTCAGTCAGTCTGTTAGTCCACATATCTGGTCATAACACTCTTATCTATATTAAGACCATTTTGTAGAGTGTTGAATTTAAGCATAAGTTTGTATTGCCATTCTCTCTGCTCCTGTTGGGTCTTGAAATTACCCATAAGCACAGTGACCCTCAGATCCTTTATGCTGTGGCCATTACTGCTAAAGTGTGCTGCCACAGGAAGATCAACACTCTTCTGATTAATATGAAATCTGTGTGAGTTCATTCGCTGGCGCAGTGTCTGACCAGTTTCCCCTACATACAGTCCAGTGTTGGGGCACCTTGTGCACATGATTAGGTAGACCACATTAGCAGATTTGCACGAAACCTTTATTTTATTCTCCTGCTGGCAATGTG
Organism: Polypterus senegalus; assembly: GCF_016835505.1. Taxonomy (NCBI): domain Eukaryota; kingdom Metazoa; phylum Chordata; class Cladistia; order Polypteriformes; family Polypteridae; genus Polypterus; species Polypterus senegalus. The sequence goes on from NC_053169.1 coordinate 13,250,211, forward strand.
GTATATCTGTCATGTACGTAGATATGTGCCTGTAGGCAGGCAGATGTGCCACTTGCTGCAGAGCCACACATTGAGTTTCAGACAATCAGTTGTTTGGGGTTTGGTGGTTGTCTGTATGCAAGGAGGGCAAGTCAAGACGGAGGTAAAGAACTTAGGGGTAACTGTTGATTGTAACCTGAATTTGAAATCGCATATTAATCAGAGCACTAGAATAGCATTTTTTCACTTAAGAAACATAGCAAAAGTTAGACCTCTTATAGCATTGAAAGATGCTGAGAAATGAGTTCACGCTTTTGTTTCCAGTCATCTAGATTACTGTAACGCACTCCTCTCAGTACTACCCAAAAAAGACATAAATCAACTGCAACGGGTGCAGAATGCAGCTGCTAGAATCCTAACTAGGAAAAGAAAATCCGAACACATTTCTCCAGTTTTGATGTCACTACACTGGTTACCTGTGTCATTCAGAATTGACTTTAAAACACTGCTTATGGTTTACAAAGCCTTAGATAATCTCGCTCCATCTTATATATCGGAGTGTCTGACACCTTATATTCCAAATCGTAACCTTAGATTCTCAAATGAGTGTCTTAAACTCAAAAGAAGAACTTAAAAGAAGTGGTGAGGCGGGCAGCCTTCTGCTGTTATGCACCTAAAATCTGGAATAGCCTGACAGTAGGAATTCGCCAGGCTGATATAGTGGAGCACTTTAAAAAAACTGCTGAAACACATTACTTTAAGATGGCCTTCTGATAACTTCACCTTCATTTAATCCTGATGCTCTGTATGTTCAGTTCATCATAGTAACTATTCATGGTGGCTCTAAAATCCGTACTGACCCCTACTCTCTTTTCTGTTTCTTTTTCTGATTTCTTTGTGGTGGTGGCCTGCGCCACCTCCACCTACTCAAAGCTTCATGATGCTCCAACAATGATGGATGGATTTAAAGGCAGAAGTCTACGTGACCATCATCATCAAGTCCTTCCATGAGAACCCTAAATACAATGAGGACTGTTTCATTTATGTTAGGTAGAATGTCCAAAGGGGGCTGGCCAGGCGGTCTCATGGCCTCAGAACCCCTGCAGATTTAATTTTTTCTCTCCAGCCGTCCGGAGTTTTTTTTTTGTTTGTTTTTTTCTGTCCTCCCTGGTTATCGGACCTTACTCTTATTCTATGTTAATTAGTGTTGTCTTATTCTAATTCTTACTTTGTCTTTTATTTCTCTTTTCTTCATCATGTAAAGCACTTTAAGCTATATTTATTTTTATGAAAATGTGCTATAGAAATAAATGTTGTTGTTGTTGTTCTGGGAATATATCCTTCATTTTATTGTCTTTCTGTACCATGGGCTGAAGCTCTTTCATAATTTTGCGAAGTGTTTCCAGATGGTTTCTGCACCTTTGTATTCCAGAAGGTTTTCTCTGGGTTTAGCCGTAGCTCTCCTGATTTATAGGTCTGTTGATTTGGAAGCGTATCCTTGTTTGATGAAGTCTGTCCTGAGTTTCTGCAGTTGTGGGTCCTGATCCATTGGGTCTGAGCAAATACAATTGTAACGTATGATGGAATTCCATATATGCTTTGGGTGGAAACTGTCTTAGATATGTCCGTCTGTCTGTTGGTTTGTGAAAAACAGAGGTCATAAGGGTACCGTCCTTTATGCGAATGGTAGTGTCCAGAAAGCTAATTTCTGTTTGTGAATAATTTAATTTAAGTTTTATGTTGGGGTGGAATGAATTGTAATTCCTACGGAAGCAAATTTACATTGTCATCACTATCACTTGATTCAACTAATCGTTTAGTTTCGGTTTGTTCTAAAACTGCCTTTACAACTTCTTGTTTATACACCATTGTGTTTTGGTTGATGGCTCCATCCCACTCATGAATATTGATGAGTTACTTTTGAGAGGCCAACTGCATAAAAAAAATATTCCTGATTTTATTTTTACAGCTTTATGTTATTTTATCCACCAAATGGCTGCAGGATATTGTCCCAACAACAACAACATCATTTATTTCTATAGCACATTTTCATACAAACAGTAGCTCAAAGTGCTTTACATATTAAAGAATAGAAAAATGAAAGACACAATTATAAAACAAAATAAATCAACATTAATTAACATCGAATAAGAGTAAGGTTCAATGACAGAAAAAACAAAAAAACTCCAGACGGCTGGATAAAAAATAAAATCTGTAGGGATTCCAGACCATGAGACCGCCCAGTTCCCTCTGGGCATTCTACCTAACATAAATGAAACAGTCCTCTTTGGATTTAGGATTCTCACGGAAGGGCTTGATGATGATGATGGTCACGTAGACTTCTCCCTTTTAATCAGTCCATCATTGTTGGTGCATCATGAAGCTTTGAGTAGGTGGAGGTGGCGCAGGCCACCACCACAAAGAAACCGGAAAAAGAAACAGAAAAGAGAGTAGGGGTCAGTACGGATTTTAGAGCCACCATGAATAGTTATTTTGAGGAAATTGAACATATAGAGTATCAGGATTAAGTTAAATTAAAATTAAAATGAAGTTATAAAAAGGCCATGTTAAAGTAATGTGCTTTCAGCAGTGTTTTAAAGTGCTCTACTGTATCAGCCTGGCGAATTCCTATTGGCAGGCTATTCCAGATTTTAGGTGCATAACAGCAGAAGGCCGCCTCACCACTTCTTTTAAGTTTTGTTCTTGGAATTCTAAGGAGACACTCATTTGAGGATCTGAGGTTACGATTTGGAATATAAGGTGTCAGACATTCCGATATATAAGATGGGGCGAGATTATTTAAGGCTTTATAAACCATAAGCAGAGTTTTAAAGTCCCAAGAGGTATTTGGGCTTAACACTGTCAAGAAGATCATTACACGTCAGCCCAAGGCTAACTCCGGCATAACGAAAATTGCACAGAAATCTGGGTCACACTCAGGGTTAATGCCAAGTAGGTTACAAAGAGTGATCTGGACGTGCTGACTGGAAAAAAGAGAAGTGAGGGCCAAATTTATGACCAAAGAGGGGCGACGGGAACAAGTCAGGAAATAGAACTTGGAGGAGCAAAGGATTGATCAGAGAAAAAAGTAGGCTTTGTCCCTTCAGCCCATCTTCCGAGTTTTATTGTAAACATGCAATGTGCCAGTGAGGACTGTGAGGATTGTCCAGGGGGTAAGGACTTGAATTAAAAGCAGTGTTGGGGTAATAGACAAGATCCCAGTTAGAGGAGATCTGCACCACTTGAAGTCCTTACCTCTTAGATTTGATCATGGATGCGTTGAGTTATGGGATAAAAGACCAATCCACTTTGTGCCGGCTTTCTGCTGATGACATTGTGTTGCGTAGCATTAGAATAAAGGAAGTGGAGAGAAAGATGGAAGAATGCAGAAGGGCTTTGGGATACAGAGGTTTGAAGATAAATAGGAAGAAGACAGAATATATAAGGTTTAATGATGGTCAGGATTCAGAAGTTAGCCTGTGGGAATTGCTATTGGAAAGAGTGGAGAAGTTTCAACATCTAGGATCAGTGGTAGCCCAAGATGGAAAATTAGATGCAGAGATAAGCCATAGAGTGCAGTGTGTATGGAACAATTGGACGAAGGTGTCAGGAGTATTGTGTGATCGAAGAATTAAGGTGAGGTTTCTAAGACAATGGTAAGACCAGCAATGATGTATGGAGCTGAGACATCTAGAGAACAATCTAGACGAACACACAGGCCATTCAGACCAACAAAGCTCGCCAGTCCTCTCCACTTAATTCTTCTAAAAAACATCAAGTCGAGTTTTAAAAGTCCCTAAAGTCATACTGGACAGTAAACGAAGAGTAGGAGAAGTTAGATGCGACAGAAATGAGAATGTTGAGATGGATGTGTGCGGAGTTATAAACGAAGGAGAGAATAAGACATGAGACAATCAGAAGTACAACAAAAGCGGGAGAGATACTGCATCTAAGAAAGTACAGGGAAGTAGGCTGAAGTCGTATGGACATGTGGTGAGGGGAGATAATGCAGATCTGGGCCAAAGACTGATGGGATTGGAAAGTCCAGGGGAAGAAAAAGTGAGGCAGCTCAAAGCTGAGGTGGATAGATAAAGTTGAAAAATATCTGAAGGAAAAGGGTCAGACTTTAGAGAAGCTACTTGGAGAAGGTTGATCAAGCACAATGATCCCACAAAGTAGTGAGAAAATATGAAGAGGAAGAAGAAGAAGAATCAGAATGGGCCAGTAAGAGTAAAGCAGGATCAAGACATTGGCTACTCAGTACGTTTACGAGCAAAGGAACTCCATTTCTCAAAGCACAATATTTTAAGTATAGTGTGTTTAACTCTAATGACCTTTCCATTTTTGGCTAAGAGTATAACTGGTTGAATAACAATAGCAGCACGCTGCACGTGATGATAACGCCAGAGGCAGTTTATAGAAATCTGTCATTTGAGCACCTCCAGGCTTTCTGAACAGATGGGTTAAAAAGTAAATTCTCAGGCGGCTCTTCCTCCAAACCTGTTGAAAATAACAAGCAGTGATATGCATATGCGCTAAGTTACATAACTTGACACAAATGAAGTCACAACTAAAACCAGCTATTTAAAATGCCAGATTAATACATTTTTAAATTAGAGGTCAACATTCTCTACAACCCACCAGAATATTGTATAATAATGCACGTCTAGAACTGAAACGCTGTTCTGATTTTTAAATTAAGATGAAACAAGATATGGGTGCTTTCTTTAAACCTGGATACAATTCAATGTGTTAAATACAAAATAAATTAGTAAAAATCTATTCAGGCAACAATTACTTTTTTGTGGGAAATTAACAAATAAGTTAAACAAATGATATTCAACAAATAAAGAATACATTTATATTTTTCAGTCTGAGTTGGGCATTTATGTCTATTAGTCAAAGATGTGAATAGAATCTGAAATATTTGGAAACATAAAATAATTGAATTTAAATATGACTATGGTGACCTAATGGAACTTTTCATCTCTGTTTTGAAATTGTTTTTTTTATTAACTTCGTATTTCAATGCATGCCTATAAAAAGTATTCACCCTCTTTGAAGTTTTCACATTTTATTATTTATTAATATTGAATCGCAGTAGATTTACAGTAATTTGGCTTTTTAAACTGACATGCATGGACGCCTGAGGATCACTTTTCGGGCTCTGCTGATGCTTGCAATACCACTCCAGGTTGAAAGAGGGTGCCATCGCTTACATTATTGTCTCTTTTTCCTTCTGGAGTATCAAGAAGATGACCCAGGGAGGGTAACTGAGATATGCCCACAACTTCCAGTGAAGCCCAGACCTTTTCAGTCAAGTAATACAAATTCGGACATTCTCCAGATGGAATGGTCACATTTCAGACGTACAATGGAAAAACCTACAGTTGTAACTAACATTTTGATTTCACAAATGAGTTTATTTTAGTTTATGGAGTTACTAAGTCTTTCCTGATATTATATGGTAGTGGTGATGACCAAGTATGTCTTCATTCTGGTCATAGCACGATGGAAGAAGCAGGTCTGTACACGGTATTTTACATGCTGCAAGACAAAACCCTAGCAACTCCAATGACCGGGGCGGACTGGCCATTAGGGTATTTGGGCAATGCTCGGTGGGCCGCGGACTCTCGCCTGGTCATGGGCCGGCCTTTTCATGAAATAAATTTTATGTACTGGTTACTGTCTGACATTAAAATTAATTTTCTAAACTACTAAACATTATCTGTCCGGTACTGCAATTTATATAGTCCTATATAATATACCGTATAACATCATCAAGTTGTTTTAGTTGTCAGTACACAATGTTGCAGCGAAAAAGTTGGTTAAAACTGCCATTCGCCGATTTCTGTTTCGACACCTCTACATTTCGGTTAGCATATACATTATTGCAATTTGTTTTATCTCGTATATAGTATTTAAATTCTTCAGTACTGATAATTAGTTTAGATTATGTATTATGTATTTGATTGTTCTGTGGACATCATTGTGCGCGATAATTAGTGGTTTTCAGCTACAATTATTAGTATGATGAAATGAAGTTATAAAGCACAGGATACAGACAGAACATTTCTAGTTTATCGTTAAGTTAATGGAACATTTCAATCATGTGAAGTTTTCATTATAATCTCGGTTATAATACAGTAATCCCTTGCTATATCGCGCTTTGACTTTCGCGGTTTCACTCTATCGCGGATTTTAAATGTAAGCATATCTAAATATATATCATGGATTTTTCACTGGTTCGCCGCTTTCTGCGGACAATGGGTCTTTTAATGCTTCCTCAGTTTGATTGCCCAGTTGATTTCATACAAGGGATGCTATTGGCGGTTGTCTTAAAAGCTACCCAATCAGAGCATGTATTACATATTAACTAAAACTCCTCAATGCTATAAAATATGCTTCCCGCGCGGTGCTTGTTTGCTTCTCTCTATCTTTCTCACTCTCTCTGCCTGACGGAGGTGGTGTGAGCAGAGGGGCTGTTTGCACAGAGGACACGGACGCTCCTCTACAAAATGCCGCCTTATCGCGGTGCTTCTGTATACTTAAAAGCATGTATTGATTTTTTGATTGTTTGCTTCTCTTAGCCAGCGCTCTCTCTGACATTCTCTGCTCCTGACGGCGCTCCTTTAAAAATAAGATGTTTGCTTTCTTTTAATTGTGAGAAAGAACTGTCATCTCTGTCTTGTAATGGAGCACAGTTTAAACATTTGACTAAAGGGTGTTATTTCATGTCTAGAGGGCTCTAATAATGTTAACAGTGTGGGAGAGTTTATAAGGGCTTAAAATATATAAAAATAACCATACAAACATATGGTTTCTACTTTGATTTTCACCTATCGCGGGGGGGTCTGGAACGCAACCCCCGCGATCGAGGAGGGATTACTGTATATCCATCGTAAATGAGCAGCTACTAGCCTACTAGGGTACTGGCACTTGAACATGACATTGACATTTGACATGTACTCCAATAACGTGTAAGCTGTGTTACTAAATTTTTTATGTTTCATTAAAGTTTATTTCTCAGCATGTTGTCAAATTTTAAGTTTACAGATTAAGTTTGGCAACAGTTTAGACAGAGTTCATATCATAGGCTCACAGCAAGTAGCGAGCCGCATACTCATCACAAATTGTAAGAAAATTACAATGAATAATCGGCCGAGTGGGTCGACCTCGTCACCACACTTGTTGAAGGAGGCCCGGGGCCGGTTTTGAGACCCCGTCCGCTCCTGCCAGTGACCAATGAGGAAAGACTGCCTACCAATGAAAACGTCAGATTACAATCACGTGATTTAAATGCTTTGATTGCATGATTTAAATGGCAGGAATTGCTGATTTGTGAAAAAAACTATATTGCATACGTGAAGCTCAGGAAAAATGAAATCTAAAAATCATTAATTAGAGGGGCAACATCATTTTCTCAATTTGCCAAAAACTTGAAAGATGTGATATGCAAGGTTTTTCCATAGTTGGTGAGATTTGGGAATCTGACCCTTTATACGAAGGGCCTGCTACACTGAACCTTTTCAATTGAGAAGCCACGTTAGCCTAGGAGGCACTGATTACACCTTTTGTCTGTTGTTGTGCGCCCCTCGAGCACCTGGTTAAGTTCTGTTATTTTGGATCTCTTACTTTAAACTGGTTGGTCTGATGGATCCCTCCAATTATTCCTGAAAACTCCTCGGCTTGTTTGACCCTGACAATATACCATTGATCAATGAAAACAGAATGTTTAATGTCAAAGTGCAAACAGGTCTCTGCAAAGTGGGCTGAATATATTGCCAGTATAAAACATAAAATAATTGTTAGCATAAGCATTCACTTCCAATCAGTATTTAGTAGCTGAACCTTTGCTCGCCATGACAGCCTTGAGTGTGTGTGTACAGGTCCCTCAATATCTCTGTCAGCTTTGTACAACTGGATGCTTCTCCATTCTTCTTGGCAAAACCTCTGCAGCTGTCAGGTGTCATCGTGATTGTGAGTGACCAGGCTTTTCAAGTCCATTCTCAACTGGATTGAGATCCAGACTCTGACTTGTCCACTCCAGGGCATGCACATTGTTGTTTTGAAGTCACTCCTGTGTAGCTTTGGCTTTACGCTTGGTCTTATTGTCTTGCCTAGGAAACAAATCTTCTCGCAAGTTGAAGGTTTCTTGTACATTCCATCAGGACTTCCTTCCTCTTATTTTGCTGCATTAATTTTATCCTCACAAGCCTTCCAGGGCCTGCTGCGGAAAAGCATCCCCACAGCCTGACGCTGTCACTGCCTTAACTGGCATGTGCAGTGTAACATGGTGCTTAGTCTGATGGACACAAAGCTAAATTTGCATCATAACAAAAATTGACAGGTGTACAAATGTGGGCACCCAACAGAGATATGACATCAATACTTAGCTGAGCCTCCTTTTGCTCCTTTGAGCCTCCAGACGCTGTCCTACTATAGCCTGTGATGAGTGTCTGGATTCTGGATGGAGGTATTTCTGACCATTCTTTATACAAAATCTCTCCAGTTCAGTTCAATTTGATGGACAGCCTGCTTCAAATCATCTCATAGATTTTCGATGATATTCAAGTCAGGGGACTGTGACGGCCATTCCAGAACATTGTACTTCTCCCTCTGCATGAATGCCTTTGTAGATTTTGAACTGTGTTTTGGCTCATTGTCTTATTGGAATATCCAACCCCTGCGTAACTTCAACTTTGTGACTGATGCTTGAACATTATCCTGAAGAATTTGTTGATATTGGGTTGAATTCATCTGACCCTCGACTTTAACAAGGGCCCCAGTCCCTGAACGAGCCACACAGCCCCACAGCATGATGGGACCTCCACCAAATTTGACAGTAGGTAGCAGGTGTTTTTCTTGGAATGCGATGTTCTTCTTCCACCATGCAAAGCGCTTTTTGTTCTGACCAAATAACTCAATTTTTGTCTCATCAGTCCAAAGCACTTTGTTCCAGAATGAATCTGGCTTGTCTAAATGAGCATTTGATACAACAAGCGACTCTGTTTGTGGCGTGAGTGCAGAAAGGGCTTCTTTCTCATCACCCTGCCATACTGATGTTCTTTGTGCAAATTGTGCTGAATTGTAGAACGATGTACAGATACACCATCTGCAGTGAGATGTTCTTGCAGGTCTTTGGAGGTGATCTGTGGGTTGTCTGTAACCATTCTCACAATCCTGCTCATATGCCGCTCCTGTATGTTTCATGGCCTGCCAGACCTGCCGAGTTGGTTTAACAGCAACTGTGCCTGTGGCCTTCCATTTCCTGATCACATTCCTTACAGTTGAAACTGAGAGTTTAAACCTCTGAGATCGCTTTTTGTAGCCTTCCTCTAAACCAGGAGACTGAACAATCTTTGTTTTCAGATCTTTGGAGAGTTGCTTTGAGGATCCCATGCTGTCTGTCACTTTTCAGAGGAGAGTCAAAGGGAAGGAAGCACAACTTGTAACTGACCACCTTAAATACCTTCTACCACTCATGATTGGACACTCCTGCCTATGACGTTTAAGGCTTAACAAGCTCATCCAACCAAGTGATCAGGGGACCCACATTTGTGCACAGCCAGTTTTTCACATTTGATTTAATTTCATACAACTAAATACTGCGTCACTAAAAATCTTTGTTCTGAAAACACCCCGGAACTCTGATGTTCATAGGAAATGAAAGACACACCACTGTTATCTTTTTTGTTGAAAGTAGAGTCAATTATTATGCAGGCTTAGAGGGGTTCCCTAACTTTTTCATATGACTGTAACTGGATGTTTATGGACTTGGATATTTTCTTGTCTCCATCCCCTGACTTTTGGAGCTCCTTGGAGTGTTCTTTCATCTTCATTGTGTAGGTGATGCCACCATACTGACTCATACCTCCACATTCAGGTGCATTTAGACTTCAGTTTACTGAAACTCCAGTCAGATGATCTTCACTGAACTAATTCTGTGAATTCTAAAATTAAATGGCTACACCAGTTGGTGTGGTTAGAGGTGTCATATTAAACCACTTACAGTATGTGATTGATTATTTTGTGTTTTATATGTGTAATTGATTCAGACCACTTTACAGAGATCTGTCTTCAAATTGACATTAAAGAGTCTTTTTGTGTCGGTCACCATCAAAAGAACCAAATTAACTCCACTAGGACTCAATATTGTTTAACAACTGTAAAACAGAGAGACAGTAAGCATACATTGTTGAAGTTTCCACCCCGTGTACAAAAAAAGAAGCAATACGTCTTTACAGACGAGTACAAAACAGTACAGGGGTACAACAAAAAACGTGGCCATTATATAGTTGGCAGACAGGCAGGAGAGTTCTAAGGGACCGGAAGTGAAAGTGTTGTCTCTAGGAGTTGGGCACTTGTGGTGGTCTGCAGAGGAAAAGAGGAGAAAGTGTTTGAGAACAGCACCCACCCCTGTTCCGGCGGAGAAACACATTTATTCGAGCCCGTATTCTGTCTCCCATTCACACATGCGTGACACAATATAAGCATTCCATCAGTCAGCCGTTTATGGTTGAACAGCTAGACGGAAGTCACTCTTGAGTGAAAGGCATTTAAAGGACACTGAGAACATGAGGTAAAAGTGTCTCTGGTCTGATGAACCAAAAATGGAACTCTCTGGGAAGAACTCCAAGCACTATATCTGGGGAGGACCAGGCTCTGCTCATCACCTGCCTAATACCATCCCTAAGGTGAAGCGTGGTGGTGGCAGCATCCTGCTATGAGGGTGCTTCTCGGTGGTCAGAACTGAGTGAAGAATACATGCAGCCAAGTTCAAAGTGGACCTTGAATTAAACCTGCTCTGGAGTCTATGCCACCTCACACTGTAAGCGACAGTAATCACATTTTTACAAGCAAATTCTTGCATTTTATTATCTGAGTGTCTCCAGTCCATGTCTGGCCTGGTCCGATTATTAGGTCAAGATTTCACTAATGGGCCTGGGTGGTCTGGTTTCCACACAAGGGCTGTCCAGACCCATTCCTGTCAGACTTTCCACCAATTTTCAAGTAGGATATTTTACTCACTAACAATTTTGGTTTTTTTTTGTAATTTCTCTAAAGTAGAGACCTACACTTTCAGGTAGCAGGTCAGGTTGGGGAGCATGCACTGGTACAGTGCGTTGCTGCACCCACCACATGACGAAATAGCTCAGGATCCTGGTTGGCAAACCCCTAGGTAGACACCCTCCAGAAATAACCCTCCATCGAGCACAGCCAGGTGTTACACGAGGTCCCCTTGGCCTGGTCCGACAATGAGGATCCTGCGAGTCAGATCACCCTTGGGGAATTGTGCCACATGGCCGTAGTGTTGTAACTGATGCTCTCTCACAATTCAGGTCTTGTGTCTCATTCAGGACTCTGTGAGCAACACAAAGTCAAACCAGCGATACCCAAGGATTCTCTGAAGAGACACAGTAACGAAGGAGTCCAGTCTTCATGTCAGGTCACTGGATGGCATCCATGTCTCACAATCATACAGCAAGACAGGAAGCACCGGGACTCTAAAGACTTGGACCTACACTTTGAAGGGTTATAATGGTCAGTATATCTTCCCTTAACCTTTTCTTACCATTATGATAACAATATATAGTGCAATATTGTCCAAAGAATAGCAACACAGTTTGTTCCAACACTGCTGTTATACAGACAGATGGTTTGTAAGTAATCTGCAGATATTGGGACACCTGCAGCAATTGTTTGCAATGACTTTCAAGGCTCACTTCACTTCTGTTGCTGCAGTGCATGAATGTGCCCTGTGTCTGGTACCCCGCGTGAGGTCGGCTCGCACCCTAACCTGCTAATGTACTCTCCAATTAGCTTTCAGCCCTTTAATAAAATAAGTGGCTTTGTAAAGTCTATTATAATTGTGTCTTTAACTTTGCAGTAAAAATTCATTTAAAGCACGGCTTCCCATTTTGCTTTTTTCAATTTAGGTTGCTTCTGAATAAAAATAAAATCAGGAGGAAGGTAAAAAAAAAAATAAACAAAACACTAAAGCGGAACTGTATCATTGAAGTTGGTAAACGCAACAGATAAATTATTCCTCCACCATTCATCACGCTGCACAAAACTTGTAGACAAATTATTGAAGTGGAGAGCTGCCAAGTTTGCGCTACACAAACAAATGACACTACAAAAACTTCTCAGCAAAAGTATTATTCAAGCTTCACATTCTTGCCATCTGGTGTGAAATGCCATTTTTTATACGCTGACACTGATGGACTTATCTTTATTTTTAGATCTCATGCTCTAACTATGCAGCTGGCAGTGTTAAAAGGGCTCTGTTCAATATTTGTGTGGCTGGCACTTTGATTTAGATTGTCCCTGACAAGGGTCAGCCAACAGCACTTCTGGTGGCCGGGCAGCCCGGCCACTACACTGTTTCGCTGTCGTTAGGCACTGAGGAATTATGAACTTGCACCAGTCATATTATATAGGTGATGGTAATCATTTTTAATGGAGTGTGCTTACAATATGTTGCAAGAATGCCAGTATATATATCATTCTCCGGCAGTAATACATCTTCTTTTCGAGAAGCAAACAGTGGCCCATTTAACGAGAATGGTCATATCTATCTTGATCCAGCCTACACCCCATACATCATAGAGCTGCAATACTGATTTACCATCAGGAAGGAACAACACACTGAAAAAAAAAGGTGTCTAAAAAGCAAAATAATTGGGTGCTCACTTGCACAGAGATCGAGAGTCGTGACTCATGCTTTATTCTCTCTCTGTATGCCACAGATAGGCATCCCCTTTATAGGAGCTCGCCGGAAAAAGGTACCTTTTTGGTGCACTACTGTTGATTTATTCTCCTGACATGAAATCTTTGCAGCATTTCTCCTTTAACAAAGGCTCCTTTTAGACAAAAAAAAGGGAGTTTATAAGAGAGAAGCTGACAAACACGACAACCATTTTTAACAGCTTAAAGCGTGGTACATCTTGCAAATGTGCCACTGGTCATTTGAGATTTAGAAAGCTGCAAAATAAATTCCCTATCAAAATGTGATATTCTGTGAAAAAATAAGGCGCTCACAAGAGCAAGACGCTTAGGAGGCTGAGCAGAATTTGTCATATAAGCTGCCGCTCATAGTTACTGTAGTTGCAGAAAAACTTTGCCATGACATACAGTTTTCTTTTCCTTCATATTTTTAGTAACTATATTTGTAGATAATCCTGACTAGTTTTTCTTTTTGTCATTATTTACCACACAAATGATTGATAGATAGATAGATAGATATGAAAGGCACTGTATAATAGATAGATAGATAGATATGAAAGGCACTATATAATAGACCGATAGATATGAAAGGCACTGTATAATAGATACATAGATAGTTAATGTGGTGGAAGGCTGGGGGTCCTGCCCAACCGGGATGCCTGGAGGGACCAGGAGAGGAGCAATACCTTCCCTGGGCCACAAGAGGGCACCCGCCCTGGTCTACGTAGGGGCCACGGGAGCACAGCTTGGAAGCTCATCCCGATTGGGGGCCGTGGTCATCGCCAGGGAGCGCCCGGATAATTATGGAGCCCTGGAAGGAAGCACTTCCACCACACCAGTAAGTGCTGTCGGAAGAAGAATCCAGGTACGTCCGGTGTGCTTCCGGGTGCAAGAGCAGCACTTCCTGCCACACCAGGAAGTGCTGCTGGGAGAAGATCAGGAAGCACCTGGAGCACATCTGGGGGATGTATAAAAGAGGCCTCCTCACTTCATTCAGGAGCTGGAGTCGGGTAGAAGTGGACAGAGCTTGGAAGACAGAGGAGTGGTGGTGACAGAAAGAGAGAGAGAGAGAAAGAAGTCTAAAGGACTGTATTATTGGTGGTTGGTGCACTGTTTGTGGTGTTATTGTGAGTTGTACAATAAAATGTGTGTGCTTTGAGACATTTGGTGTCTGCCTGTCTGTGTCCGAGTCCAAGATAGATATATATGAAAGACACTACGTATATAATAGATAGATAAGAAAGGCACTATACAATAGATAGACAGACAGATAGACAGAGTGAAATGTACTATATGATAGATAGATAGATAGATAGATAGGAAAGACACTATATAACAGAGATAGATAGATATGAAAAACACTATATAATAGATAGATAGATATAAAAGGCACTATAGGATAGATAGATGGATGAATGGATGTTGGGACAAAAACTAAGCCATGAAGTCCAAGGGTCTCTCAGGAGACCTCCGTGATCAAGTTGTGCTGAGGCATAGATCAATGCAAGCGGGTAAAACCATGCCTAAAGCTGTGAGTGTTCCCAGGAGCACAGTGGCCTTGATAATTGTGAAATAGAAGAGGTTTCGAACCACTAGGTCTCTTCCTAGAGTTGGCCTGTCTGGCAAAACTTAGTAACTGCATTAGAGGGTCACCCTCCAAGTTCTTCCCAGATATGTGCTTCCACCCCAAGCCAACTGTCTCTTGTCTTCTTCTTCCTCCACAGTGCAGAGAAGCCACCCAGTGAGAGCAACTGACTCCAACCCTTCCAGTCCCTGGGTCATAAAAGTGAGATCACCCTGAAGGAGGCATCACTTCTGTTTAAGTGACCTAAGCCTGTTTATAGTCATTCTGACTAAGCTAGACTGAGTGCTTTTTGTTTTTTGTTGAATGTCATCGTGCGTTACTTTTATTAAATTCTTTACATAAACAGGGACAGCCAGTTTGGCACTCCAAAAATTTGACAGTGTCAGCCTATCATTCCCTCAGATGGCAACACCAGGCAAAAAGAGTCCTGGTCAGGTAAGTTACCAAGAATTCATTGGTCACTCCAACAGAGCTCCTGAAGGCCTGTGCTGAGATGGGAGACTCTGACGGAAGGATGATCATCTTGGGCAGCATTCCATCAATCAGCCGTTTATGGTAGAGCAGCTAGACGGAAGTCACTCTTGAGTGAAAGGTATTTAAAGGACAATGAGAGCACGAGGGAAAAGAGTCTCTGGTCTGATGAGCTTAAAATGGAACTCTTTGGGCAGACCTCTAAACACTATGTCTGGAGAGGACCAGGCACTGCTCATCACCTGCCTAATACCATCCCTAAGCTGAAGCACACAAATGATAGATAGAGAGGTAGGAAATGCACTATATAATAGATAGATAGATAGATAGATAGATAAATAGATGCCGTTCCATCCATCCATTATGCAACCTGCTATATCCTAACTACAGGGTCATGGGGTGTAGATAGATGTAAAGAATTATAATTATTTAGCACTTTTCTTGCTACTCAAAGTGCTTTTCATTGTGATTGGGGAGCCACTTCAACCACGACTAGTGTGTGGCATTCATCTGGATGTTGTGACGACGGCCATATTTGCACCAGTATGTTCTCACCACAACATTAGCTACTTCGGTGGTGAAGTGATGAGAGAGATAGTTAGCCAATTAAAGATAGTGGATGGTTAGGGGGCCAGAATGACTAGGCCACAGTGTGTAGTTTAGCCTGTACATTGTGATACATCCTACTCATTTTTGTACGATGCCCAGAGGGTCAGAACATTGGTTTTAGATCTCATCTGAAGGATGGCTACATTTTTACAGCACAGCATCACTGCACTAAGGTATCAGGATCCACATGCAGACCACAGGGTAAGGACCCCCTCCCCCTTGCTGGCTTTGCCAACACCGCTTCCAGGAACAACCCAAGCTTTTCCTGGATGGTTTCCAATTTAAGTAATGGCCAGGCCTGAACGTGCTTAGCTTCAGGTGGATGACCTGTTCTGAAGTGCAGGTGGCGTGGCGGTAGATAGATAGATATTAAAGGTACTATATGATAGATAGATATGAAATGAATTATATCCATCCATCCATTTTCTAACCCGCTGAATCCGAATACAGGGTCACGGGGGTCTGCTGGAGCCAATCCCAGTCAACACAGGGCACAAGGCAGGAACCAATCCTGGGCAGGGTGCCAACCCACCGCAGGACACACACAAACACACCAAGCACACACTAGGGCCAATTTAGAATCGCCAATCCACCTAACCTGCATGTTTTTGGATTGTGGGAGGAAACCGGAGTGCCCGGAGGAAACCCACGCAGACACGGGGAGAACATGCAAACTCCACACAGGGAGGACCCGGGAAGCGAACCCGAGTCTCCTAACTGCGAGGCAGCAGTGCTACCACTGCGCCACCATGCCGCCCGAAATGAATTATATAATAGATAGAAATATATGAAAGACACTATATAAGATAGATAGATAGATAGACATGAAAGACACAATAGATAAGATGTATTGTAGTTTAAATGCAATCAATTTTAAAGGACACAGGATACAACAACAACAACAACATTTATTTCTATAGCACATTTTCATACAAACAGTAGCTCAAAGTGCTTTACATATTAAAGAATAGATAAATGAAAGACATAATTATAAAAAATAAATCAACATTAACATCGAATAAGAGTAAGGTTCAATGGCCAGGGGACAGAAAAACAAAAACTCCAGACGGCTGGAGAAAAATAAAATCTGTAGGGATTCCAGACCATGAGACCGCCCAGTCCCCTCTGGGCATTCTACCTAACATAAATGAAACAGTCCTCTTTGGATTTAGGGTTCTCACGGAAGGGCTTGATGATGATGATGGTCACGTAGACTTCTTCCTTTTAATCCGTCCATCATTGTTGGAGCATCATGAAGCTTTGAGTAGGTGGAGGTGGCGCAGGCCACCACCACAAAGAAACCGGAAAAAGAAACAGAAAAGAGAGTAGGGGTCAGTACCGATTTTAGAGCCACCATGAATAGTTGTTATGATGAATTGAACATACAGAGTATCAGGATTAAGTTAAATTACGATTAAAATGAAGTTATAAAAGGCCATGTTAAAGTAATGTGTTTTCAGCAGTGTTTTAAAGTGCTCTACTGTATCAGCCTGGCGAATTCCTATTGGCAGGCTATTCCAGATTTTAGGTGCATAACAGCAGAAGGCCGCCTCACCACTTCTTTTAAGTTTTGTTCTTGGAATTCTAAGGAGACACTCATTTGAGGATCTGAGGTTACGATTTGGAATATAAGGTGTCAGACATTCCGATATATAAGATGGGGCGAGATTATTTAAGGCTTTATAAACCATAAGCAGAATTTTAAAGTCAATTCTGAATGACACAGGTAACCAGTGTAGTGACATCAAAACTGGAGAAATGTGTTCTGATTTTCTTTTCCTAGTTAGGATTCTAGCAGCTGCATTCTGCACTAGTTGCAAACGATTTATATCTTTTTGGGTAGTCCTGAGAGGAGTGCGTTACAGTAATCTAGTCGACTGAAAACAAACGCGTGAACTAATTTCTCAGCATCTTTCAGTGATAAAGAGGTCTAACTTTACTTATGTTTCTTAAGTGAAAAATGCTGTCCTAATGATCTGATTAATATGTGATTTAAAATTCAGATTACAGTCAACAATCACCCCTAAGCTTTTTACCTCCGTCTTGACTTTTAATCCTAATGTATCCAGTTTATTTCTAATAGCCTCATTGTATCCATTATTGCTGATCACTAAAATTTCAGTTTCTCTTTATTTAACTTGAGAAAATTACTATTCATCCATTCTGAGATACTAGTCAGACATTGTGTTAGTGAATCAATAGAATCGGGTCATCAGGTGCTATTGATAAGTACAGCTGTGTGTCATCAGCATAGCTGTGGTAGCTCACGTTGTGCCCTGAGATAATCTGACCTAACGGAAGCATGTAGATTGAGAATAACAGCGGACCCAGGATAGAGCCTTGTGGAACACCATATTGGATATCATGTGTCTTCGAGTTGTAATTCCCACAACTAACAAAATATTTTCTCCCTGTCAGGTAGGATTCAAACCAATTTAAGACACTGCCAGAGAGGCCCACCCATTGACTAAGGCGATTTCTAAGAATGTTGTGATCAATGGTGTCAAATGCAGCACTCAGATCTAAGAGGATGAGAACAGATAAATGGCCTCTGTCTGCATTTACCCGCAAGTCATTTACTACTTTAACGAGTGCAGTTTCTGTGCTGTGATTTGTTCTAAAACCTGACTGAAATTTATCAAGAATAGCATGTTTATTTAGGTGGTCATTTAACTGCATAATGACTGCCTTCTCTAGAACTTTACTTAAGAAGGGCAAGTTAGAGATGGGTCTAAAATTTTCAAGAGCTGAGGGGTCAAGATTATGTTTCTTAAGTAGGGGTTTAACTACAGCAGTCTTAAGACAGTCTGGGAAGACCCCAGTATCTAGTGACGAATTTACTATGTCAGAACATTATCAATTAGCACGCCTGATACTTCTTTGAAAAACCTTGTTGGTATCGGGTCAAGGACGAGGTGGAGGGTTTTAATTGAGATATTATTTTTGTAAATCAGGTAAATCTATCCTAGTGAAAGAGTTTAATTTGTTTATAACAGGATGTTGGGGTTTAGGGGATCCTTAGTGTTGGGGAGATATACTATGTTATTTCTAATATCATTAATTTTTGATTGAAAATACAGCGACAGCCTCACAGGTTTCACTGGAAGCACTTAGGAGGCATTCCTTTGAGCTACCTGGGTTTAGTAGGCGATCAATTGTTGAAAATAAGACTCTGGGATTACTAGCATTGTTATTTATAATATTAGAGAAATAGCAGCGTCTCTCAAGACGGACAGTGTTATTGTATTCTGTTATTTTGACTTTTAATATTTCATGGTGGATAGTAAGTTTAGTCTTCCTCCATTGACGCTCAGCTCTACGGCATGTTCTCTTTAAATCAGACACTCTTTGGGTCTTCCATGGTATACCAATGCTAGAAGATTTTTTCACTGTCTTTTCAGGTGCAACTATGTCAACAGCAGCTCTCACTTTAGAATTAAATCTTTCCACCTTACTATTTACATTGTCCTCGCTATTATAGCTGGCACTATAAACGGACTGATTGCTTAAAATGTTTGTAAGTTTTAAAGCTGCTGCTGAATCAAAGAAGCGTTTTTTAACAATATGCTTCTCATGAGTGCTTTATATCATTATTTCTATATTAAAAAGTAAAAGAAAATGGTCTGATAGACCAATATCAATGATCTGTTTTATATCAACTTTCAGTCCTTTAGTAATCACTAAGTCTAACGTATGACCTGCTTTATGTGTAGGCTGATTTATGAGTTGTCTCAAATCAAAAGAATCCAGGAGGTTCATAAATTCTTTTACTTTTAGATCACACTGATTATCTGTATGAAAATTAAAGTCGCCAACTATTAGGAGTGTGTCATAGTTAGTAATTAAAATTGACATTAAGTCAGAGAATTCCTCAAAAAATGACGTTATATTTAGGAGGTCTATACACGGATAATACTAGAACTTGAGAATCTCCATGAATAACCTGTGGATACCTGTGTAATGATGCTAAAACTGGTGTGATGTTCTTAAATTTTCTTATTCTGGTTAAGATTTTTCCTCCTGAATTGTGCACTAACTGCAACCAATTGATGGACTTCTAATTAGGAAGTCCAGTTAGGAGTTCATTGCAGTATTTTATCCAACTAAAAAAAATGTAAATTCTCAGCATCTTGCCACGTTGTTATAAAAGGTCTGACCTGTCTGTAGAAATAGAGTGTTGGGGACGAATGGGAGGACCAGCAAGATGTGGGTTTGATTATTGGAGTCCCTCTTAGAATGGCTGTTATGTTATAAGAGGTTTAATCTGTGGGAGAGAAAGAGTGTTGGAGTGGAATGGGAGGGCTAACGAGACGTGGTTCCGTTATTGGGGTTCCTCTTTGACTGGATATTATAAGACGTCTAAACTGTTGAATAGATAGAGTCTCAGGGTGGAAAGGGGGGAACCAGCAAGATGCGGATTTCATTGCTGGGTTTTCTCATTGAGTAAATGCTATGTTATAAGAGGTCTAACCTGATGAAGAGATAGAGTGTTAGGGTAGAATGGGAGGACCAGTGAGAAGCAGATTTCATTACTGGTGTTCCTCTTAGAGTGGATGATATGTTATACAGTAAGAGGTCTAACCTGTGGGAAGGAAAGAACGTTTGGGTGGAATGGGAGGACCAGCAAGATGTGGGCTTCATTACTGTGGTTGTTCTCAGAGTGGATGTTATGAGGTCTATTAGTGTCGTGATGGAGGATCCTGTCCACAACATGAGAAGGGTATCTTCTACCAATAAAGAAACTCCCCATTTGGAGTGCCTCATTACAACCTCATCATGCAGAGGCAGGGTTGTCTAAAGGACTGGGACAGAGTTTTTAGTATGCCAGGGATGCAAGGTACTGTAGAGAAGTTAACTGTGTAGGTCAGTTGGCTTATTTCAGATGTGTTATTGGCAAGGACTGGTTTCTAATTATGCAGTCCGGTTGGAACAAAAGCCTGCAGGCACTTCAGCCCTCCAGGACCAAATTTGCAGACCCCAGTCTGTAACAGCTCATAGCATTAGGGGTGCCATCCTTCAGAAACGGTTCTCATTATCAAAGAATATCATCAGCATTAGAATCAACAGCCTCTACTGAGGAGGATCCTCCAATTCTAGCCTGTATTAGTATTATATATACAGTGGGAACAGAAAGTATTCAGACCCCCTTCAATTTTTCACTCTTTGTTATATTGCAGCTATTTGCTAAAATCATTTAAATTAATTTTTTCCTCATTAATGTACACACAGCCCCCATATTGACAGACAAAAAAGAATTTTTGAAATTGTTGCAGATTTATTAAAAAAGAAAAACTGAAATATCACCTGGTCCTAAGTATTCAGACCCTTTGCTCAGTATTTAGTAGAAGCCCCCTTTTGAGCTAATACAGCCATGAGTCTCCTAGGGAAAGATGCAACAAGTTTTTCACACCTGGATTTTTGGATCCTCTGCCATTCCTCCTTGCAGATCCTCTCCAGTTCTGTCAGGTTGGATGGTAAACGTTGGTGGACAGCCATTTTTAGGTCTCTCCAGAGATGTTCAATTGGGTTTAAGTCAGGGCTCTGGCTGGGCCATTCAAGAACAGTCACAGAGTTGTTGTGAAGCCACTCCTTCGTTATTTTAGCTGTGTGCTTAGGGTCATTGTCTTGTTGTAAGGTAAACCTTCAGCCCAGTCTGGGGTCCTTAGCACTCTGGAGAAGGTTTTTGTCCAGGATATCCCTGTACTTGGCCACATTCATCTTTCCCTCGATTGCAACCAGTCGTCCTGTCCCTGCAGCTGAAAAACACCCCCACAGCATGATGCTGCCACCGCCATCCTTCACTGTGGGGACTGTATTGGACAAGTGATGAGCAGTGCCTGGTTGTCTCCTCACACTGAGGAGAGGCAAGACACATGACAGCCCACATGGAGTTTGCTAAAAGACACCTGAAGGACTCTGAAATGGTGAGAAATAAGATTATCTGGTCTGATGAGACCAAAATAGAACTTTTTGGCCTTAATTCTAAGCGGTATGTGTGGAGACAATCAGGCACTGCTCATCACTTGTCCAATACAGTCCCCACAGTGAAGCATGGCGGTGGCAGCATCATGCTGTGGGAGTGTTTTTCAGCTGCAGGGACAGGACGACTGGTTGCAATCGAGGGAAAGATGAATGCGGCCAAGTACAGGGATATCCTGGACAAAAACCTTCTCCAGAGTGCTAAGGACCTCAGACTGGGCCAAAGGTTCACCTTCCAACAAGACAATGACCCTAAGCACACAGATAAAATAACGAAGGAGTGGCAACAATTTCAAAAATTCTTTTTTTTGTCTGTCAATATGGGCTGCTGTGTGTACATTAATGAGGAGAAAAATGAATTTAAATGATTTTAGCAAATGGTTGCAATATAACAAAGAGTGAAAAACTGAAGGGGGTCTGAATACTTTCCGTACCCACTGTATATATGTATATATATATATATATATATATTTTCTTTTTAACAGTACACTGAGTGCCTGTCAAACCTGGGGATTACTAAAATGAAATGAAGGAAGATTGTATCATCTCCTGCCAGTTTTCAGTTATTCTGAAATCCCGGAAATATTCAACAATTCCTGCCATAGCCACAGGGAAGACACCTCCCTACAGCGTGAAAACAGTTCAGCATAGGCAATTAAGTCGATAGCATGGTAATTGCTATGGATAAGAGAGCTGTTGTGCAAATTTACAAAGAATAATAGGTATTATAGATAAGAGGACAAAGGTAAAGAAGAGGTTAATAGGAAATAATTTGAAGCAGCAGTTGTGCTTTGAAAGGTATAAAAGAAAAAGTAGAAATAGGGTAAAAGTGAGGGTCTCCTATATGTCTATTTGAATTGAAGGATGTTATTAGTCTGATGACATTCCGAAGGTGCCATACTGGTCTGAATGTGGGACTCTCTCTTCTTGGTGCTGAGTCATTAATGAGCCGCTGCCAGCTTATAATGAAAAAGGGGTTGTGCCAATGAAGGGTACCGCTTTCCATTTAATAATACGGTAAGCTTAAACGGCAGCAGCCACAATAAAGCTGCACATTACACACCCAACTAATTATTAGCCTGTATGTGGTAATGGTGAACAATTTCCTGCATCATCAAACAAAAATGTACAAAAGCAGACCTGTCTTTACAGCTGATCCATAATAAAGTCTTATCAATGAAAAGCAAGTTGGGTAGACAATGGTATCTTAAGCCTTACTGAGTGCAAGAAAATAAATTAAGTGTTGAACGCTCACATTCTTATTGTGCTAGCTAAGCTCAGAAAATTCAATTTTATTTTCATATAGCACTCCTCACACATACAGGTATAGCACTTATACAAATTTATAAGTACTGTATAATGCATTAGCGGTAAAGCACAAAACCATACATCATGTGCTGTATATACACATCAGCACACTTATCAAGTTAAATGATCAGCAATGCTGAGATCAATACTCTTTACATAAAATGCAACTGAAGTCAAGCTAACAGATAAAAATAAGCATCATGTTTAATTGCATGCTTTTCCAACCAGTGTGGCAAAAGGCGAGCAGTCCTTTAAAGTATAGTGAGCCACCTCAAAGAGCTGTATAAAGTGCACAGACTCCATCCATTGTGGTGCACAACGCTAATTCTATTTTGGTGTCAGAAGTGGAATGAGAAGACCTACAGTCCAGCTTAGCAGCACGGCGAGTGCTTAAGAGATCTAAAATGGACCGGCTTATTTCTTTGGAGCGGTGGCTGGAAAGTCTCAAGACTCAAATCTGTATTTACAGCTGCAGTAGAGCGGGAAAGAGAACTGAGAGACTGCCACCTCTGCAACTTCACCACCTCTTCTCTGTCTGTTAAGGTCCATTAACCTTGGTGAGCTTTGGGCTCATGGAGCTGCGGGGATAGCAAATTCACTGGGAGAGCTATGTGATGGCGCTGGCAAGTTAAATCAGGCAGGGATGAGCCGGCATTACATCACCAGTGACAGGGACACCTACAGAAATGGCAAGTCTGCAAAGTCTAGTGTTGCAAAAGGTGAGCAGTCCTTTTACGGATAGCGAGCCACCTCAAAGAGGCATGTAAAGTGCACAAAATCCATTCATTGTGGCTCTCTGAGGTAATGCTACTTTGGTGTCAGAAGTGGGATGAGAAGGCCTACTGTCCATCTTAGCAGCACACCGAGTGCCACAGAGACCTAAAATGGACCTGCTTATTTCATTGGAGAAGTTGCTGGAAAGTCTCACGGCTCGAATCTGTATTTGCAGCTGCAGTAGAGAGGGGAAGACAGCTGAGAGACTGCCACCTCTGCAACTCCACCACGTTTTCTCTATCTGTTAAGGTCCATTAGCCTGGGTGAGCTTTGGGCTCATTAGGCAGCGGGGACAGCAACTTCAGTGGGAGGGCTATGTGACGGCGCTGACAAGTTACATCAGCCAGGGATGAGCCGGCATTACATCACCAGTGGCAAGGGCTCCTATAGAAATGGCAAGTCTGCAAAGTCTAGTGTTGCAAAAGGTGAGCAGTCCTTTTACGGATAGCGAGCCACCTCAAAGAGCCATGTAAAGAGAAGAGAATTCATCCATTGTGGCCCTCGGTGCTAATGCTACTTTGGTGTGAGAAGTGGGATGAGAAGACCTACAGTCCTTCTTAACAGCACACAGAGTGCCACGGAGACCTAAAATGGACCTGTTTATTTCTTCAGAGGAGTTGCTGGAAAGTCTCAACACTAAAATCCATAATCTAGAGAGACATTTGAAGCTGTAGTAAAAAGGGGACGAAAACTGAGAGACTGCCACCTCTACATCTCCTCCACTTCTTCTCCATCTGTTAAAGTCCATTAGCCTGGGTAAGCTTTGGGCTCATGGAGCGGCAGGGACAGCAACTTCAGTGTGAGGGAGATGTGATAGTGCTGACAAGTTATATCAGCCAGGGATGAGCTGGCATTACATCACCATTGGCAGGGTCACCTATATTAATGGCAAGTCTGCAAAGTCTAGTCTTGCAAAAGGCGAGCAGTCCTTTTTACTGATAATGAGCCACCTCAAAGAGCCATGTAAAGCGCCCAGAATCCATCCATCGTGGCGCTCGGTACTAATGCTACTTTGGTGTCAGAAGTGGGATGAGAAGATCTACAGTCCAGTTTAGCAGCACAGTGAGTGCCTAAGAGACCTAAAATGGACCAGCGTATTTCTTCAGAGGAGTTGCTGGAAAGTCTCAAGACTCAAATCTGTATTTGCAGCTGCAGTAGGGAAGGGAAGACAGCTGAGAGACTGCCACCTCTGCAAATTAGAAATGGCAAGTCTGGAAAGTCTAGTATGGCAAAAGGCGAGCAGTCCTTTTACGAGTAGTGAGCCACCACAAAGAGCCATGTAAAGAGCAGAGAATATGTTCATTGCTGCGCTTGACGCCAAGACCTCAATATCTAATATTTCATCTTTATAGCTCATCCATAGTAAACTCTTATCAATGAAAAGCAAGTTGGGTAGGCAACGGTATCTTAACCCTTACTGAGTACAAGATAATAAATAAAGTGTTGAATGCTCACTTTCTCATTGTGCTAGCTAAGCTGAGAAAATCCAATTTGATTTTCATATAGTACTCCTCACACATATAGTCCTTATACAAATTTATAAATATAATGCATCAGCAGTAAAGCACAAAAGCATACATCATGTGCTGAATATACATCAGCGCACTTATAAAGTTAAACGAGCAGCAATGCTGAGATCAATACACTTTACATAAAATGTAACTGAAGTCAAGCTAACAGATAAAATAAGCATCATGTTTAATACTCATAGGGATATTTTGCAAAGAGTACACACTATTAATTTGTTTTTTAACTGAAATGATTGTAATTTATTAATGAGAAAATTTACCTGTGAGATGATAGATAATAAGCTAATTGTAAAGGGAGGCAGCAGGTAAAGCTGTTGCTGATATTACTAAAGCCGCGTTGTACTGCATAATAATCAGGCTGTATTTAGTTTGTGGCTGCAAAAAAATACTCTCTGATGGCCAGGAGAGGTCGGGCCATCGGTTGAGAGGCATAAGTGCCATTAGTGGTCCTCCTGTTGGCGATCCTCAGATCTGAGGGCAAAAGAGGGAAAGGTATAAGTGACTATGCCAATCCATATATCAGGGTAGAGTTGCAGTCATTGCAGAAGTGTTGAAGATACCCCCACTCACATGTGTCTGACAATTCTAATCACGGGAATAATGATAGGTGAGCTTACCTACTGTGACGTGTGAGTCCCTGTCTTGCACCCCGAAACACGAGGCTGAGTCTCAGTATTTGAGCTAAACCAGCTTTATTCAGCTTGAAACAGGAACAGCACGGTTATTTATTGTAGCGGGATCTATACACAGACACGCCAGTCAGGCAGTGTAGTGGCCAGGTTATTGGCCAAGTAATTCTGTTCCTTGCATTTATAATGTTCCTTGTATTGCCCATCGACAGCAAGAGCTTAAAGCGTGACTGCGATCGACTCAGATCTGCTTTAGCTGCGAGCCGTTGCAGTGTTGGGAGCTTGCGGTGGCCCCGTTAACCGATAAACTGTCTACCACAGACGCTGCAATCACGCTTCGGGATGCTGTTCGGTGTGTCGTCCCATTGGGGGGAGTCCCAAAAGAGTTTAGAAACCTTACACTACATTTAACCTATTGTAAAAACCGAAATGCCATGACTATATAATTCTTTACAGTGTCTACATGGGAAGGTTACGTAAGTCTCACCCAGAGGTCTCACCACACAGTTGTTCACTTTATTCTAAAGGTCTCCAACATTTGGTGAGACCATAAAATCACATAATGTATGCCTGCTTGCAATCACTATTCATGTAATTGAGGCATTAAGTGTGAAGGGGCACCAAAACTCCCAATTTCATAATAATTAAGAAAATCATGTGGCGTATACCTGTCCGCTCTTAGTTTTCTCAATCTTTTCCATACATTACTCTGTTGTGGGGCATGATAAGTTCATTACATCTTCTATGTCTTTGTCATATGGTATATTTTCAACTTTCAGAGTCCTCATTATGTAATTACATTGTAATAGTGCTGACATGTTACATCAACCAGGTATGAGGCACCCAAGTATGAGCAGGCATTAGCGGTAGGGGCTCCTGTATAAATGGCAAGCCTGCAAAGTCGCATGCTTTTCCAACCAGTGGGGCAAAAGGTGGGCAAGTATATTGAGTCACCTCAAAGTGCCCAGAATCCATCCATTGTGGCGCTTGGCGCTAATGCTACTTTGGTGTCAGAAGCGGGATGAGAAGACCTACAGTCCATCTTAGCAGCACGACGAGTGCCTAAGAGATCTAAAATGGACCTACTTATTTCTTTGGAGGGATGGCTGGAAAGTCTCACAAGTCAAATTTGTAATCTGGAGTACCATTTGCAGCTTCAGTACAGAGGAGAAGACAGCTGACAGACTGCCACCTCTATATCTCCACCATGGCTTCTCTATCTGTTAAGGTCCACTAGCCTGGGTGAGCTTCGGGCTCATGGACCTGCAGGGACAGTAACTTCAGTGGGAGGGCTATGTAACAGTGCTGACAAGTTTCATCAGCCATTGATGAGCTGGCATTACATCACCAGTGGCAGGGGTACCTATAAAAACGGCAAGTATGGAAAGTCTCGTGTAAGAGCCAATCTTAGAAAGTCAATCCTTTAAGTTAAACTCATATTAGTGTTTGCTTAATTTAAACAGAATACAATTTTCTCTCATAGCTATAGATTATGGTATCGCCTTTTACCCATCCATCCATCCATCCTTCCATTATCCTAACTACAGGGTCACGGGGGTCTGCTGGAGCCAATCCCAACTAACACAGGGCAGGAGACAAACCCCAGGCAGGGCGCCAGCCCACCACAGGGCACACACACACACACACCAAGCATAATTTAGAATCGCCAATGCACCTAACCTACATGTCTTTGGACTGTGGGAGGAAACCCACGCAGACATGGGGAGAACATGCAAACTCCATGCAGGGAAGATCCAGGGAAGTGAACCTAGTTCCCCTAATTGCGAGGCAGCAGCACTACGCACTGCGCCACCATGCCGCCCCGTGTAAGTTAATATGAGATAGAATCTTCTCAGCTATATCTGCAATACAGTGTGTTAATTAAGTTAGTTAAGTTTTTTAGAATTAGTCTCATTGCTAGTATGGACTGAAAGACTTTTGCGGTTTGTATGTGCGATTAGGTGTACAGTTTTCTGACCATTTAGAAATGTTTCAACTTTATTAGAAAACTTAAAGAAACAAAAAATGTAGATACAACATGGTCTGGACGGGCATCCCGGCCAGGAGAGGGAGCAGACCTGGAAGGAAGGACCGGAAAGGGTGGACGGAGAGCCCAACAACATTTATTTATATAGCACATTTTCACACAAATAATGTAGCTCAAAGTGTTATACGTGATGAAGAAAAGAGAAATAAAAGACAAAGTACTGCCGTGGGTTGGCACCCTGCCCTGGATTGGTTCCTGCCTTGTGCCCTGTGTTGGCTGGGATTGGCTCCAGCAGACCCCCGCGACCCTGTATTCGGTTTAAGCGGGTTAGAAAATGGATGGATGGATGGATGGAAGACAAAGTAAGAATTAGAATAAGACAACACTAATTAACATAGAATAAGTAAGGTCCAATGGTCAGGGAGGACAGAAAAAACAAAAACAAAAAAAAAACTCCAGACGGCTGGAGAGAAAAAATAAAATCTGCAGGGGTTCTGAGGCCACGAGACCACCCAGCGCCCTATGGACATTCGTCCTAACATAAATGAAAACAGTCCTCTTTGTATTTAGGCTTCTCTTAGAAGGACTTGATGATGACGGTCACGTGGACTTCTGGCCTTTAATCCATCAATTTAGGACATCACGGTGCTTTGATTAGGTGGTGATGGCGTTGGTCGCCACCACAGAAAACCGGGAAAGAAACAGAAGAGAGAGTAGGGGTCAGTACAGATTTTGGAGCCACCATGAATAGTAATGATAATTAATTGAATATGCAGAGCATCAGGATTAAACTAAAATGAAGTTATGGGAAAGCCATGTTAAAGTCATGTGTTTTTAGCAGTTTTTTAAAGTGCTCCACTGTATTAGCCTGGCGAATTCCTATTGGCAGGCTATTCCAGATTTTAGGTGCGTAACAGCAGAAGGCCGCCTCACCACTTCTGTTAAGTTTAGCTCTTGGAATTCTGAGCAGACAATCATTTGAGGATCTAAGGTTACGATTTGGAATATAAGGTGTCAGACATTCCGATATATAAGAAGTAAAAAGTAAAGATCACTGGAGTTTTTTTTTTTTATTCTCCCAGCATGCTAGATGGCAGCAGCCCTGGTTATTGGCACCCAGTGGGAAGTCAGCAGGGCATGCTGGGAAATGTAGTCTCGCAGGGCAGCCCTGCTGGTGTCATGGGGTACCGCAAGAGGGCACTGCAGGAAGACAAGCTCCCTACTGTGATGGACTTCCATGTGACCCCGGAAGTTCTTTGATCGGTTTATCACCCGGGCACCTGAAGTACTCCTGGGTCTGTAATGAAAGCGAGTCAGAGCTGGGAGGTAGAGAGGCAACACTTGACTGGAGGAGGGCAGTGCGGTGGTGAGAAAATTATTGTGAAGAGAAAAAACCTGTTTTTTGTGCTTATTGTGATGTATTTGAGAGGAGTTGGTTAATAAATCAGCCTTTGTTTAAACTTGGACTGTGCTTGTGTGTTTGTGTTGGGGTTTGGGCTTGCTGACGCCCAACCTTAAACAGAACTCTTTTCTTAAACCCAGAACTTTTCTTTCCTTTGCAATACCAATTTTTTGGTTCTTTGTGTGAACTGTTTTAGTTTGAAATTTTACTAAAGCTTTTAAAAGCAAAGATATTTTGTCTGTCGAATCATTTCAATGTGTCAAGCTATCGTTACAATCCCATGAAGCAAGATAAAGCTGCAGAGCTTTGTTAATTTTGGGTAAACACTGCTACAGCTGGATGATAAATTGGACTGGACTGCAAATACTGATGCTCTGTGCAAGAGAGGACAGAGCCGACTATACTTCCTTACAAGGCTGGCGTCCTTCAACATCTGCAATAAGATGCTGCAGATGTTCTATCAGACGGTTGTGGCGAGCGCCCTCTTCTACACGGTGGTGTGCTGGGAAGGCAGCATAAAGAAGAGGGACACCTCACGCCTGGGCAGACTGGTGAGGAAGGCAGGCTCTATTGTAGACATGGAGCTGGACAGTTTGACATCTGTGGCAGAGCGACGGGCGCTGAGCAGACTCCTGTCCATCATGGAGAATCCACTGCATCCAGTGAACAGGATCATCTCCAGACAGAGGAGCAGCTTCAGCGACAGACTGCTGTCATCGTCCTGCTCCACTGACAGACTGAGGAGACCCCACACTATGCGACTCTTCAGTTCCACCTGGGGGTAAACGTTAACATTATACAAAGTTATTGTCTGTTATACCTGCATTGTTATCACTCTTTAATTTAATAATTTAATATTGTTTATTTTTATCAGTATGCTGCTGCTGGAGCATGTGAATTTTCCCTTGGGATTAATGAAGTATCTATCTATCTATCTATCTATCTATCTATCTATCTATCTATCTATCTATCTATCTATTATATAGTGCCTTTCATATCTATCTATCTATCTATCTATCTATCTATTATATAGTGCCTTATCTATCTATCTATCTATCTATCTATCTATCTATCTATCTATCTATCTATCTATTCTATCTATCTATTATATAGTGCCTTTCATATCTATCTATCTATCTATCTATCTATCTATCTATCTATCTATCTAGTATGGCAAAACGCGAGCAGTCCTTTTAATGATAGCAAGCCACATCAAAGAGCCATGTAAAGAGCAGAGAATCCATCCATTGGTGTTGACACCAACACCACAATATCTGATATTTCGTATCCATATGATTAATTCTTACATCCAAAGCCATAAGAAAAGAAAAAAAAATTGTGAATAAAAGAAACCATTTTCAGAAAGGTATTGCAATCTATTGAGTGTTTCTTAAATCAACTCTTTGACAAGTGCAACAGCAAAGTGGATTTGTATGACAAAAGAATCAAAAAGAAACCTGCATTAGATTTGTTGGCTGTGATGTTACAGTCACTAAACGAAATTTGTAAGCAGTGGGCATGCATCAGTGAATGAGGCCACGGGCAATATGTTTAGCGCTGATCAACAATGTATCAAATAAGTGTGGCTTGCAAGCTACGCTTTTGGCATTTTGCTTTCTGAATTTTGATTATTCTTATTTTGCTCGATAAACAGGCCAGCCCTCTTTTGATTATTGAAATAAACACTTTTCCATTCTGATAAATTGGCACTTCTATAAAATATAACATTTGGAATATCCCTTAGCTAGAAAAGTCTGCTTTAGAAAATGAATGGATAGATGGGCGAAACCCATCTGAAAGGGGTGACATGGCAGTGCAGTGGTTACAGCTCCAGGGTCCTAAGGTACATTCCTGGACCCTACATTGCCCACATCCATGTCACTTTTCTGTGTATATTCTCGTTTTCTCCCATGTGTGTGTTAATTTGATAAGAAACTCTATAATGGTCCAGTGACTCAGTCCTGGATTGGAATGGAACCCTTTACTAAGATGTTTCCAGTTTCCTGCCTGTGCCCTGTGAATAAACCAGTTGTAAAAATGAATGAATCAATTGTGTGTTTATTTTAATGAGCATGATTTTTTGCAGATTACAGGAAAGTAACAAAGTACATTTAAAGTAAGCATACTGTGAAATTTCTGACCAAATCACCTAATGGGACGACACTCTGAAATGCGTCCGGAAGCACGATTGCCACGTATTTGGACGATTGCTTTTCCATTGCCGGGGCAACCACAGGCTCGCAGCGCTGCAGCGGACCGCCGAGGAAGCAGATCTGAGTTGATTGCAGTCGCGATATAAGCACCTGTCGTCGATGGGAAATGCAAGGACCATTATAAATACAGGGAACAGTATTAGTTGAAATTACTTTGAAATTAGGAGTTTTGGTGCCCCTTCACACTTAATGCCTCAATTAGACCAATAGTGATTGCAAGCAGGCATACATTATGTGATTTTATGGGCTTACCAAATGTTGGAGACCTTTAGAATAAAGCAAACAACTGTGTGATTAGTCCTCTGGGTGAGACTTACGTAACCTTCCCATGTAGACACTGTAAAGAATTATATAATCACGACTTTTCGGTTTTTACAATAGGTTAAATGTAGTGTAAGGTTTCTAAACTCTTTTGGGACATCCCCCAATGGGATGACACACCGAACAGCATCCTGAAACGGGCCACCGCATGCTCCCAACACTGCAGCGGCTTGCAGATAAAGCAGATCTGAGTCTATCGCAGTCACGCTATAAGCTCTTGCCGTCGATGGGCGATACAAGGAACACTATAAATGCAGGGAACAGTATTACTTGGCCACTAACCTGGCCAAGACCCTGTGTCACAATACATTCACAGTTAAATAAGCGGCAAACGTGTTATGCGAAGTAAACAAGTTCAATCTGACTCTCTGTGTGACCCAAGGGTGTCACAACAGCTATCAAACCATCTTCTACAAATACCAGCTCCTTTCATGAGTTCCTTTTAACTAACCATTAAAAACATAAGAAATGTGGCAAACGAGAGGAGACCATTCAGTCCATCAAGCCTGCTTGTTTAGCTAATAGCGAAGCTTTCCTAAAATCTCATCCAGATGCTTCTTAAAGATCTGCAAAATTTCTTCTTCAACTCCATGTCTCCGTAGTTTTTTTCCCTGCTTTCTACAACTCTTTGCATAACGAAGTGGCTTCCTAAACTTCAGCCCTAAATCCACTGATGTCCTCTAGTATGTCATTCTCCCTCAAGCTGACAAAATGGTATCGGTGCATTTGAGCAGTCTCAAGATCTGGATTAGATTCCCACGCTGTCCCCTTTGCTCAAGGCTAAACAGTTTTCATTCTTTGAGTCTGTCACACTCGGACATGTCCTCAAGCTCTGAGATGTGCTTGGTGGTTCTCCTCTGCACAGCTTCAAGTGCTGCTATGTCTTTCTTGTCCTGTGGTGACCAGAGTTGTAAACATAACTCAGATGTGATCTCATTAGTTCATTTTATAGTCTGAAAATAATGTCCCTCTATTTACATTCAACAGTTTTTACGATATAACTTAGCATTTGTATTGCTTATATATTAAAAATGTAGTGTCAACAGAAACTCTTCAAGCCTTTTCAGAGATTTTGTCATAATTTGGTATGATTTTGGTTCCTCAAAGTCTGCAAGTGTTTATTTCCATCGTTAGGTCCGCTTTCAGCGTTACTAGGGGTGTGGCTTTCCCGTTTACAAATAACGCGATAGAATAAAAGGATGGCTATGAGTGCAAATCCTTATCCAATCAGAGGATACCAAATCTTTGTATCCCCAATTGTGCTCTTTTCTCGTGTGCACATTCGGTTTTGACCTTCTCATTCTCTCAAAAGATGATTATTGCGTCTCCTATTGGGCTTCTGTTGCGTTTCGCTAGATATCTTTTTTGTTTTGCTTTTTTGGTTTTAGCTTAAACTGTTTATCAGTCATTTTGCTGACAGAACAGGGTTCTTCCCTGATGACCATGACTACCCTCTTCTATTTATACTTGGTATTCCTTTTCCCATGAGTAGCAGTTGTCTACTTTATCTGCATTTTCCAAGTGTTCGCTCAGTTCTGAAGTCTTTCTTAATTGCTTCTGCTGCCTCCTCAGTGTCTGCCATTGCATAGTTTTAGCATGATCTGTGAAATTCACAAGTTTACTAACTCTACCAGAATCTATGACATTAATGTAAATCAGAAAAAGTGACAGTCCAAGACCATTGAGGGACTCCACTGATGATTCCAATCTATTCTTACCTGGTCTTTTTGTCTCCTGTTGGTTAATCAATGTAGGTTACCACTGATGTCCACATCTTCTAGTTTCAAAACCCATCCCTTGGTGAGGGACTGCATGAAAAGCTTTTTTAAAGTCTAAATAAATTACGTTGTATACTTTGCTTTTGTCAACTATGCAGTAGCCTATTAAAAAAAAAATCTCAAAGAGTGGTTTGGTAAGACCTTCCACTCGAAAAACCCCATTGTCATGTTTCAGCCAGCATTTCTCTCCAGGCTGGCATACAAAGCCATGTTTCTTGTCTGTTTTGTCAATTTTTGTGCCTTTTATTTAGCGTATATACTTGCATATAACCCTGAAAAATCGATCATAAAATCAAACCCCGGCTTAATTTTAAATTTTTTTTTTTTCTTTTACATCTTCTTGCTTCCTCTAATCTTGCATGAGTTTCTCAGACACATCAAATTTTGTTGCAGCAGCGCAGTTACCAATTTCTTTCACCAGTTCAATGACTTTTAATTTAAAACCAGCTTCATATTATCTTCTGATCGAACACTCCATTGTAGATAAGGGAAGCTCTTACGATAAAGGTGTATGAGATACAAAAAACACAAAACAGTGCAAACGTCACTTTGGAATACTTTGTGTATTACCGTGTGGTCACGTAGGCACAATATATGGAAATATAAGGCAGTGTGCTCTGTGGTTACTCTTTCAGGTGGGTGTTAGCATATCATAATCTCTTGGACTAATAGCGTGAGTTTTCCGCATTCGACTTATAAGACCCATATTATAAAATACCAGAAATTATACGGTAAAATCAGGCCCCAACTTATCCGCAGGAGACCTTAAATGCAAGTATATATGGTATTTTATTGTTTCTTTTTTTATTATGTGCATTAATCTTTGCTTTCGTTTGTAACTAAAAAATACCTTGGTTATGTCCCATGTGTTTTGCGGGTGATTCCACTCCTCGGATATTTCTCCCTTTTCAAGTAACTGTTCAAATATGCCTGATGAAGGTTTATAGATGACCTCTTCGTTTTTTTAATACAATAGGTACAATCCCATCAGATCTGGGGGTTTTATTAGAGTATGACGTATCGAAGGCTTGAAGCACATTTTTCATTTTATAATTAAGGAACTCTAAGCTTGTTTTTAATTTTGCATGGGGCAATCCTTTTTCTTTTTTTTTTTTCCATTATTAATAATTAGGTGAAATATTTGTAAAATTTGTTTGCTGATTTTTTTTTTTTCATTTTCAACAATTTCTTTGTTCTTGAACTTTTTGTTCTCCTTTTGCATTCTCCTTTTGTTCTTAGATTCTCTTTTATTGTCTTTAGTACTCAAAAAATGCTTACTGTTTGTTTTGGCTTCAATAGCATTTTCTTCACTTTCTCTTTTGATCTTCCAAATTCTATTTTTTAAATCTCTTGCTGTAGTGTCAGGCATTCCTCTAATCTTAGAATTATTTGGACATTTTTTACTGTCTTGTGCACTGATCTTATCAATTAATTTTTTTTTAAACTAATGTCGTTATGTATCCACTTTGACCGATTTTGTAATTGTTATTGGATTTAGGAACAAACAGAGCATTCAGTAAATATTCAGACCCTTTCACTTGTTTCATCCTTATGGTATAGTCAGTTAAATTAATTTTTCACACGTGAAACATATTCACTACCTCAGAATTACACGGTGAAACCAGAATGTTTGAAATTTTTGCAAATGTAATAAAAATTTTAAATATCACATCGACACACACATTTTGCTATGGCACTTGCAGTTTTGCTCAGGCGTATCCCATTCTATCCATCATCATTGAGATGTTTCTACATCTCGTTCAGAGTCCACTTGTGGTCAATCCTGTTAACTGGACATGTTTAGTAAAGACACACCAGTCACTAGAAGGGCCCACAGTGCCAATGTGTGTCATTGCAAAAAAACAAGCCTTCTGGCTTGAAGGAAATGCCTGCAGAGATTACAAATACGATTGTGTCAAGGCACAGATCTGTGGAAGACTACCAAATAAAATAAAATTTGCAACATTGAAAGTTCCCAAGAGGACAGCGGCCTCCATAGTCTTCAAACAGAAGAAGTTGGGAATGACCATGACTCTCATGACTCATGACGCTGTTATTCTCAATCTATATGCTTCCGTTGGGTCAGATTATCTCAGGTTACAATGTGAGCTACCACAGCTATGCTGATGACACACAGCTGTACTTATCTATAGCACCTGATGACTCGACTCTTTCGATAAACTAACACAATGTCTTACTGGTATTTCTGAATGGATGAATAGTAATTTTCTCAAACTAAATAAAGAAAACTGAAATTTTGGTAATTGGCAATAATGGATTCAGCGAGGTTATCAGAAATAAACTTGATGCACTAGGATTAAAAGTTAAGACGGAAGTAAAAAATTTAGGGGTAACCGTTGACTGTAATCTGAATTTTAAATCGCATATTCATCAGACCACTAGGACAGCATTTTTTCATTTAAGAAACATAGCTAAAGTTAGACCTCTTGTATCATTGAAAGATGCTGAGAAATTAATTCACGCTTTTGTTTTCAGTAGACTAGATTACTGTAACGCACTCCTCTCAGGACTACCCAAAAAAGACATAAATCATTTGCAACGAGTGCAGAATGCAGCTGCTAGAATCCTAACTGGGAAAAGAAAATCCGAACACATTTCTCCAGTTTTGATGTCACTACACTGGTTACCTGTGTCATTCAGGATTGACTTTAAAATACTGCTTATGGTTTATAAAGCCTTAAATAATCTCGCTCCATCTTATATATCAGAATGCCTGACACGTTATATTCCAAATCGTAACCTTAGATCTTCAAATGAGTGTCTCCTTATAATTCCAAAAGCTAAACTTAAAAGAAGTGGTGAGGCGGCCTTCTGCTGCTATGCACCTAAAGTCTGGAATAGCCTGCCGATAGGAATTCGCCAGGCAAATACAGTAGAGCACTTTAAAACACTGCTGAAAACACATTACTTTAACATGGCCTTTTATAACTTCACTTTAACATAATCCTGATACTCTGTGTGTTCAATTCTTCATAATAACTATTCATGGTGGCTCTAAAATCCGTACTGACCCCTACTCTCTCTTCTGTTTCTTTTTCCGGTTTTTGTGGTGGCGGCCTGCGCCACCACCACCTACTCAAAGCATCATGATGCTCCAACAATGATGGACTGAAAGCCAGAAGTCTACGTGACCATCATCATCAGGTCCTTCCATGAAAATATGATGATTTATGTTAGGTAGAATGCCCAGAGGGACTGGGCGGTCTCTTGGTCTGGAACCCCTACAGATTTTATTTTTTCTCCTGCTTTTGGAGTTTTTTGTTTTTCTGTCCACCCTGGCCATCGGACCTTACTCTTATTCTATGTTAATTAATGTTGACTTATGTTTATTTTTTATTGTGTCTTCTATTTTTCTATTCATTTTGTAAAGCACTTTGAGCTACATTTTTTGTATGAATATGTGCTATATAAATAAATGTTGATTGATTGATTGATTGATTTTAGAGCAGGCCAAACTCAGCAATCATAAAAGAATGGCCTTGATAAAAGTGGGGACCAGGAATCTAAGGGCCACTCTGGCTAAGCTCCACAAAAGCTGTGTGGAGATTTGAGAAACCACCCAGAACACCAACCACCTGTGCAACGCTCCACAAATACAGTAAAGGCTTGGTGTCATCCCAAGGTTCCTAGGAGCACATCGGCCTACGTATTCTTCAAATGGAAGACGTTTGGTACAACCATGAATCTTCCTAGAGCTGGCCAAACTCAGCAGTCATGAGAGAATGGCTTTGATGAAAGAGGGGACCAAGAACCTGAAGGTCACTGTGGCTGAGCTCCACAGAAACTGTATGGAGATTTGAGAAACCACCCCAGCAACGCTCCACAAATAAGGGCTTGGTGTCCTCCCAAGGTTCCCAGGAGCACAGCAGCCTACATATTCTTTAAATGGAAAATGTTTGGTACAACCATGACTCTTCCTAGAGCTGGCCAAACTCAGCAATCATGAGAGAATGACTTTAATAAGAGAGTTGACCAACAACTTGAGGGTCACTCCTGCTGAGCTCCACAGAAACTGTGTGGAAGTGGGAGAAACCAAGAACACCAACCAACACTCCACTAATCTGGGTTTTGTGTGATCCCAAGGTTACCAAGAACAAAGGGGCTTTCCAAATTCTTAAATGGAAGACGTTTGGAGCAACCACAACTCTTTCCTGGAGTTGGCTGCTCGATCAAACTGAGCAATTGGGGGGAAAAGGCCATGGTAAGAGTGGTGATTGAGAACCCAATGAGCTCTGAGCTCCAGAAAACCTCTGTGGAGATAAGAAGAAACTTGCAATAAGGCAACCATCATTGCAACACTCCACCAATTTGGGCTTAATGACAGAATGGCCAGACAGAAGCCTCTCCTCATTAAAATACACATGGAAGCCCATTTGGAATTTACAGAACAGGGACCTGAAGTCTCTCAAACTGAGAGAAGAAAAATTCAGTGGTCTGATGAAACCAAGATTATCATCATGTCTGGAGGAAGCCAGGCACTGCTTATCATCTATGCAATACAATTCCAAAGGTGAAGCATGGTGCTGGCTGCATCATACTGTGGTGTTGTTTTTCAGTGACAGAGACTGGTAGACTAGATAGGGTTGAAAGAAAGATGAACAGAGCAAAGTACAAAAGGATCCTTAATAATCTGGAGCTCAGAATGGACAAAAGGTTCATCTTCCAACAGGATAATGACCCTAAGCACAAAGCAAAGACAACACAGGAATGGCTTAAGGACAGCTCTGGGGATGTCCTTGAGTGGCCCAACCAGAGCCAGGACTTGAACCCAATTAAACATCTGTAGAAAGACCTGACAGTAGTTGTCTATCGACGGTCTTCATCCAACCTGACAGAGTTTGAGAGCATCTTCAGAGACGAAAGGCAGAAAATCCCCAAATCTAGGTGTGTGACACGTGTCTTCTCAAAATCAAGAAGACACAAGGCTGGAATTGCTGCCAAAGGGGCTTCGACTAAGTACCGAGTATAGCAGGGGTGGGCAAAGTCATTCCTAGAGGGACGCAGTGGCTGCAGGTTTTTGTTCCAACCCAGTTGCTTTCTTTGAGGGCTGAAAATTTTTTCCAAAACACGCAGTTTTTCGTAAAGCACCCTAAACAGGGGTCTGGTCTCCCATGTAAATCACCCTAAAATATCAGATGTTGGGTGCTGTGGCTGGCAGTTCACAGTCTCTTGTGGCTCGAGATGCTTGCGGGTGGCATGCCTGCTGGCAGGAACGCATGGCAGGCTGTCTTTGTGTGACGGGGACAGGGAGAACAGCAGCCATTGGGGTCACAGCACGACTGAATCTGGTATGTACCTCGTGTCACTATGAGTGGCGGTCTTCATCTACACAAACGTGATTAGCTGGGGATCAGTAAGCTGGTGCCGGTACCTCACTTTCATTTTCAATCTCCATATCCAGATCACTTGCATCAGAATCGGAGTTCGACAGGTCAGAGTCCAATTCAGCGATAATATACAAAACGTTGTCCACGGAGTAGTTTGCTTTGTGCGTTAGCTTTGATCTCTCATCAGATGTCAATGCCAATTTTTATTGTTGTTTGCTCTTCACTACTCCCGCAAGTGCAGGGAATCTCGGTCAAACCAACGAAGCTAACTTTCCTTCCAGCAAAGAGAGTCAAACTAAAATTAAAAGGCAGGCTTTGTCACCGTCTGCAGTTGCTTACTGCTCTCATCCCTTCCCTTCTGACAAAAGTCGACATCCGCACTGAAAGAGTTAATAACAAGTGCTAATTGCTCAAGTAACATTTCTGCTTCATTTAGTGGTCTTGCTCGTTAAGATTTTGAACCCTTATTGCTTAGCGGTTTTCCATTTAGCTTGTTTCCATTTACACCTGTGCACATTTATCGTGCACTATTGGGTTTAATGAAATACTTGGAAGGAAAGTGAAGAGAAAAAAGTGAAGGACTGAGAATAAGCCCTCCATTTTAGACTTCAAATCATTTGGATGATATCCTTAGAAAGGGTCAGAAAATCTAGGATATGAGAATGAGCTGACATGGCAGAGTTAAAGCACTAACAAGCAATTAAATTAAATAATTGATAAGGATTGTTTTTAATTAAACAACTGGGTTTGGAACAAAAACCTGCTGCCACTGCCACCCTCAAGGACTGACATTGCCCACCATTGGAGTATAGGGTCTGAATACCTGTGTCAATGTGAGGTTTCTCATTTTAAATAAATCTGTAAAAAAATTCTAAATCTTGTTTTCATTTTGTCATTCTGGGTTAATGAGTGTTGTTTGATGTGAAGGAAAATGAATTTGAATGATTGTAGCACAACGTTGCAACCTAACAAAATGTGACAGGTTTTGGTGAATTACTGAATCGCTGTAGCAATCTACATTATCAGCCATGGACTCCTCCTGAAAAATCAAGAGGCTTATTCAGTGGAGCTGCAGTGCCAGACTCTCCACACTATTATTGTAGGTTGGTGATATTACAGTAAGCTCAGTCTTTGTCTGTCATGATCAAACAAATCACCAGGACCAGGTAATATCTACCCTCGAGTTCTTAAGGAGGTTAGCGAGTATAGATGATAATAACACTTGACGATATATTTTTAGGGAAATTCTGAAGGACTGGGAAATGACAAATATTATCCTGATATATAAAAGGGTGACCAGATGTAACTGTAGGCCAGTAAGCGTAACATGCAACACAGGAAAATTAATGGAAGGAATTATTAAGGGAAAGATTAAGCAACACATGGCAAGTTTTACTGAATTGTCAGCATGGTCTCAGAAAAGGGAGGTCATGTTTTACCAACATGCTGGAATTCTATGAGGAAGCATCAAAAGGATCTGACTAGAGATACTATTTATCTTGACTTTCAGAAAGCCTTCATAAGGTGCCAGATGAGATAGCATCAAACTAAAAGAGAGTTTATGGTGTGGTGTGTAGATGAGGGCACAATTAGCTAAGACACTGGAAGCAGAAGGTGATGGTGGTGATATTAAGTGCGGTGTGGTGTCCCTTAGGGGTCAGTGCTGGGGCTGCTGCTATTTTTATTATACATAAGTGATCTGGATAAGAATATAAATAATTCTGCAGATGATACCAAGATAGGATGATTGGGAGATGATCTTAAATTCATTTATTTTACAGAGGCAATTGGACAGCCTATAAGCTTTGGTAGATTTCTGGCTGATGAAATTTAATGTCAACAAATGTTAACTATTACATGGAGGAAGGTACAATGTGAGTTTTGAATACACAATGGGAGGTCTGAAAATCAAACCTACACCTTATGAGAAGGACTTAGAGTCGTAGTGGACTCAACACTATCATCTTCCAGACAGTGTTCAGAAGCCATTAAGAAGGCTAACAGAATGTCAGGTTATATAGCGCCTTGATGTGTGGAGTACAAGTCCAAGGAGGTTCTGCTCAAGCTTTATAACACACTGGTGAGGCCTCATCTGGAGTCCTGTGTGCAGTTTGGGTCTCCAGGCTACAAAAAGGACATAACAGCACTAGAAAAGGTCCAGAGAACAGCAACTAGCCTGAGTCCAGGGCAACAGGGGATGAGTTATGTGGAAAGATTAAAAGAGCTGAGCCTTAAGGAGATGAAGAGGAGACCTGACTGAAGTGTTTAAAGTGATGAAGGGAGTTAATCCAGTGGATCAAGACAGTGGCTTTAAAATGAGTTCATCAAGAACACAGGGACACAGCTGGAAACTTGTGAAGGGGAAATTTTGCACAAACATTTGGAAGATTATCTTTATGCAGAGAACCTCAGACACAAAGAATAAGCGACCAAGTAGTGTGGTAGACAGTAGGACATTATAGACTTTCAGAAAATAAGTGACCAAATAGTGTGGTAGACAGTAGGACATTAGGGACTTTCAGAACTCAACCTGATGTAATTTTGGACGAATGAAGTAGATTGGACTGGTGAGCTTTGTTGGGCTGAATGGCCTGTTCTCATCTAGATTGTTCTAATGTTCAGTCATGTGATTTTCTAACCCACCTAATCCAGACCAGAGTAGCACAAGGGGACAGGACTTTGGCTGGAGCCTATCCCAGCTAAACTCCGGACAGGATGCCAGTCCATCGCAGGGAGGATACACGCAAACCCACATGGGCCAGTTTGGCATCGCCAATTCACAGAACCTGCATGTGTTTGGACTGTAGGAAACTGGAGCAGCTGGAGACATCCTGGTCTCCTTACTGCGAGGCAGCCCCTCTACCACTGTGCTACCAAACCACCCTACTCCTCACCTTTGTTACATTATTACATGGTTCTTCTTTATTTCCCTGTTTAGAGACAGTATTTGCCTGATGCCCCCTTGTTCTCTGGCTACCATCAACTGGATAGTAAACTCCAAGAAACATCCAATAGTATTGATTCCCTAGTAACGGAATTACAGCTGTTGCTCACTACAGTTTGAAGAGCATGGTAATAAATAATCAAGGAGCTGGCCTTACATAATCAGACAAGATATATGCGTCTCATTGACAGTTAAAAAAAAATAAATAAAATTGAAGGAGCTGCCTCATAATAAATTTAGCAGTCCTGGAGAGCTAGGTGTAGTAATTAGCACCAACAAAGGTGATAAGTGGGTGTTCTTCCCTAACGAAGATAACTGTGAGGAGAAAGCTCTGGGGTATTGAGTAGCCTGCTATTCCTATCCATACATTTGGCTCTCAGAAGTCTCAGCAAGCTGTTAATGCACTTAAACGCTTCACCTCCTCTATCAGGTCTCTCAAATTAGCAGACAAGGCGTTGTCCTCTTGTTGACTGTTTAATGTGTAAAGGGAGATTTCAAGTACCAATTATTGGACCAGCTGCTACCGTGTAGAGAATAAGTTAATGATTTTGGTATAATAATACATTGCAATTTTTTTTTTTAAAACTGCCCAACAATAAGTGCATCTCTTGCTCGGTTTGGTGTATGATACTACATCTCCTTCATAACAGATGTTGCCACCCTTACCCATCCAGAGAGCAGAGAAACAAAGACAAACACTTAATATGAAGTCATCACTCAAACAAGTTAAAGGGTCCAAAGGTGACCAGTGTATTCAGCACACAATGTTATTTTAGGACAACATTAATAAGTGCCTGTCAGATTCCGAAGAACTTCTTGAAGGTTCCTCAGGTGAGGTCAGGTTGGGGGAAGCATGCACTGGTACAACGCGTGGCCGCATCCACCACATGACGAAACAGTTCAGGATCCTATTTGGCAACCCCCCAGGCAGACACGCGGTCCAGGCCCACCGTCCGGAAATGACCCTCTATCTGCCACAGCCAGGTGTTATGTGGGTGTCCCCTTGGCCTGGTCCAGCCACTTAGGTCATCAACAATGAGGATCACCCTCGGGTAATCGCGTCACATGAGCGTGGTGCCGTAACTGACACTCCCTCACAATGCAGGTAATGTGCCTCATTTAAGACTGCATAAGCAATACAAAGTCAAACCAGCGGTACCCAAGGATTCTCTGAAGAGACACAGTACTGACTTCATAGGAAGAGTCACCAGAGACATGAATGTCCATTTCATCAGACAAGATTATACTCCCGAAACAACAGACACTCAAATAAGAAGTGCTACTGCCATACCCAGAGACAACCTTCTGGAATATAAAAACCAAAGACAACAAGACCTGCATCCCCCTTGTTGTCACCTACAACCCACATCTTGAAGCACTTCAAAAAATTATTAAAGAACTTCAGCCAATGCTAAACAACGACCAAACACTAAAAAATGTATTTTCTGAACCTCCCCTCCTGGCATACAGACGACCACCAAACCTGTAGCAACGAATTTTCCAAAGCTCCCTAAGTGAACCAACAGAAAATGGCACATCTCCCTGCCTACAGAAAACGTGTGCTCACATTTATAATACAGACCGTATAATCATACCACACTGCTGACTAGAACATCGCATAAAGGGATCATTTTCTTGCAGATCATCTAATGTGGTCTACCTAATTCACTGCATGAAATGTCCTGACACTGCACTCAATGTGGGAGAAACTGGACAAACACTCCGCTAGAGAATGAACTTACACAGGTGCCACATTGAACGTGGCAACACAGATGTCCCTGTAGCAGCCCACTTTAACAGCCATGGACACTGTGAGACGGACTTTAAAGTCACAGGGCTTATAGGCAACCTCAGAACACAGCAAGAGAGAAAAGAATGGGAAGTCAAACTCATGCTAAAATTGAATACATTACATCATGGTTTGAATAGAGACAAGAGTTTTATGGCCAGATATGAGGATTCTCGGACTGACAACCTGACCACAGACCCACATTGTATTAACAAACTCATCAGAAACTTCAAAAGACTTTGTTGGACAGTAATCTTATCCAAAGATGTGGTCCATACATTGTTCTTCTCTCTTGTTAAATGAATCTTAGCCTGAAGAGGTCTATTAATTTTTTATATTTAAGATTTTTCATTTAAAGATTTACCAATGTTGTTTCTTGTCCTAGTGTGTGTATATATAAACACAGGGAACTCCATTTTCTATATGACATCTCACCTGAAGAAGGGACCTGAGTTGCCTTGAAAGCTTGAATATTGTAATCTTTTTAGTTATCCAATAAAAAGGGTTATTTAGCTTGACTTCTCACAACATGGTTTAAATAGATAAAAGAGTGTTATGGCCAGATATGAGGATTGTTGGCATCTCTCAGACTGAAAACCTGACCACAGACCCACATTGTATGGAAAAACTCATCAGAAACTCCAAAAGACTTTGTTGGACAGTTATCTTATCTAAAGATCTTGACCATCCATTGTTCTCCTCTCTTGCTTAATGAATCTTAGCTTGAAGAGGTCTTTTAATTTTTTATATCTAAGATGTCTCACATAAAGGTTTTCCAATTCTGTATCGGTACTGGTGTGGATATAAACACAGGCAACTCCAGTTTCTGTATGACATCTTTGGCCTGAAGAAGGGGCCTGAGTTGCCTCGAAAGCTTGAATATTGTAATCTCTTTAGTTAGCCAATAAAAGGGGTCATTTAACTTGACTTCTCACAACATGGTTTAAATAGAGACAAGAGTTTTATGGCCAGATACAAGGATTATTTAGATCTCTCGGACTGACAACCTGACCACAGACCCACATTGTATTGACAAGCTCATCAGAAACTTCAAAAGACTTTGTTGGACAGTTATCTTATCCCAAGATCTTGACCATCCATTGTTCTTCTCTTTTGCTAAATGAATCTTAGCCTGGAGAGGTCTTTTCATTTTTTACATTTAAGATGTCTCATATAAAGGTCTCCCAATGCTGTATCAGTCCTGGTGTGTATATAAACACAGGGAACTCCAGTTTCTGTATTACATCTTTGCCTGATTAAGGGGCTTGACTTGCCTCGAAAGCCTGCATATTGTAATCTTTTTAGTTAGCCAATAAAAGGTGTCATTTAGCTTGACATCTCACTGCTGAGATAAG
The DNA here is from genome assembly GCF_016835505.1 of Polypterus senegalus. NCBI lineage: Eukaryota > Metazoa > Chordata > Cladistia > Polypteriformes > Polypteridae > Polypterus > Polypterus senegalus. The sequence goes on from NC_053169.1 coordinate 13,294,940, forward strand.
TAAACCTTTTTTTTAAGGTTCCTCTAAAGGCGAGTTTGATTTCTTTAAATTAAAATGAAATTAGTCTTTCCATTAGAACAAGTTAATGTTGCAGAATCCTATTGAGGTCATTAATACAAACTCACTGAGAAAATGATTAGTAGCCCCTTGTACATCCATGCGATTATCTAATCAGCCAATCACGCCACAGCAGAGCAAAGCCTAAAATCCTGCAGATACAGGTCAGGGGTCCTGCCTGCGTGGAGTTTGCATGTTCTCCCCGTGTCTGCATGGTTTTCCTCCCAAAGTCCAAAGACATGCAGGTTAGGTGCAATGGCGATTCTAAATTGTCCCTAGTGTGTGCTTGGTGTGTGTGTGTGTGTATGTGTGTGTCCTGCGGTTGGCTGGCGCCTTGCCCAGGGTTTGTTTCATGCAATTGCACCCTGTGTTGACTTTAAAATTCTGCTTATGGTTTATAAAGCCTTAAATAATCTCGCCCCATCTTATATATCGGAATGTCTGACACCTTATATTCCAAATCGTAACCTCAGATCCTCAAATGAGTGTCTCCTTAGAATTCCAAGAACAAAACTTAAAAGAAGTGGTGAGGCGGGCGGCCTTCTGCTGTTATGCACCTAAAATCTGGAATAGCCTGCCAATAGGAATTCACCAGGCTGATACAGTAGAGCACTTTAAAACACTGCTGAAAACACATTACTTTAACATGGCCTTTTTATAACTTCATTTTAATCTTATTTTAACTTAATCCTGATACTCTATATGTTCAATTTCCTCAAAATAACTATTCATGGTGGCTCTAAAATCGCTACTGACCCCTACTCTCTTTTCTGTTTCTTTTCCGGTTTTTGTGGTGGTGGCCTGCGCCACCTCCACCTACTCAAAGCTTCATGATGCACCAACAATGATGGACGGATTAAAAGGCAGAAGTCTACGTGACCATCATCATCAAGTCCTTCCGTGAGAATCCTAAATCCAAAGAGGACTGTTTCATTTATGTTAGGTAGAATGCCCAGAGGGGACTGGGTGGTCTCATGGTCTGGAATCCCTACAGATTTTATTTTTCTCCAGCCGTCTGGAGTTTTTTTGTTTTTTCTGTCCCCCCTGGCCATTGAACCTTACTCTTATTCGATGTTAATGTTGATTTATTTTGTTTTATAATTATGTCTTTCATTTTTCTATTCTTTAATATGTAAAGCACTTTGAGCTACTGTTTGTATGAAAATGTGCTATAGAAATAAATGTTGTTGTTGTTGTTGTTGTTATATAGTGCCTTTCATATCTATCTATCTATCTATCTATCTATCTATCTATCTATCTATCTATCTATCTATCTATCTATCTATCTATCTATCATATAGTGCCTTTCATATCTATCTATCTATCTATCTATCTATCTATCTATCTATCTATCTATCTATCTATCTATCTATCTATCTATCATATAGACATATATTTCTGTCCCCCCTGGCCATTGAACCTTACTCTTATTCGATGTTAATTAATGTTGATTTATTTTGTTTTATAATTGTGTCTTTCATTTTTCTATTCTTTAATATGTAAAGCACTTTGAGCTACTGTTTGTATGAAAATGTGCTATAGAAATAAATGTTGTTGTTGTTGTTGTTGTGTTAGCTGGGATTGGCTCCAGCAGACCCCCGTGACCCTGTGGTTAGGATATATTGGGCTGGATGATGGATGGATGGATTCAGGTCAGGACCTTCAGGTAGTGTTCATATCAAACACCAGAATGGCAAGAAATGGGATCTCAGTGATATCAACTTTGGTGTGATTGTAGGTGCCCGACAGGCTGGTTTGTGTATTTCGATAACTGCTAATCTCTTGGGATTTTCACACACAACAGTCTCTCGAATTTACCGAGAATGGTGTGAAAACAAATACATCCAGTGAGCAGCACCTGTGGATGGAGATTGGTGATAGGAGAGGTCAGAGGAGAATGGTCAGACTGCTTCAAGGTGGCAGAAAGACTATACGAAGGGGTACCCAAAAAATACTGTAATCTGTGCCTGGTGCCCAATCTCAATTTAGTAGTATAGGCGTAGTATACTTACAGTATTCTGTGGCAGTCTGCCCAGTGGTGTTGATCAGTATTGTTCATACGCCATTCCGTGTCAGTTTTTCTTGGTGCTTATTAAACGTGTTCTGCGATTTTTGTGATGGGCGATCATAAAGAACAGCGAGCCTGCATTAAATTTGGGTTTCTCTCAGGGAAAACAGCTGCTGAAACTGTAGTGATGCTTGAAACTCCTTTGAAAGAGGACGCTTTAAGTAAAACCCAGGTCTACAAGCAGTTTTCGCTTTTCAAATGAGAGGAAATATCAGTTGAAGACCAACCAAGATCTGGCTGTCCTTCCAACAATTAGGAATGATGAAAATCTTGAAAAAGTTCACAGTGCGATTTACAAAGATCGTTGTCAGACTATTGAAAATATTTCTGAAATGACTTGTGTGTCTTGGAGTTCTTGCCACCTTCCCTACTCGCCTGATCTTTGCTCCGTGTGACTTTTTCCTGTTCCTGCATATGAATAAAGAAGTCAAAGGAAAGCGTTTTTGTACCATGGAGGAAGTCAAACAAATAATCACTGCTGGCGTTGGACAATGATCCTCGTCAGCAATTCCAAAACTGGGAAAACCGTTGGGACAAGTGCGTTCATTCACATGAAGAGGACGTTGAAGGAGACTAAAGTTTCAGTAAATATAAATGACTAGCAAAATACCCGCGCTTTGCAGCGGTGAAGTACTGCCCTAAAATTTTTATTAAGAAAAAAAGTAAACATTTTTAAACTGAAGGAAAATATACAAATAATTATTTGTTAAGGATCTCTTTGTGTACCACGTTGTCAGTTCAGCCCTCCGGTTGTAATATGACCAAGCTGTGCACTGAGCTTACTCTTGAGCATGCAACATACAGTTGGCCATGTGAAAAGCAATCCTGCCTCAAATCAATGCCAACCTTTTGTAGGGTTCGTCCCTGAGACTTATTAATTGTCATTGCGAACCAGAGCCATACTGGAAATTGAAGGTGTTTGAATTGAAATGGGAGATTAAATGGTATAACGGTGATGCGAGAAATAAAAACTCTCTCACCTGAGCCATTGCCAGTAAAAATAATTGCCTCAATTAGGTTGTTTTGCAGACACGTGACCTGAAGTCTCGTGCCGTTACAAAGTTTCGATGGCTGTAAGTTTCTCAGTAACATTATTGGTGTCCCAAACTTCAAAATGAGATTATGCTCAGGAGTGCCTGGAGGATTTAAAGTGTTGAGAAACTCTACCGGATAGTGTACTGCGTCTTCCACTTCTACAACTGAATCAACAGACTAATGTTTTCGGTTACACTTGGAAGCAACAACCGAACAATTCAGAGGCAGCCATCAGCTCACATGCAGAACCCTAGGTGAAGGACTTAAGCATTTCACTCTTCTAGTGCTCCTGTGTAGTCTAATTATCTCCTGTACCGTCATCAGTCCACACCTTGAACCTGTCCCAGTCATTCAGTACATAAGACACAATGTTTCTCCGGATATCAAGAGTGAGCCTGATATGGCCGTGCAATATGTAACACAGAGAATGGAAAAGGCAGGTGCCATCTGCGGGCATGGAAACCACTCAGTAAGTGACAGTTCTTTGATCGATGGTGAGCACCTCGATAGACATGTTAATGGGGGTACGTTTGGAACGATAAAGGAAATGGGTACCTGAGCAATGTAAAGTAAGTCTAAAATATCTACACAATAACTATAATTGTAATAAATAAACAATAAAATAGCAGAGACGCCGTGGATTAAATAAAAAGGCTGCTTCCGTCGCGAACCAAAGAAAGGAATGAAGAGACCGCAGCGAAGGACGGCCTTATATGGGCAATAACTATAATCATAATAAACGAACAATAAAACAGCGGAGAAGCCGTGGATTAAATAAAGGAAATGGGTACCTGAACAGTAAACTAAGTCTAAAATATCTACACAATAACTATAATAATCGTAATAAATGAACAATAAAACAGCGGAGAAGCCGTGGATTAAATAAAAAGGCTGCTTCCGTGGCAAACCAAAGAAAGGAATGAAGACGCCACAGAGAAGGACGGCCTTATATAGGCAGGCAGTCAATTACGTGGGAAGCGTGGGGATGGAGGATGCAATATAGGCAGGCAGGCAGCTAAAGAAGGGAATCAAGAGACCGGAGCGATGGACAGATTTATATGGGCAGGCCATCAATTACGTGGGAGGCATGCTGATGGAGGACACAACTCCGCCTCACACGGCGACCGAGCTGAGAGCTATGGACGTATATATGTACGTAAGTAGGATTCAGTTATGACTGTTATGCGTAGAATTTCGAAATGAAACCTGCTTAACTTTTGTAAGTAAGCTGTAAGGAATGAGCCTGCCAAATTTCAGCCTTCTACCTACACGGGAAGTTGGAGAATTAGTGATGAGTGAGTGAGTGAGTCAGTCAGTCAGTGAGGGCTTTGCCTTTTATTAGTATAGATTAAAACAATTCTTTTTTTCAATTCCCGTTATTTTTGGGTAACACAGGTAACACTCAGTACAACTGTGGTGAACAGAAAAGTATCTGAGACCGGACAACACATCGAGCCTTAACTCTTTTAGGGCTAATGTCAACTTTTGTCAACAGCAGGGATCGAGGTTGAATGTTGACTTTAGTTAACATCCAGGGGTAGAGGGTAATAATCAGCTGTAGACGCCGACAAATCTCACCATCACATTACGGTAGACCGTCTTTGCTAGGAGGACTGTTAGACTCATTGACTTGACATCGATTCCCTGTGTGTGTAATATCCATCCATCCATTTTCTAACCCGCTGAATCCAAATAGGGTCACGGGGGTCTGCTGGAGCCAATCCCAGCCAACACAGGGCACAAGGCAGGAACCAATCCTGGGCAGGGTGCCAACCCACCGCAGGACACACACAAACACATCCACACACACACTAGGGCCAATTGAGAATCGCCAATCCACCTAACCTGCATGTCTTTGGATTGTGGGAGGAAACCGGAGTGCCGGAGGAAACCCACGCAGACACGGGGAGAACATGCAAACTCCACGCAGGGAGGACCCGGGAAGCAAACCCGGGGTGTGTATATATATGGAGCGTAGAGTGAACAACGTCTAGAATGGCATTGACGTCGAGCAAAAAAGCAAAGTGACTGTGCAAAATACTCTTTGGGCATTATTGTTATTATTATTTTTTTTTTTTGCTTTATGCATATTATTGCTACATCAGACTGACTTATCAAACTCAGATTTTGATGCAAGTGATCTGGAAATCAAAAAACGAAAGGCAGGTAACTGTTTCCTTTCCAGAAAATGCCTTTCAGAATATAAGTGGTTAGACAAACAGGTATGTAGTAAGTATGTAAGCCGTGTTACAGACGATCTTAGAATGCTAATGTTTAATGTTAGTTAGTTAGTTTTGGGGAACAATATTCAGACCTGGGAGAAAATGAAAAAATAAATTAGCCCTGAAAGAGTTAATGAGGATGGGCATCAACAGCAGAAGACCACATGAGGTTTCACTCCACTGTCATCCAAGAACAGAAAGCTTGAGGCTGCTGTGGACACAGGCTCACTAAAACTGGACATTTGAAGCCTGGAAAAACGTAGCCTGGTCTGATTAATCTCGATTTCTGCTGAGACACCAACAGCATGAATCCATGAGCTCATCCTGCCTTGCGTTAACATCCCAGGCTGGCAGAGGTGTTGTAATGGTGTGGGGACTGTTTTCTTGGCACATTTCAGGCCCGTTAAGTCCAATGAATTATCGCTTGAATGCTACAGCCCACTTGAGCGTTGCTGTTGACCATGTGCATCCATTCATGACCACAACTGACCCATCTTCTAATGGCTACTTCCAGCATGATGAGGTAGCATGTCTCAAAGCAAGAGACATTAGAAACGGGTTTCATGAACATGACAAGGTATTCAGAGGTCTTCATTGGCCTTCCCAGTCACCGGATTTTAATCCAGTAGAATATTTTGGGATGTGGTAGAACAGGCGATTCTCAGCTGGCAAACCTGTAATCATGTCATCATGGACCAGAATCTCAAAGGAATGTTTCCATCATCTTGTGGAATCCATAGCAGAAACAACTGAGGCTGTTTGGAGAGCAAAAAAAGGCCCTACAAAGCATATGGATTTTCTCAATGCGTGTTGTGGACCACCGGGGACCATAAAGCCGCCTTACTCCGACACAGACGGGTAGACACAAGTTCCAGTCCAATACACACGGTCTGGGGAGCATTTTCTCTGCTCCCACAGCATGGTTCCTAAGCACAATATAAATCTCAGTCCTTTTCTTATCTTTTTTTCTCTTCCTCTCTTGTTTCATCCTTCCACCTACATTTCCTCTCAGGTAAGCTTCGTCCACATCCTTCCAACTCCCAGCTCCCTGAATGGAGTAAGGTGGCTCCTTTTATTCAGGTCCTGGGATTGTTCCAGGTGGCTCATCAGTACAAGATGGACACAGTCAGAGTCCTGAAAACCTCATCCAACAAGTCACCTCTGCCTTGTTGACTATTCTACAGCTTAGTCAGTGCGGGGCCAATCCGATGAAAGAACCCTTCTACCTGATGATTCCAGTTCTCCATTATCTGAGGTGACTTGTCCATAGGCTGGCAAACGACTTGGTAGTAGATGCCATAAGAGAATACTGAGAAGAGAAACAGAATTCAGGAGGGTTAGTAACAGTTTATAAATATTGAATTACTTATATTTTAGTACTAATGATTAACAACAGAGACACAGTGTGCACAACTAATCAGCAGCTCTAGTCAGGGTATGCAAAACTGAAGTTGTGGGTAGTAGAATCTGAGACTGAAGGGGCATTTCTTATAGTAGCAGGCAGACCATTTAGCAGCTTTGGGGCCCTATAGATAAAAGCTTGACTCCCCACTGTTATTTTGTTATTCCTTGGAATCATAAGCAGTCCTGTATCCTTAGATGTTATTGTACACTCAGGTCTGCAAGTAATGGTAAATTCAGGTAAATAGGCAGGGCATTGGACAATTAATCTTTTATGTTTTAAAAGGAGTATTTTTGAAATCTACCCGTAGTAACATTTTTCCAAATTTACCAAAGTTCGGCAGCTCTTCGTTTGCTTCATAGGATGATTCAAGCACCAGTGTGACACATGTTCAAATAATTCCACAGACTAAAAATCTTCATTTTAAACGTATTAGTATAGTTTCAAGGCAAAACAGTTCACACAAAAAACAGAGTAAAAATTGGTATTAAAGAAATGTTTTAGGCTGATATCTCTTGTTTAACTCTTTAAGTTTGATCAAACAGTCATGCTTGAAGCACGTTCAGCAACTTAAACACATTAAACACGTTAAACACAGAAAACTGTATGCCATCTTCTATCCTGTTTGCAATCATATCTAGCAATCTGTGCTAGCAGTAGGACTATTTTCTCACTGATATAATTAACACTCTCTTCTACAGATATAACCAAGAAAGTTCTATCTAATGTTAACTTACAAGGGGCAAAAAGTGATACCATAGTCTAGGCAGCTATAAGAAACTGATGTACCATAGAAATTAAGCAAACACTTATAAGAATTTAACATTAAACATTAACTTTCTAAGACTGGCTGTTACCCTGCCCTTAACTCTATTATATAGTGCCTTTCACTCTATCTATCTATCTATCTATCTATCTATCTATCTATCTATCTATCTATCTATCTATCTATCTATCTATCTATCTATCTATAACAGAGACTTAGGCATTGCATTTGCCATTCCAATGGATGGCACATCACAAACATTACCACTGCTTTTACAAGTCCCATACCAAATGGTATATAACAGAGACATGGTGCACTGCAAGTGTTAAGGATCATGTCTACATTGATTACAATTAGTGACGCTATAAGTCAATTGGTTTTATTGTCACACTATCTATCTATCTATCTATCTATCTATCTATCTATCTATCTATCTATCTATCTATCTATCTATCTATCTATCTATCTATCTATCGAGCTTCTGTAAACAGCCCGATTTCCCCTTGAGTCACATTTATATTTCTGTCTAATCTGTGTTCATACAATTAGTTTTAATTGGAAGTCACAGGTATACTCACTTTGATCGCACTGAGTTTGTATTTTTAGAGTCCATATTTTTTAATGTAGTCATTCTAAACTGCCAAATATTCTACAGTTTATGCAATTATTGAAGGATTATACAATGTTGATCCATTTAATATTTTAGTAACATTTACCAGGGGTGTGCTCAGTTTTGTTACATGCTGTAATTTAGCATCAAGCTCCTGCTCTGGATCCAAACAGATGACTTGTTTGTTCCAGAGTGAAACACTACACCTCTTATACTTAGCACTGAATGTATTCCAGTCACTATGTAGCACTCTGTCCATTCCTCAAATCAGATAGACCAGTGCCTGAAGTGGAAGATAACTATACTTCTAACTTAATGTTTACATAAGTAATCATATGGTGCTGGTGGAGGCTCTAGATCAGTGTTTCTCAACCTCTGGGTCACAGGCTGTCGCCAGTAGATCATGAGTTCCCATTCTCCTATTGTTTGTAATGGTTGTGGATTGTGGTGATTTGTCAAAGTGGCCATGCAATATATTTCTGCTCCCAGCGTCATCCTTCACTTTGCTCTGATTGTAGTGTTCACGTGTTCAGTTCACCAAGGGGCGAGCAAAGACACCTACTTGCTACATTATAGGTTGGTATGGTATGAGAGGTTAGGGCATCAAACTAAAAGAACTGGGAGTTCAGTGTGTTGCATGTAGACGGGTGCAGAATTGGCTCAACCACAAGAGGCAGAGGGTGATGGAGGCAGAATTGGCTGATGTTAAGAGTGGTGACCAGCAGGGGTCAGTGATGGGACCACTACTATTTTTAATTTATACTAGCTGTGTAAGCCTGTGCTGTAAAAAGCCCAGGGTCCTAAAAAATATCGAAATCGTGAGAAAAAAAAATTGAAATGTAGACATGTCAGGTAATTGAAAGGAACTACTCTGGGCGTCTCTCTCCTAGGAGGATCCGTTTTGCCGATGTACTCACATCGCTTATACATTAGCGGCTAAGTGACTTTGTCTTTTTTTGGAGGTTTTGTTTTTGCCAACGTGCGCACCTCACTTGTGTATTAGTGATGGGAGGAAAAGTAAAAGGGATACCATTTTGCCGATGTGCTCGCCTCGCCTCTGTATTAGCGGCTAAGCAAGTGACTCTTTCTGCAGAGGTTTCCTTTTGCCGACGTGCTTGCCTTACTTGTGTTTCCGCGGAGGTGAAGCTCTTACCCCAACTCCACCTCTCACTTCTGTGCCAGACAGACAGACAGACACACTTCCACCCGTAGACGTTGATATCTCTCTATTAAATAAAAAAATCTTGGGTCGAGACGTGACCTTCTCGGAAATACACTTTGACGTCCCACGAGAACAACCAATTTAAAACAAGATCACGGACATCTGACCTCTTAGTTGTTAGCATGCTTTTGGCAAACACACTTCATGTGCTCTCAGCTCTTAAAAATTGTATATGTTCTAGATGGCACGTCAACAACTATGTGAAGAAGAAAAAGCAGCGCGTCTAAAAGAGACCCAAAAGCGTTGGAGAGAAAAGAAGGCAAAAAAGAATACACAAAAGAACAATAATAATCTATGTGCAAATCCTGAAAATAAGGAAAGTAATAATCAGCCCGGACCAGTAGAATTGAAAACCTCGTAGGTCCAGTTGGGGTCAGAAATAAAAGACTTCATAAAGACGTTCAAAAACGTTGACACGATACACATGCAGAGCAGGTTAGAGATTCTGAAAGCAGTGAAATTCGAACGGCTCAAAAAAAACGTTGGCGTGATACACATGCAGAGCAAGTTAAAGAATGTGAAAGTATTAAAATTCGAATGTAGCAAAAAAAAGAAAGTAAAGTTTACATCAGCACAAACAAATGGAAATTATTACTTGGTGAAATAACGGAACAGCAAAAAAAGATCGAAAATATGGACATAAGTGATCTGGTGATAAGTCAGAAGTATATAGATATTGTAAGGCTTTGAAGTTTAAGTCAAAGACTTGTAGATTGTTTAATTCATGTTGCTATCAGGGAAAAGTAGTGTTGCTTCCCAATTAAGAGGCCAATCCGCGAGAAATAAAAGATTTGTAGTTTGGAAAAAGTGAAATCCACAAACACGACAGGCAAAATATCCGAATCTACAATAATCTTTTCACGTTCGCATCATTCAATGCTCAAAACGTAGATTTGCACAATTCAGGACCATACGCTATGAGAATCTGTGGTCCCGCAACAATTAAAGCTACGACAAGTTTCATTTTGAAGAAACCACAATTCGGTCAGGTTTATATCTATGATCACAGAGAAGTGATGCAACATAGAATCGAAAGAGTATGTAACACTTCCCATGAAAAGAACAATCTCTTTAAATTGCATATCCGGATAACCAAACCTGGGGGTGGGCGAGCAAAGCGAGAAGGGGGCAGAGCCACCTAGTATAAAAAATATATATAAGCACCTGACCCGACACACAAAGACACGGAGGCACGTATAAAAACACAAGACTTTATTTTTCTCTTCAACTGTGGGAGATGTCTTCCCCGTGCCACACAGTCCCAAAGCACAAACACAATACCACAACACACTTTTCTTCCTCTACCACCACTCCTCCTCAAGCTTTGTCTCCTTCCTCCCAACTCTGGCTCCTCGAGTGGTGGTGGCTGGCCCTTTTTATAACCCACCCGGAAGCATTCCAGGTGATTGACCACCTGGTCCGGATTGCACTTCCAGGTGGGGCTGAAGACTTGTCCAGCCGGGCTGTTGGAAGCAGACCGCCCTGCTGGTGGTTGGGGAATCACCGTTGGCCAGGGAGGCTGCCACCAAGCGTCCCATGGGAGGTATTGGACTGTCCATGGTGGCTCCCCCGGAACATAAGCAGCAGGGGCATCCCTGCCGGGCATTGGACCCGGCTGTCCATCACTATATATATATATATATATATATATATATATATATAAACTGCTCAAAAACGTTAAAGGAACACTTTGAAAACACATCAGATCTCAATGGGAAAAAGAAATCCTCCTGGATATCTATACTGATATAGACTGGGTAATGTGTTAGGAACGAAAGGATGCCACATCGTTTGATGGGAATGAAAATGATCAACCTACAGAGCCCTGAATTCAAAGACGCCCCAAAAATCAGAGTGAAAAAATTATGTGGCAGGCTAGTCCATTTTGCCAAAATTTAATTGCAGCAACTCAAAATTGTATGCAGCACTTTGTATGGCCCCTGTGTTCTTGTATACATGCCTGACAACATCGGTGCATGCTTCTAATGAGATGACAGATGGTGTTGTGGGGATCTCCTCCCAGATCTGGACCAGGGCATCACTGAGCTCCTGGACAGTCTGAGGTGCAACCTGGTGGCATTGGATGGACCAAAACATAATGTCCCAGAGGTGTTCTATTGGATTTAGGTTAGGAAAGTGTGGTGGCCAGTCAATGGTATCAATTCCTTCATCCTCCAGGAACTGCCTGCATACTCTCACCACATGAGGCCAGGAATTGTCGTGCACCAGGAGCCACTGTACCAGCATAGGGTCTGACAATGGGTCCAAGGATTTCATCCTGATACCTAATGGCAGCCAAGGTGCCTTTGTCAAGCCTGTAGCGGTCTGTGTGACCCTCCATGGATATGCCTCCCCAGACAATCATTAACCCACCACCAAACTGCTCATGCTGAATGATGTTACAGGCAGCATAATGTTCTCCATGGCTTCTCCAGACCCTTTCACTTCTGTCACGTGCTCAGGGTGAACCTGCTCTCATCTGTAAAAAGCACAGGGCACCAGTGGTGCATCTGCCAATTCTGGTATTCTATGGCGAATGCCAATCGAGCTGCATGCTGCTGGGCAGTGAGCTCAGGGCCCATTAGAGGACATGGGGCCCTTGGGTCACCCTCATGAAGTCTTTCTGGTTGTTTGGTCAGAGACATTCACACCAGTGGCCTGCTGGAGGTCATTTTGTAGGGCTCTGGCAGTGCTCATCCTGTTCCTCCTTGCCCAAAGGAGCAGATACTGGTCCTGCTGATGGGTTATGGACCTTCTATGGCCCTCTCCAGCTCTCCTAGAGTAACTGCTTGTCTCCTAGAATCTCCTCCATGCCCTTGAGACTGTGCAGGAGACACAGCAAACCTTCTGGCAATGACACGTATTGATGTGCCATCCTGGAGAAGTTGGACTACCTGTGCAACCTCTGTAGGGTCCAGGTATCGCCTCATGCTACCAGTAGTGACACTGACTGTAGCCAAATGCAAAACTAGTGAAGAAACAGTCAGAAAAAATGAAGAGGGAAAAATGTCAGTGGCCTCCACCTGTTAAACCATTCCTGTTTTGGGGGTCATCTCATTGTTGCCCTCTAGTGCATCTGTTGTTAATTTCATTAACACCACAGCAGCTGAAACTGATTAACAACCCCCTCTGCTACTTAACTGACCAGATTAATATCCCAGAAGTTTCATTGACTTTATGCTATACTCTGATTAAAAAGTGTTCCTTTAATTCTTTTGAGCAGTATATATATATATATATATATATATATATATATATATATATAGTGAGAAGACATGGCAAGGGTTGGGGCAGCCACCCGTTTAATTCAGTATCCTGGCTGCAAAAGCAAACGATTCATGATTGAGTCAAGTTTACACGGCAGAGTCCAAAACAGAACTGCCTTTCAGGGAAAAGGTGTGAGGCTTTATAGGACGTTTTGGGGGAAGTGATGTCGTCCTCGGGGCCGGGACCGGAAGTGATGTGTCCCGAGTCGAGGTGGTGGCTCCTTGTGGGATTTCCCGGGAAATGCCTGCAGGGAACTTAGAAAGAGCAACCATGTAAAGGGCAGATGTATTATCATTCATCTCTAAGCCCTTCAGCTGCCTCCTATGCACACATGTGTGACAATATATATATATATATATATATATATATATATATATATATATACATACAGTATATATATATATATATATAAATTATCTGAATAGGAATAAAAGTAACAAGCTGGTTAGTTTGCAGATGATACCAAGCTAGTTGTATTGGCAGATTGGCAAATATTCTGAAATCATTACAGAAGGAACTGGACAACATGCAGGCTTGGACAGATTGTCAGCAAATGTAAAGCATTACATGTAGGAAGTAAAAATGTGAGGCTTGAATACACAATGAGTGGTCTGAAATTCGAAACTACGCTTTATGAGAAGGATTTAGGAATCATAGTGGACTCGTCACTATTAATTGCCAGACAGTGTTCAGAATCCATTAAGAAGGCTAACAGAATGTCAGGTTACATAGCGCCTTGACGTGTGGAGTACAAGTCACAAGAGGTTCTGCTCAAGTTTTACTGGCGTACTTCAGAATTATGAGTAATAATGTGCTGTCACATGTAGCCTGGTGATGTCACAGTCCCCACTTTAGCTCCTAAAGAATGACATATGCAGTTAGTTGTAAGGATTTTTATGGTAGTGTAATTTCTCCTAAAATTCAGACTTACAATTATTTACCAGCCGAAACTTCTAAAATTTGCTATTATTGTTACAGCTTTCTCATTGTTTAAATCCACTTTATAGACAAAGTGGCCGAGAGTTCCAACTTCAAAGTTGTGACACCAGTTGGGTCAATTGATCAAAATGACCTCAGGCTATTTTAAGATGTAAGCCGGGGATGCCAAAGTCAGATCATGGAGGGCTGCAGTGGCTTCCGGATTTCTTTTCAGCTACAGATCTTTTTTTTTATTTTAGCGTAACAGCAGAATGACTTTGAAAGTAAATCTGTATTGTGGTCACAGCGCCACTGGGAGTCTACAATTTATAACTCACTGATGAGGCCAGGATGTGCAGTTTTGATCTCCAGGCTACAAAAAGGACATAGCAGCACTAGAAAAAGGTCCAGAGAAGAGCGACTAGGCTGAGTGCAGGGCTACAGGGGATGAGTTAGGAGGAAAGATTAAAAGAGCTGAGCCTTTACAGTTTAAATAAAAGAAGACAAAGAGGTGACCTGATTGAAGTGTTTAAAATGATGAAGGGAGTTAGTCCAGTGGATCAAGATAATGACTTTAAAATGAGTTCATCAAGAACACAGGGACACAGTTTAAAACTTGTAAGAATTAAATTTCAGACAAACATTAGGCCCCGTATCTGCGTGGGTTTCCTCCGGGCGCTCTGGTTTCCTCCCACAGTCCAAAGACATTCTAAATTGGCCCTAGTGTGTGCTTGGTGTGTGCTTGGTGTTTGTGCGTGTCCTGCAGTGGGTTGGCACCCTGCACAGGATTGGTTCCTGGCTTGTGCCCTGTGTTGGCTGGGATTGGCTCCAGCAGACCCCCGTGACCCTGTGTTCGGATTCAGTGGGTTGGAAAATGGATGGATGGACAAACATTAGGAAGTTTTTCTTCACACACGAGCTACAGACTCATGGAATACATGACCAAGTAGTGTGGTAGACAGCAGGACTTTAGGGACTTTCAAAACTCGACTTGATGTTATTTTAGAAGTATTAAGTGGATGGCACTAGTGAGCCTTTGTTGGGCTGAATGGCCTGTTCTCGTGTAGATTGTTCCAATGTTCGAATTTGAAAAAGTGGGCCGAGATATCAGAAATGTTGCGAAGCATTGCACGAGATATTGCACTTGTTCTAACACTGCACACAAATGTCTTGCTACAACAATGCTGAATAATGTTGAAATCCTAACACTACCTCGGCCAACTAATGAAGCAAACACTCTCCCGTTTGCTGCACTGGTACCCTGCAGCACAATTTTTTCCCACTCCGGTGTTGTTTTTGCTTCTAACTCTAAAGTTAATTTAGTTGTTGCCTTTCCTCATCGCAGGGCATCAAAGCTGTTTTAATATTTGAATAAAGCAGTCGAACACAGAGTGCCGAGAGGCTGCACAGGGCAGAGTCTCAACTCTATTTCTTCCTGATTGTCAGTCTACTTATGCAAGGCATCTTAAGCGTCTAAAAATAGAAGCCAGGACTGCAATCAGAATATTGAGAAAAAGAGAGAGCCTTGCTGGAAATCCCATGTCACCACTTAATGCTTTCATATTTAATGATGTATCACATTTGCAGGAGATAATTTAAGTAGTATAAAAGAATCAAGAAGAAGATAGAAAAAAAAAAGAAGGGAAAAATGTAGGTATGCTCCAGTAACATGTCCATTATCGTCTAACTTTATTAGTTAAATTAATCAATCAATCTTAATTAAGTTCTCATAATTCAGTGCTGCATAACTCTAGCCCTTTGCATTAATTTTCAGTCAAGGTCTTGGCTCCAAAATGCTTTAAATTAGTTCATTAATGTGTGTTTCCTTTGTTCCATTCTGTTCAATTTCCACTTGCCTAAACATCATCTCAATATTTCACCCGCCGTTATAAATGATGAGAGATATATTTTCAACTATCCATCAGATAGCGTTAAGACAGCTTGTGATAGGCAAATGAGAAATAAGGCAAATGGAGAGGGGGTCTGGTATGTGCAAAACCTCATGAAATCTGATTATTAAGAATAATAATGACACTAATACATTTTATTTATATAGCACCTTTCCCAAGCTCAAAGCACTTCACCAATATTCAAAGGCTACAATAGGAATAGAAACAGAGCTGACATTAAAAACACCAGATAATAACTAATATCAAATACTGAACACAAAATAACAGATAAAGAGATGAAATTCTGAGATTAAGAATCCACAATTGGGGAAAAAAAGAAGAACGTCATGCACGAATGACAAAGTGCCAGGGATGTGCGGTGGGAGGGCGCTCACCTTCTAGGTTCGTCAGAGGTGAGAATTGCCACCCCATGACGCCAGGGGGTGTGGTAGAAGGTCACCTTATAGGCTCTTCAGAGGTAAGAGCCACCACTCCAGGACACCTAGGGGACACGTCAGAGGGTCACCTTCTAGGCTCGTCAGAAATAAGCACCACAACCCTGGGACACCAGGGGACGTGCCAGAAGAGTGCCTTCTAGGCTCATCAGAGTTAAGCATTATGACCCTGGGACGTACCAGAAGGTTACCTTCTAGGCTCGTCAGAGGTAAGCACCACCACCCCAGGGCACCTAGGGAACATGTCAGAGGGTTACCTTCTAGGCTCATCAGAGGTAACACAAGGGGATGCACCAGAAGGCCACCTTCTAGGCTTGACAGAAATAAGCAACCCGACCCGAGGGCACCAAGGGGAGGCACCAGAAGATCACCTTCTAGGCACGTCAGAGGTAAGCACCACCACCCCAGGGCACCTAGAGGACACGTCAGAGGGTTACCTTCTAGGCTTGTCAGAAATAAGCACCACAACCCTGGGACACCAGGGGACGTGCCAGAAAAGTGCCTTCTAGGCTCATCAGAGTTAAGCATCATGACCCTGGGACGTACCAGAAGGTTACCTTCTAGGCTCGTCAGAGGTAAGGACCACCACCCCAGGGCACCTAGGGGAGCAATCACAGACTCTTTTCTTTTTTTCCCCACCCAGAGTTCCAAGAAGATGCCCATCGAAGGCAACTGTCTTATAGCTCAGGTCCATGGTCAGGGTTGTGACCATGAACTCAGTGGTCACTCTAGCAGAGCTTCAGAAGTCCATTGCCGAGATCAGAGAATCTGTCAGAAAGACAACTATTTCAGCAGCACTGCATTAAACACGTGTTTATGGTAGAGTGGCTAGATGGAAGACACTCTTAACTCTTTTAGGGTGGATGTCGACACAAGGGGTTAAGGGCAGATATCAACTACTGTAAAGTCAACATTCAGGGACTAAAGGCAAAAAAAATCTGTAAACGAGAATAAAACTCATTGTAGGTAGACTCTCTTTGCTAGGAAGACTGTTAGACTCATTGACTTGACGCTGAATCGTTGGTTGTGCGTGAGTAGCACAGAGTAAAAAAACGTTTAGAATGGCATCAACATCGAGCGAGAGAGCAAAGTGAATGCTCAAAGCAGAACACTCCATATGTGTTATTTATTTATTTATTGTGTATTATTGTCGAATCAGACTCTGACTTATTGAAATCTGATTTTGATACAAAAACAAAAGTCAGGTACCTGCATCAGCTAATCGGACCCCAGCTGATCGTACAGCTGATGCGCCTACACATAGGACTACAGAGTCAATTATCAATCTCCGATTTTGATGTATATAAATTGGAAATCAAAAACGAAAGACAGGTATCTGCATCAGCGGATCGGTTCCCAGCTGACCGTAGTGCAGAACAAGCTCGGGCAGCTTGATGTGCCTACGCCAATGTTTGCCCTGGGAAGACTACACAGACATACCGTAGATGCGTGGGAGGCATCTGGCCTTCAGATGACATGGCGTGCCAGTGGACACTACGGATTACCAGCCACTCGACTACTTCAAGCTGCATTTTTTGCCTACCTTATCTTCCCAAATGACTATGAACTAATTGGAGCACAGCAATACAAATTAGAGCAACTAATTGTATTATTCAGAAGCAACGACTACAATTACCGTATATACTTGCGTTTAAGTTCTCACGCAGAAAAATCATGGATTGATTTCAGCGTATAATTTCTGGTATTTTATAATGTTGGTTGTATAAGTCGAACGTGGAAAACTATTGGTCCAAGAGATTACGATCTGCTAACACTCACCTGAGAGAGTAACCATGGAGCACACCGCCATTTTTTTCTATGTATTGTGCCTATGTGACCACACAAAGCGACATTTGCGCTGTTTTGTGTTTTTTGTATCTCACACCCTCATGCACCTTTATTGTAAGAGAATCCCTTATCTACGATGGAGCGTTCGATCAGAAGAAAATATGAAGCTGGTTTTAAATTAAACGTCGTTGAAGTAGCAAAAGAAATTGGTAACTGTGCTGATGCAACAAAATTCAATGTGTCTGAGCAGCTGATGTGAGATTGGAGGAAGCAAGAAGATGAAAGAAAAAATTTAAGTGTCGTATTTTTAAATGGGCTTAACGTCGGGGTCTGATTTTATGATCGATTTTTAGGGTTTCAAGACCAGACTCATACGTGAGTATACAGTATATGGTATGTAATCTGTTGTGATGTGAAAGTTTGTAAACAAGTTGATAAATATTTTGTTTGCCTTTATTTGTAATTAGACAAAGCAATGTAATACTAGTGTTATATCAATGACAGGAACAGCGGTGGTTTGATATTTGGCTAACCATCCCCATCCTCCAAAACACTCCCACTTCTCCTTTTAGGACTGAGTCTTTGTAATTTGCCTAAAATCAGTTTGATTTGTGTGGTTCTCTGCAGGAATCTCTCAATCAAACCCCACAGGAAAGCCAAATTACCTACCTGGCAAGCATCAGCTCAACAAATGGTTTTGGGGGCAGGTGTGAATGGTATTGTGTGCCCCCATTGGTCTGAAGTATGGCTGTTTGGGATTGGTTTGAATCAGACGCCATTCTGTAGCACGACGCCCTATTGGTGTAAGGGTTTGGACAAAGAATGCAAAGGTTCAGCTGCTTTATCCCTCCCTGTCTCTCTCTCTCTCTCTCATCATCATGATGAAAGAGCATCTTACACACCATTTCCATGAAAAGGACAACACAATGAAAAGCACAGCTCAGCAGCCATATGGAGACAGGCATGTGGCCTGTTCTGAAGAAAGCTGACTAAAATGATGCCTTAACTAAAGACATTTCAAATAACTAACAAGTCAGTGTGCCACCTGAAACTACACATTCGAACATTAGAACTCTCTAGACGAGAACAGGCCATTCAGCCCAACAAAGCTCACCAGTCCTATTCACTTATTTCTTCCAAAAAAAAATTAAGTTGAGTTTTGAAAGTTCCTAAAGTCTTACTGTCTACCACACTACTTGGTCGATTATTCTAAGTGTCTATCATTCTTTGTGTAAAGAAAAACTTCCTAATGCTTGTGTGAAATGTACCTTTAGCAAGTTTCCAGCTGTGTCCCCGTGTTCTTGATGAACTCATTTTAAAGTCACTGTCTCGATCCATTGGACTAATTCAACTTCATCATTTTAAACACTTCAATCACGTCACCTCTTAATCTTCTTTTGCTTAAACTGTAAAGGCTCAGCTCTTTTAATCTTTCCTCATAACTCATAACCTGCAGCCCTGAATCAGCCTCGTCGCTCTTCTCTGGACCTTTTCTTGTGCTGTTATGTCCTTTTTGTAGCCTGGAGACCCAAACTGCACACAGGACTCCAGATGAGGCCTCACCAGTGTGTTATAAAGCTTGAGCAGAACCTCCTGTGACTTGTACTCCACACATCAAGGCGCTATATAACCTGACATTCTGTTAGCCTTCTTAATGGCTTCTGAACACTGTCGGGAAAAAGATAGTGTCGAGTCCACTACGACTCCTAAGCCCTTCTCATGAGGTGGACTCTCGATTTTCTGACCTCCCATTGTGTAATTAAACCTAACATTTTTATTTCCTATGTGTAATTCTTTACATTTACTTATATTACATGGTTAAAGGTTTCAAATCCTTGAATTTTTCCTCCTAACTCATCCCCTGTAGCCCTCAATCAGCCTAGTCGCTCTTCTCTGGACCTTTTCTTGTGCTGCTATGTCCTTTTTGTAGCCTGGAGATCAAAACTGCACACAGGACTCCAGATGAGGCCTCACCAGTGGGTTATAAAGCTTGAGCAGAACCTCCTGTGACTTGTACTCCACACATCAAGGCGCTATATAACCTAACATTCTGTTAGCCTTCTTAATGGCTTCTGAACACTGTCGGGAAGTCGATAGCTTAGAGTCCACTATGACTCCTAAATCCTTCTCATAAGGTGTACTCTCGATTTTCCGATCGCCCATTGTGTATTCAAACCTAATATTTTTATTTCCTATGTGTAATACTTTACATTTACTGACATTAAATTTCATCTGCCACAAATCTGCCCATGCCTGTATGCTACCCAAGTCCTTCTGTAATGATATAACGGATTCCAAATTATCCACCTATCTTGGTATCATCTACAAACTTAACCAGCTTGTTACTTGTATTCCTATCTATATAATTTCTATATATTAGCAGCAGCCTCAGCACTGCACCCTGCTGGTCACCACTCTTAACGTCACCCAATTCTGATGAAGTTCCTCGCACCATCACCCTCTACTTTCTGTGTCTGAGCCAATTCTGCACCCATCTAAAAACATCACCCTGAACTGCCACTTCTTTTAGTTTGCTGCCCAACATCTCATGTGGCACCTTATCAAATCAGCATTTATCAGGTTGTATGGTTGCCAGTATTCACATGTACTTTGCTAATTGTTATTTTTTATGAATATTACCAATAATACATTATTTAAAGCTGTAACTTAACTCCTGCTTGTCTTTAACTCTGTGTAATTACCCGAGGTTACAGATGTAGAAGGGAAGGTGGGAAGAAGTTATAAAGTACAATACCTTATAAAAAGTGGCAGGTCTATGGGGTCTGAGGCATTCTGACAAAGGCTACACATTAATAATACAAAAGGGGACAGAAGAGTAACAGAGAACTCTTCCAAGACAAAACATAATCATAGTAAAGTGTTTTATTACCACAAAGGACTGTTCATAGATTTCACCATATTTTTCTGAGCACACAATGCAAACACTTTCAGACAGCAAAATAAAATGTCAAGACACTATTTGGAAAAGCTGAGCCCCTTGTGTGACTTGGCTGTGATCTCTTCTGAAATTCAAGAGGTGACACCTGTGAGAATACTGTGGTCGTTTTTTTCTTAGGAGAACAATCTGAGAAGCATGAGACAAAAGAACATGTCTCTGTTTTATTACTTTCTGATCTCATTGTTGTCGAGGAGAAACCAAAAACAATATTAAGGAGGTCTCATTTTGGATCTTTATTTTTCCTATGGGTGAATACTTTTCGAATCCACTGTATGTGTTACCAGGTATATCACTTACACCAAAAAGCAAATTTTGGAACTTTCAGCATCCACAGCTCTTTGTCCTTCCTTTGAGCCATTTAAAGAAAAAATAGTGGTGCAGCTTCAAGGACAAATGGCATGTCCTATACTGCATGTATCCCTTTGCTCAAATCTCTATGCTTTCCTGCCCCTAATTGCCAGAACTTTGCTTCTGCCAGCCATTCTTCCTTCACGGACCATTTACCTTTCTAATTGAACTATAACCTTACTGAGTTCTGAACCTCTCTCTGTTTTATGATTCTGGAATACTTAGCGGAATATTTTATTCAATGTTTATGTGGATAACATCAATAGACATGCTTCATTTCTCCTCAACATACAAAGTAAGTGGATTTACTTTAAATCTGTTCACTGACAGGGAGTTGTGAATTGCCTACTTACTGCTTTATGGTGGGTTCTTCATCTTTCTTTTTTTTTTTTCTTTCTAGCTAGTAGATGACAATGGTCATGGTTGATTAGTTTGCTGCATCCTCTGTGAAAGCAGCCACGGCATTTTTTACAATGTGTCATCCATATGATTAGGCCTCCATCAGAAATAAAAACTTCAAAAAAATGACAGTGTCCCATTAAGAAATGTGTACCTGTTGGCCCCTTATAAATATTCTATAGACATTCTATCCCACTTTTCAAATGAAGAGTGAGAAAGAGAATGAATCCATTATGATTCAATATTTAATTTAATGTATTTTTATATAGATGTGCTAACATAGCATTCTCTGACCAACCTAATCCAAATTAGGGTCTAGGGGTAGAGGGTATCCCAGAAGAAGAGGGCACAATGTAGCTGTTAGGGCTGCTAGTCCACCACAGAGCCTACTTATGTAAGCATTAACACTAGAATTACCAAAGCCTATGAAAAAACTCCTGATTCCGGACCACCTTAATTCCCTTCGCACCTCTCCGTCAGCGTCTTTTGTGTTGTAAATGTGACGATCAGCACAAGCAGCAAGTAGCCTGCTATCCCATCACCCGACCAACGCAGAAAGGGCAGAGAGTTCTCTCAGCTCAAGTCTGTTTACCCGCATGTGAATTGCCGGGAGTTGTAAACTGTAAATAACATATCGTTTTTTATCTACGTGTTCCATGTCTACAACAATCTATATAAACATTTGTGAGCATGCCCGTGTCGATCAAACAGAGGAAGCTCTGCAGTCTACTTGTGACTTTACACGGTAGCAAGATAAGTAAATAAATCAAGGTAAATAACCTTCGATCTGGCTTTTATATAAGTAACATATACATGGTTTTTATATAAAGACCATCACAAAACATAACTGGACTTTGTACGATATATTGCCGACTTCTGTAAGCTGCGTTGTTTCGTTGAAGGACAGGTGTGGGGCAGACAGACTGGTGGGATGATGCTGACCCGTTGCTGTATCCAAACGGTGCCATCTTTCGCCTTTACGCCTGGTGCAGCTGCGTTGTTCTTATATGTGAGTGGACGTTTCCTGCGGGGAGGGCTTCTGTTCTCTTTCTCCAATGTAGAACCCTCGTCCTCATCGGAGTTCACCTCTGTTATAGCACGTCTTTATTTGAAAATTAACAGTGTCAGATTGAGGCGAGCGTGAACATGACTGAGAGTAAAACTCAATGAAAAAACCTTTACAAGCACCATATATTTACACCGGCTGTTACAGACTCAAATCAAATGTATGTTTTTATTCCATAATACTAAGAATAAGAGCAGCTCACTTCTCCAAATGGAGGCATCTGCGATCGAACTGGTGATCTTTTGATTACCAGTCAGCAGTTCTAATCTCTGTGCCACCAAAGCGGTCGTATTAAAAGCTTTGTCAATGTCTCACTCTAACGCAAGTTTTTTTGTGCAGTTATATTCTTGAATAAAAGCGCACTTGTTTTGATATACTTGTACCTTTAGTGAAAGTGTTTATTTGATATTTGGACTTCAGGCTTCACACATTATGCACCTCATGTCTACATCTTGTCAATTATTACTAAAACATGAAAAACGTTTCTGTTTTAACAATGTGTTTACATAGATTGTTGTGGACACAGAACACACATGAAATGTATGCTTTCCAAATAATGATATATTATTTATTCTATATAACTCCCGGCAGGTAAACAGACTTGAGCTGAGGGAACTTTTTGCCCTTTCTGTGTTGGTGGGGAGAGTGATGGGATAGCAGGCTGCTTGCTGCTTGTGCTGATCAACACATTTAAAATACAAAAGACGCTGATAGAGAGGTGCAAAAGGGATTTAAGGTGGGCTGGGATTAGGAGTTTTTTCGTAGGCTTTGGTAATTCTAGTGTTAAACTGTAAAGGCTCAGCTCTTTTACTCTTTCTTCATAACTCATCCCCTGTAATCCTGGAATCAGCTGCATTGTTCTTCTCTACACCTTTTCTATGATGGGGGAAAATGGCAAATTTACCAATTCAAAATGAAATCTACAACACAATTAAGTGTGCGGAAAGTGAGGGGTCTGAATACTTTTTAAATCTATCTGCATTTTCAGGCTGTGAAGGACAAAAATTTAGGAAGACGGCCTTTACAAAGTAGTGTGGGCCTGCAAAAACCTAGAGCTTCAATGCTGAAATAAACCCATGGAATATGTTTTAGTTGGGGCCATCAGGGTGTTAGAAATCATTAGGATGCATTAGATGCAAGAAAAGGTTTCCAGTCTAGCCATTAATAATTACAATTCACCAATGTAACTAAGCAAAGAGTACATTCATCTTTTTCTTCTTTTACTGAAGACGCGTTGCGAGTCTCGTTCAGAAAAGCTAAAAAACTGCAGCCAAGTTCTCTGTAATTTATCATTCAAGGTCACTAGAGGAGTTCAAATACACTAATGCTTTCCTCCTGTGGTTGTATATTAAAACCTTTAGAATGGAGGGATGCAGTAACATTGAGCCAGCTTTCTCAGAGGCCATCTCATTGAAAGTGCCAGAGTTCTCTTTAGAGTATTTCTGAAGGCCAGCCAGCTGCTAAGGTGTGGTTGGTGGTGGAGTTTGCCATCCCAGATGTCCCTGGTAACTCTAACTGGTCAGGGGATCTGTAAGGTGGAGGGTTACTGAGAGACCCTGGGAGATTTCACTTCAGTCTATCATGCTTATAGATGGCAGCTGCCAACCACTGTTATCATTTTTAACATTTTACAGGCCCCAGCTGGGCCGCCTGTACACTAGCAATGGGAAAAGACAGCTTATTAAAATGGGCTTAATGATACAATGGTAAGTCTGAATGTTTCATGCATTTACAAACCTCTGATTACCAGATATGCCTTATACCACAAACATTGGCACTGCTTTTATGAATCCCATGCCAAGTGGCATATAGCAGAGGCCAGTGTGTGTTGGCATGTGTCTGTTTATTTGTATGTCTTTCCAGTGGCTATGTCTCTGTTACATGCCATTTGGTGTAGGATTAATAAAAGCAGTTTTAATGTTTGTGATGCACCATCTGTTGGAATGCAAAATGCAATGCATCTTGCTCTGTCATTTCAGAAGATGCCGCATCACAAACATGTCATGTCATTTATAACCTGCTTAGTCCTGAAGAGGATTGGATGGGGGGTCCGTGGTATGCTAGCCTATCCCAGGTAGCATAGGGTGCAAAGTAGAAACAAACCTTAGAAAGAGCGTCACTCTGTCACGGACATCACATTTTTAGTAACGGAATGTATTGAATCTGACATTCCAATACATGGCGCATCACAAACACTAACACTGCTTTTACAAATCCCATACCAAATGCCCTGTAACAGAGACATATGCATTGCATTTGTCATTCCAAAAGATGGTGCATCACAAACATGTCAGGTCATCTTCTAACCCATTCAGTCCTGAAAAGGGTCAGTGGTTGTGGGGGTTCGGTGCTATGCTAGCCTATCCCAGCTAGCATAGGGTGCAAGGCAGAAACAAATCCTAGAAAGAATACCAGTCCGTCGTGGACCTTACATTTAGTAACGAAATGTATTGAATCTGTCATTCCAATGAATGGTGCATCACAAACATTAACACTGCTATTATGAGTCTCATACCAACTGGCATGTAACAGAGAGAAATACTTTGCATTTGTCATTCCAATACATGGCACATCACAAACACTAACACTGCTTTTACGAATCCCATACCAAATGGCACACTATGCAACCCTTCAGTTCCACCCTTAGGCGTTTGATCGTTAACACTACACAAGATTATAGACTGTTATACCTGCCTCACGCTCTCCACCTAGCATGTTTTAACTTGCACTGCGCTTTTATTGCTCTTTAATTAATATTGGTTTTATTAGTATGCTGCTGCTGGAGTATGTGAATTTCCCCTTGGGGATTAATAAAGTATCTATCTATCTATCTATCTATCTATCTATCTATCTATCTATCTATCTATCTATCTATCTATCTATCTATCTATCTATCTATCTATCTATTATATAGTGCCTATCTATCTATATATAGTATCTTATCTATCTATCTATTATATATCTATCTATCTATCTAGTGCCTTTCCTATCTATCTATCTATCTCTATCTATCTATCTATCTATCTATCTATCTATCTAGTGCCTTTCCCATCTATCTATCTATTATATATCTATCTATCTATCTATCTATCTATCTATCTATCTATCTATCTATCTATCTATCTATATAGTGCCTTTCCTATCTATCTATCTATCTATCTATCTATCTATCTATCTATCTATCTATCTATCTATCTATATCTATCTATTATATAGTGCCTTTATCTATCTATCTATCTATCTATATCTATCTATCTTTCTATCTATCTATCTATTATATATCTATCTATCTATCTATCTATCTATCTATCTATCTATCTATCTATCTATCTATCTATCTATCTATATAGTGCCTTTCCTATCTATCTATCTATCTATCTATCTATCTATCTATCTATAGTGATAGATAGATAGAGATAGATAGATAGATACTTTATTAATAGATATATAGATAGATAGATATCTATATATAGATAGATACTATCTATCTATCTAATCCCAAGTGGAAATTCACATACATATTATATAGTGTCTTATCTATATCTATCTATCTATCTATCTATCTATCTATCTATCTATCTATCTATCTATCTATCTATCTATCTATCTATCTATCTATCTATCTATCTATCTATCTATCTATCTATCTATCTATCTATAGATAGATAGATAGATAGATAGATAGATAGATAGATAGATAGATAGATAGATAGATACTTTATTAATCCCAAGGGGAAATTCACATACATATTATATAGTGTCTTACATATCTATCTATCTATCTATCTATCTATCTATCTATCTATCTATCTATCTATCTATCTATCTATCTATCTATCTATCTATCTATCTATCTATCTATCTATAACACAGACCTAGGCATTGCATTTGTCATTCCAATGGATGGCACATCACAAACATTACCACTGCTTTTACAAGTCCCATACCAAATGGTATATAACAGAGACATGGTGCACTGCAAGTGTTAAGGATCATGTCTACATTGATTACAATTAGTGACGCTATAAGTCAATTGGTTTTATTGTCACACCACCCATACACTGTATTGCAGCATACAGTGGCATGAAATAATGTTCTCCAGGATGGCAGTGCATCATAAATACATGAAAAGTGTAACACAGTTCAAGAATTATACTAAACTATAAACAGATAAATACATAAATAATAAATACTAGAAAAGTAAATGGATAGTAAAACTTTGAGATAAATAGTAATAAATAAATAAAAAAAAACTACAACTAATAATAATGAAAAAACAACAGTAGCAACAAGTGTGACAAATGTACTGTACATAAAATGGCTACTATAAGCAGATCTGAAGGTCGGGTGGGGGGCAGCACAGAGTTCCGAGTCTGGACCGCCAAGGGGTAGAAGCTCTAGCAGAACCTGCCAGAACAGGATTGACTGGCACCGTACTTTCTGCCAGATGGAAGTGGGACAAAGAGACTATGGGAGGGATGGAGAATGGTCAATTAAAACAATAGTGGTGGCTGTCAGCATCGTAAACTAACTAAAATCCTTCTGTCTATGTGTTTTAACACCATGAACTGGAGTAAGTAGCTAATAATAGATGGATGGATAGATGAATGAATGGACTGGCCATAGATAAGAGAAATGCAAACATCTAAAAAATGTTACTGTAAACTGCATATACAAAGTTTGATTTACAGGACTTCAAAAGCACTTGATATGTGCATCAGTGGTCTACACAGATTGCTTCAAGTCTAACCTTTGTGTTTGTGGGAGTGTACAGCTTTCTTTTTGATTTGTTTCTTTGGAGTGTTTAAGTGTTTATAAGGATAGGGAGTCATCAGAGGATTTCTATAACTGATATCTTGTTGGACTTTTTGGGTTGGATCATTTGAGGTTTGTTCACCATGTGGGAATAGAAGGCTTTTTTTTTTGTTAGTATATTATATCAGGACTCAATGTTACTGTTGGAGGCTTTGTAATTTTCATGTTTAAATTGTATGCTGTTGGATTTCCTGTTCTGGTTTTAATCTTCATTGTGATAGCAGCCATCTGAATCAAAAACTGACGTGCAGTTCTCATTCAGTACAGTGGCTGAGTGTGGTGGGGGGTCAGAGATGACACAAGACAGGTGTTTTGGTTTAACCATAAAATAATGTTTTAAAAACAAACAATAGTTTTGTTGTTTATAAAATGCCATACTGTAATTGAATAACGCAGTAAAAATCAAAAACACCTTAGAATGCTAACATTCATTATCAAACGATTTCCACTACGACGAACTTCGACAAAATTCCGTCTGAGTGAAACATTGACAGTGCTCACTACGCTGTAACGCAGGCGTTGATAGGACGTGACAATTCACGGAAGTCACGATGTGACGTCAAGACATGCTAAATATAATTTAGTGATGCACAGAGCTGATCATTTTTCGTTAACACGTACAAAATCATTAGCTGATCAACACAAGAAATTATACTACACAAAAGATTTTTGTTGTAAAATTGTGTTAAAAGAATTACTGATTGGGATGAAAAAACCTAGATTCTGGAGTCAAAAACATAGAAACATGGACAGGACCATAAAATTATAGATCTATGCATCCACCCTGCTCGCTTCACTCGCCAACCCCCGGGTGGGCGCTACATGCTAGCCACTTCGTGGATCTGCCACTCGTGTTTGGGGAAGTGGATGTACAATTTAAACAGATTCTTATTTTCATGGTAATTGTTACATATGCATAATAGAACTATTTTACGTTACAATGAGTAACTATCCATCCATCCATCCATTATCCAATCCGCTAAATCCTAACTACAGGGTCACGGAAGTGAGTAACTAACCAAATTAAAAAATAGTAAAACATAACAAATTGAAAGACAATTATGTTTCATGTTACGTTAGAGGTATTCGTTGTATGTTACATCATAACATCGCAATGTATAACTGCCCGTGAGTGAATATCGTTTCTTTCTCTCTAATAAATAAAGCGACTTTTTCGAATGTTTGTCCCTGTGATTTGTTAATTGTCGAAGCAAAAGCTATTCTAGCGGGAAACTGTAAATGTTTTAATATGAATGGCATATCAAGATCTCCTTTGGTGTCTAATGTTATCCTCTGAAGATATACTACATTACCTTTCTTGATCGCCTGTTAAAATTTTACATGTCAGAATTGTTTGACAGCATGCTCTATTGCAACAACAACAACAACAACATTTATTTATATAGCACATTTTCATACAAACAGTAGCTCAAAGTGCTTTACATATTAAAGAATAGAAAAATGAAAGACACAATTATAAAACAAAATAAATCAACATTAACATCAAATAAGAGTAAGGTTCAATGGCCAGGGGACAGAAAAACAAAAAACTCCAGACGGCTGGAGAAAAATAAAATCTGTAGGGATTCCAGACCATGAGACCACCCAGTCCCCTCTGGGCATTCTACCTAACATAAATGAAACAGTCCTCTTTGGATTTAGGGTTCTCACGGAAGGGCTTGATGATGATGATGGTCACGTAGACTTCTGCCTTTTAATCCGTCCATCATTGTTGGAGCATCATGAAGCTTTGAGTAGGTGGAGGTGGCGCAGGCCACCACCACAAAGAAACCGGAAAAAGAAACAGAAAAGAGAGTAGGGGTCAGTACCGATTTTAGAGCCACCATGAATAGTTATTTTGAGGAATTGAACATACAGAGTATCAGGATTAAGTTAAATTAAGATTAAAATGAAGTTATAGAAAGGCCATGTTAAAGTAATGTGTTTTCAGCCGTGTTTTAAAGTGCTCTACTGTATCAGCCTGGCGAATTCCTATTGGCAGGCTATTCCAGATTTTAGGTGCATAGCAGCAGAAGGCCGCCGCCTCACCACTTCTTTTAAGTTTTGTTCTTGGAATTCTAAGGAGACACTCATTTGAGGATCTGAGGTTACGATTTGGAATATAAGGTGTCAGACATTCCGATATATAAGATGGGCGAGATTATTTAAGGCTTTATAAACCATAAGCAGAATTTTAAAGTCAATCCTGAATGACACAGGTAACCAGTGTAGTGACTAAACTGGTGTGATGTGTTCGGATTTTCTTTTCCTAGTTAGGATTCTAGCAGCTGCATTCTGCACGATTTATATCTTTTTTGGGTAGTCCTGAGAGGAGTGCGTTACAGTAATCTAGTCGACTGAAAACAAACGCGTGAACTAATTTCTCAGCATCTTTCAGTGATATAAGAGGTCTAACTTTACTTATGTTTCTTAAGTGAAAAAATGCTGTCCTAGTGATCTGATTAATATGTGATTTAAAATTCAGATTACAGTCAACAATTACCCCTAAGCTTTTTACCTCCGTCTTGACTTTTAATCCTAATGTATCCAGTTTATTTCTAATAGCCTCATTGTATCCATTATTGCTGATCACTAAAATTTCAGTTTTCTCTTTATTTAACTTGAGAAAGTTACTATTCATCCATTCTGAGATACAAGTCAGACATTCTGTTAGTGAATCAAGAGAATCGGGGTCATCAGATGCTATTGATAAGTACAGCTTCGTGTCATCAGCATAGCTGTGGTAGCTCACGTTGTGCCCTGAGATAATCTGACCTAACGGAAGCATGTAGATTGAGAAAGAGCAGCGGACCCAGGATAGAGCCTTGTGGAACACCATATCGGATATCATGTGTCTTTGAGTTGTAATTACCACAACTAACAAAGAATTTTCTCCCTGTCAGGTAGGATTCAAACCAATTTAAGACACTGCCAGAGAGGCCCACCCATTGACTAAGGCGATTTCTAAGAATGTTGTGATCAATGGTGTCAAATGCAGCACTCAGATCTAAGAGGATGAGAACAGATAAATGGCCTCTGTCTGCATTTACCCGCAAGTCATTTACTACTTTAACGAGTGCAGTTTCTGTGCTGTGATTTGTTCTAAAACCCGACTGAAATTTATCAAGAATAGCATGTTTATTGAGGTGGTCATTTAACTGCATAATGACTGCCTTCTCCAGAACTTTACTTAAGAAAGGCAGGTTAGAGATGGGTCTAAAATTTTCAAGAGCTGAGAGGTCGAGATTATGTTTCTTAAGTAGCGGTTTAACTACAACAGTCTTAAGACAGTCTTTGAAGACCCCCGTATCTAGTGATACGCATTTCACCAATTTGCCGTGTAACCAATCGACAATTTTCGCGTTAATTCATTTGACTTCATTGTTTCTCGGTGCTAGGATTTCCCATGTACTCATTTCTTCTGTTGATAACCCTTCAGGATGGAATTCTTCATTAAGATTTGGACATAATACGTCTTCTTTTATTGGGAACTTTAAAGTGAGGAAAACGTAAAAATGTATAAGAGGTGAAAGAGCAGGAACTGTGTCTGACAAAAACATTCACACGAATGAGAGGTGAACTGGAAATGGTTGAGAGGAGAGCGGGACTTGAAAAAAAATCTCTTGGCAGTAGTCTCGTCTCAAGATTTTCTTTCATAATAGAGAGACAATTTGCTTGGTCCTCTTGTATGTTTTCAACATTATTTTGCTCATCACAGGTCTGCAAAATTAATTCTTTGAGGGCTGAATATTCTTTCCAAAAAACAGTTTCTGAAAGCAGTGGTTTCACAAAGAAATTAATATAAAATGTGTGTTGCTGCATGCTGCGGCTGCCACTTTGCCAAGAATGTGTGGCAGGCTTGCTGCCAGGCTGTCTTCGCGTCACGGTCACAGTGCATTGCGATCTGGTTTCTACCTCTTATCATTGTTAAGCGAACATTGCTGTAGGCGTATCAGTTACATGAACCCGTTCAGTACCATGATTAGCTGGGGACCAGTCAGCTGAAGCTGGAACCTCACATTCGTTTTGGATCACTTGTATCAAAATCAGAGTCCAGCAAGTCATAGTCCCTTTTCAGAGATATTAGGCAAAACATCGTCCATGGGGTATTTTGCTTTATGTATTCGCTTCGATCTCTCACCATTATACCAGTGCCATTATTGCTCTTGTCTGTGCCTTACTACTCGGACATCTCGGTCAAACCAACGAAGCTAACTTTCCTTCTAGCAACAAGAGTACAACTAAAACATAATGGTTGGTTTTGTCACAGTTTACAGTTGATTACCATCGTCAACTTCTCCTTTTGACAAAAGTCAACATCAGCCCTGAAAGAGTTAAACTCATAAAAAAGGCTTTAATTGTGAATAGTTACTTTTTGCAGAGGCCCTAAAGCAGTGCTTCTCGGCCCATTTCTTCTATTAATTGGACTCAAGCAATTATTTCCCACTTTTTAAGTGTTTTGCATCCATCCAGAAATTACATACCGGTTATGCTAGATTCTGACAGAATGAAGCAGGAATTTGTATGTGTTAGATGGGTAAAGATTAATTATTTTTTCTATTATACACGACTATTTATATATACGTCCCTTGTATGTTTAATCGTTGATTTTAGTTGATTCTAGTTTTTGTCACTTCTTACTTTTTGGATATGGTAGCTTATTGTTTGTCCGTTTTTTTGCGGTCCATCCCTATGAATCATCCGCCAATTGTCCGCCTTCATACTGCCACCCCACTGTCCCTTGTCTGGTACCTTCTTTTCAGGTCTTTGATATCCTGATAGAATCTTTCACCCTGCTCTTCACTCACCGCTCCAAGATTTTAAAGGGAAAAAAATTCCAAATGCGAATCCATATTGTGAATTTTGAGACTGCAACTCAATTCCTTGAACTAAATTAATACATTTTTTTTTACAATTTCTTTAAAATTTGCATCTTCATTGTTACCTAAAAACTTTTTTTGAAAGTCAAGTTTTTTTGAGAGTCAAGCCTCTCGTTCCACGCCTTTCATTGCTATTTCTGCATCCAAAATCAGTTTTCTAATATTTGATCCATCAAAACTGCCCTCTTTGAATTTGGCTTTGGGCAAACCCGGATAGTTTTGGCCTAAATTCTTCTTAATCCATCTGTCAAGTGGCACTGTGCTAAGCTGATCAGATGCATGTTTCTGACATTTTCTCTACAATCGCGCAGTTGACTTTGCTCATTTTTTTTTTCTACGTAGGCTGAAAAAAGCTCGTCAGGCCTGCCATATCGAAGAGCGTTAACGGACTTGTTAATAAAGAGTTTTCCGAGTGAATAGACTTTTAATCAGCAGTATTACACTAAACTCCTGATTCATCTGTGGGAAAGCAGATTAGCCTGGAACGGCGGCACACGCAAAACTTTATTTTGCACCATGGCAGTGTACTTGCACACACTCCATTGTCGGTCAATGATTTGTTTGAGCAAAAACAATGTGATTGTAGCTTTGCCCCCTACCCCTGCCCTCTGAATTCACTGATTTACGAAAATTTCGCCTCTCACATTTCACCCCCCCACATTTCACCCCCCACATTTCACCCCCACATTTCACCCCTCACATTTCGCCCCCCCACATTTCACCCCCCACATTTCACCCCCACATTTCGCCCTTAACATTTTGCCCTTAACATTTCACCCCACATTTCACCCTCACATTTCACCCCTCACATTTTGCCCCCCCTCATTTCACCCCTCACATTTTGCCCCCCACATTTCGCTTCTCACATTTCACCACCCACATTTCACCCCCACATTTCACCCTCACATTTTGCCCCACATTTCGCTTCTCACATTTCACCACCCACATTTTGCCCCACATTTCACCCCTCACATTTCGCCCCCACATTTCACTTCTCACATTTCACCACCCACATTTCGCCCCCCACATTTCACCCCTCACATTTCGCCCCAGCACATTTCGCCCCCACATTTCGCCCTTAACATTTCTCCCCACATTTCACCCTCACATTTCGCCCCCACATTTCATTTCTCACATTTCACCCCTCACATTTCGCCCCTAACATTTCTCCCCCCCACATTTCGCCTCCATGATATTTCTCCCCCACCCCAGTAACTTCTAATACCCACACCCAGAAATTTTGAGTGTTGGAAGTTTCTAGAAAAAATAAAGTGAAAAATCGTTCTCAGCGTTCAAAAATTACTTTCCTAATTTAACCATTTTTGTAGCAAAATTATAAAAAAGTCAGCAATAGTGCATCACTTAAATGAAACACTCTGTAAACATATATACATTTTTGTTTCGAATAAATGAATACAAACGATTTTACAAAAATGAATATCACATGCCGCTGCGAAAAAACATGTGATACATAATCATGTACTAAATTAATATCGTTGTAATTTTAATGTTCACAAAAAATTATTTCTGTTTATAAAATTGTTGATTAAAACTCAAAGTTGTATGCGATGCCTCTAAGGTAATTAATTACATTACGTTAAGTTGATTTTAGGTTTAGTCACGATACAAAAATAACACTTTCAGTGAGAAATGAATACATGATGTGGTGAGTGGTGACACAACAGTTTTGATATTGCGCTGTCTGTGAGGTGTTGATGGTTCTTTAACATAGCCACGCACCACTGATAATCAGGCAGCGAAAAGCGTAAACGCACGTCTTGAAACGGCAAAAAAATGCGAAATCCAGTACAATCGTACAATAGTATATCACATAACACGGATTAAACTTTAAGCACGATATTCACCTTTTATGGAGACAATCACGCATACTATATCCAGTGGAACACGTTGATCTGTGAGTCATATAAGAACGCTACCTTAGTGAACTTTTTTATTTTCAAGGTTGGATAAGATTTATTAAAATTTTAATTGCAATTATAGATATGTACATAAATACCGGGGGCGAAATGTGCTGGAGCAAAATGTGAGGGGCGAAATGTGCCGGGGGAAACTTATCCGGACACCGAATTGGCCAGATCTCACTTCCTGTTGACTGCTTTTGTTCCCAAAATTTAAATTATGACGGAAGGGTAGACAATTTGCTATCATGTCAGAGAGCCAAGAAAAAACTCACGGTGCATATAAATATACTTTATGAAGAATAAACGTTCACAACTCACTTGCTGAACTAAGAATTAAAACAAATGTGGACAAGTGAGGAAGTACAAGAGCCAAGCAAAGAAATGTTGGAGCGCCGACAAGGTTTACTTCTTTTAAAAAATATCCGAAAATACAAGCGCCCAGTGATGCCAAGGCAACAAATCAAATCAGAACAAAATAGCTCCAGTTGGGCTCCATTTTGCCGTCATTGGGTCAAGTACTGAGGAGTTCCATCTGTTATTGTGCCCTGCTGACAGAATGACACCTCCTTCCATCAACCTCATGATTTATACACACGAAACTGGAAGGGGCGGAGTCAGGTGCTCTCACTGATCATCTTCTCATTGCTTGTGGGAGGAACATGAGAGGACATGATCAGTGACAGTGCCCCCTCTTGACCCGGGGTACTATCCCGTACTTTGGAAGAGTTCTGAGGGTGTCCCGCAGGCACACGTGTGACACAATATATAAAAAAGGAAGTTGGGCTGCAAGTATTTCAAAATTGAGCCGATGCAAGCTAATACAGATTAAATATGCCAGCACGCAGGACCACCTGAAATTTAACCTGTCTGGACTATAACTCCTTAAAAAAAGCATAAAACCCAACACTGCAAGGCATTTCTTTAAACTTTTAAATCTTTAAACATACCAAAATGTTTAAACAAGCCCAACCCGCTGAAATTTTTGTTTGACATTGTGCGCCTTTTGAACTAATATTAGTTGTGGCGGACGCCTGGGACCCAAGCCCGGCCGGGACACCCCTATGGCACTGAATCCAGGGGAGCAGCCATGGCAGGCTCATTTCTTCCCCCAGAACTTGGTGGCAGCCCCCTGGCTTGCATCAGGGCCACAAATCTGGAACACCGGAGCACATCCCTGTATGGCTCTGTGGCCACCGCCAGGGGGAGCTGCACGGCTTCCTGAGCCCCTGTGGGCTGTAAATGCAGCCACAGCCAGAAGTGCAGCCTGAATTAGGTTAATTATCACCTGAAGCACTTCCGGGTTGGCTATAAGCGGAGCCTGCAGCCACTACTCGAGGCACCTGCGTCGGGAGGAGGAAGACAAAGCTTCCTGGGAGAAGTGGAGGAAGAAGAGTGTGTTGGTGTTTTTCTTTTGTGTGTTTTGGGGACTGTGTAGGACCTGTGAGACACGGGGAAGACGTGCCGCACGGCTGAAGAAAAATAAAATCCTTTCGTTTCATTTTTACACGCCTCCATTGTCAGTCTTTGTCGGGTCGACGCCAACAGAGCACTTTTGCCACATAGTGTAGACTGCTAGATATCGACCTAAACTCTGAGTCTTTCATTGATCTGAATGTTTATTTCTTTTTTTTTTTCACTTAATTTCTTTGGACTCTGAAAAACTAACTTTATTTAATAGGCTGGGATAATTGGAATCGGAATGGACAAACAGCCCAACAAAAACAGACACATGTCGATTATTCTTGTAAGTCTTGGTAATTCGACGTGAAGTGAGGCCTTTTAGCAGAGAAAAGGAAGAGGAGAGCAGGGAGAGCCAAGAAAGGAACAACAAAAGAGAGAAGAACCAAAAGAAACCGACAACAAACTGAAGTAGCTCTACACCCAGACTCTCCGTCTATCATCTGTATTTTATACATACAGTGGAACCTCGGGTCACGACCGTAATTCGTTCCAAAACTCTGGTCGCAACCCGATTTGGTCGTGACCCAAAGTAATTTCCCCCATAGGATACAATACAATTATTACAATTGTAAATCCGTAAATTGGAGGTAGGATACAATTAATCCGGATACAATTAATCCATTCCGGACCCCACGAGCTGTATGTAAATATATTTTTTTAAAGATTTTTAAGCACAAAAATAGTTAATTATACCATAGGATGCACAGTGAAATAGTAAACTAAATGTAAAAACATTGAATAACACTGAAAACCTTGAACAGTGTAAAAGATTCAGCAAGAGGCAACAAAAAGGTTTGGGGTTTTCCGGCCCCTTATATTGTCGACACTCCAGAATTCAAGAAAAAAAACCATACGGTCAAACATAAACAATATACAATTCATGCGCGACACCATAATAGGCGTCGCGGCCATTTTTATATGGGAGGAGCCGGAAGTGCAGGAATGCTGGGAAGGAGTGTGATGGATGATGGGAGTAATGACGTCATCGAAGATGGCGGAGGGAGGGCGGAAGTAGCCGTACTGCGGCGGGCAAGGTCTTTATGGCGGAGTGTCTTTGGGTCTGGAAAACAAAGAAATAAGGTTAGTACCCCGCCATTCCCCGCCGGCGAACATCCTTCGACGTGTTTTAAGATCCGTCCGCGATCTCCTACTCGCGCATGCGTGACAACAGAGAAAACTAACATTGCAAGAGTTCACGCTATGGCCTTATGAACCACTCGCTGTAAACACTTTTTTTTAATGAGTTTTAAGCACAGGGAAAAATTTGAACATTTGAAAAATCTAACAAAAACTAACCATAAACAACCAAGAAAACTAACCTTGTATGAGTCGAGTTCTGGCATGAAGGAAGTGAGGATGAACTCGGTGGAGAGGAGATTACAGTTTTGAGGTAAAGTTTGTGACCATGCGGGTTCACTGCATGCCTCCGTCCCGCTTCCGAGAGCCCTTAAACCTGTCATGATTGGTAATGTTACCGATGAGCATGACAGTGAGGAATTACAATGGAGCAATCCTTCAATAAATAAATGATCCCATAAAAACAGAAGTGAAGTGGAGGTTAAAATACAACAGAAAAAAAGTCTTCATTAAATACAATGAGATTAAAACAATGCTCGAAGCAGTCTCTTTAAAAACAAGCCCGGTGCCTTCTTTAACTGCCTTCTTGTGCTCTCTCTCGCTCTCTCTCTCTCGCTCGCTGCACAGGGGATACACAGGGAGAGACTGAACACGTGCGGAAATCATCGGCGCGTACGAACCGGAAGGGAAACTGGCTTGTTTGTCACCCGAGTGTGTGGTCGTGAACAGATGTAAAAGTTTGGCAAACTTTTTTGGTCGTAACCCAATATGTACGTGGTCCGAGACATCCGTGACCTGAGGTTCCACTGTAACTAATTTTATTAAGACTCTTTTTAAAATAATGTTTGCTAACCTGTGAAGACTGTTTACAAATATATTTCCTGCTTTTGCAGCCTTCACTTTTAATGTATTTCTATTAATTTTGCTCTATAATAATATTGATTTTATACTGTTTGATTGGGTCAAGATATAGTGATAAGAACACCTGGTGTGGGTGATTGCTATATTTCCCCAGGGGTTAGTCACTGAGGGGAGACGCCTCCAATAAAAAGCAGCAGGATGAGTTGGCACCTGCCTTGGTGACTGGCACAGGTGTAGCTTATGTCTGAAGACAACTGTTTGGTCTGCTTGTGCAAAGCTAGCGAGTCTCTCCGCTTCAGGCAGCTGTACACTTGCAGGTAAGGCTGTACACGTGGGGCGATATAAAGTAGATACCTAAAACTCATATGAGAACTTTAGAACAATCTAGACGAGAACAGGTCATTCAGCCCAACAAAGCTCGCCAGTCCTATCCACTTCAGTCCTTCTAAAATAACATCAAGTCGAGTTTTGAAAGACCCTAAAGTTTTACTGTCTACAACACTATTTGGTGGCTTATTCCAAGTGTCTATCATTCTTTGTGTAAAGAAGAACTTCTTAATGTTAGTGAGAAATTTACCCTTAATGGGTTTCCAGGTGTGTCCCTGTGTTCTTAATGAACTCATTTTGAAGTCACCATCTCAATCCATTCTTCTTCCAACCTGCTGAATCCGAACACAGGGTCACAGGGGTCTGCTGGAGCCAATCCCAGCCAACACAGGGCACAAGGCAGGAATCCAATCCCGGGCAGGGTGCCAACCCACCGCAGGACACACACAAACACACCCACACACCAAGGCCAATTTAGAATCGCCAATCCACCTAACCTGCATGTCTTTGGACTGTGGGAGGAAACCGGAGCGCCCGGAGGAAACCCACGTAGACACGGGGAGAACATGCAAACTCCATGCAGAGAGGACCCGGGAAGCGAACCCGAGTCTCCTCACTGCGAGGCAGCAGCACTACCACTGCGCCACCGTGCTGCCCCCATCGTAATCTGCTGATCTAATTCTCTTCATCATTTTAAACACTTCAATTACGTCTCCTCTTCATTTCCTTTAAAGGCTCAGCTCTTTT
Source organism: Polypterus senegalus (assembly GCF_016835505.1). Classification (NCBI taxonomy): domain Eukaryota; kingdom Metazoa; phylum Chordata; class Cladistia; order Polypteriformes; family Polypteridae; genus Polypterus; species Polypterus senegalus. Next base: position 13,333,501 of record NC_053169.1, read on the forward strand.
AATCTTTCATTTTGGAATCAGTCTAGTCGCTTTTCTATGGACATTTTCTAGCATAGCATTAAGTGCCTCGTTCCATTTCTCCATCTCTCGTTCTTTCACATGCTATCGAGCCGTTTGACTGTCCCCTAATCACACGTGTGTGACACTATCTTATACTTATATACTGTAGTGTCATTTCTATCTATCTATCTATCTATCTATCTTATACTGTAGTGTCATTTCTATCTATCTATCTATCTTATACTGTAGTGTCATTTCTATCTATCTATCTATTTTATAGTGCCTTACACATCTATCTATCTATCTATCTATCTATCTATCTATCTATCTATCTATCTATCTATCTATCTATCTATCTATCTATCTATCTATCATATAGTGCCTTTCATATCTATCTATCTATCTATCTATCTATCTATCTATCTATCATATAGTGCCTTTCATATCTATCTATCATATAGTGCCTTTCATATCTATCTATCTATCTATCTATCTATCTATCTATCTATCTATCTATCTATCTATCTATCTATCTAAGACCACCTGGTGTGAGTGATTGCCAGCTGAGGTTTACCTCCAATAAAAAGGAGCAAAGTTGAGCAGGAAGCTGGTTTGGTGATTGGCACAGGTGGTCTGCTTGTCCTGAGCTAGTGAGTCTTTTTGCTTGCAGCAGCTGTTCACATGCAGAGAAGACTTTATATGTGGGCGTCTATAAAGTAGATAAAACCTGACACTCTTATAAACAATATAGTTAACAGTAACTATAGCATAGGTGAACCAAAATAAAAAACCTAGGAATTTCCATGATAATTTATTCAAGTTACAGTTATAAGAGCATCTGGCGCGGATGATTCCTGTATTCCCATAGAGATTAGCAGCTTTGGTGGGGTGTCTGGGCACCTTCAATAGAAAGCAATGTTGTAAGTGGGCACCTGCTTTGGTGATTGGCACAGGTGTAGCTTAACCTTTTGGTCTATCTATACTGAGCTAGTGAGTCTCTTTGCTTGAAGCAGCTGTTCACGTGCAGATAAGGCAGTACAAGTGAGTCACTTTATGGCAGCTCTATTAAAGCAGATTTCCACAATACACATGGTAACAAAAGAAGAGTACAGGACTTGTTTCCAGGAATGGAAGATGCGGTGGGACAAGAGTATTACATTTCAAGGGGTTTATTTTGACAGTGGCTAAAATTGAATTGCTGTAAGTTGTATAATATGCATTTTTTTAACAGTTCTGGAGATTTGGCGCAGTGATTGTGTAAGGAGACCAAGGTTCTTGTGCCGGGTCCTTCATGTGTGGAGTTTGCACATTTTCCCCGTGTATGCATAGGTTTCCTCCAGGAGCTCCGGCTTCCTCCCACAGTTCAAAGACTTGCCAGTAAGGTGGATCGGAGATTCTAAATTGTCTCTAGTGTGTGACTGGTGTGTGTTTGCCCTGCAATGGACTGGCACCCTGTCCAGGGTTTGTTCCTGCCTTTCAGTCAATGCTAGCTGGCATAGACTCCGGCACCCTCTACAACCCTGTTCAAGACAAAGCGTTTTAGAAAATGACTGTATGAATTCTGGGAACTTTGGGCTCCACCTCCCCCTATACAAGGATGCAATGGGGTTGTACCACAAAACCACCTTTAAACTCCAAAACTCTAAGATGGTAACATAAAAGTGTCAATCAGGATGGGAAGGAGAGGTAAACAAAGGTGCCTTGATTTGATTGACATATAGTCATTTCACGTCCGTATCTTTACTGGATCATAAAGTTAATATGCTCATTACTTGTGGTGCAACCCTTCACAGATTTAAAAAGTGCAATAAAATAGATAAAATATGCAAAATTATGTAATTACTTTGGGTTGGATGAGATTTAATTCTTCCATAAAATGCAGGTCTCAGTATAAGACCTGCAGTTTTCCGTTTTATTCTACTCCGTCTCACGCCATCATTGTCTTCTCTTTGATTGCCCTTGTAAATCCTACGGTAGGTGCTGTGTAAATGGACTTTGTGCACATTGCAGTCAAAATCAAATAACTGCAAGATAAGTACCCTCCTTGGAGTGACCTTACTTTTGGCACAAATCCACATATACTGTACGGATTTCGTATTATTAAGCCAAAACCCACATAAAATAAATGTATCCATTTATGCATATCACTTTGTTTTGACGGGTCTTCCACAGAATTGTTCACATTTACATTTGTCCTAAAATAAATTTAAAGAGTCATTCTTTTACAATTGCTTTTGAGCTTTTCAAATATATGTAGATAGATACCTAATCCCGTATAATAACAAAGGCAAACATTTCACTAAAGTGCTGTAGAACTATTTTACACTTCCCAGTCATGGCTCCAATATGAGACATACACTACATACTGGACACACGTCAAGTCTTTCTTTTCATTTGTCCATAAATGCATAGCAGGCATTGCGACCATAAAGATACGGGTTTCTGACGGAAGTTTTCTCTGATGGAGTAGGGGGATGGATTAGGTGTGGGAGAATACCTTGAGGAACATCACAGCTATATCACTAAACAATTTGCAGATTATTGTGTAAATCAGAGGTGTTACCAACAAAGGAATTAGGAGCTTCAAGGAATTTGTAGAAGGTGGCGAATCTCTTTTTGGAGTCAAACAGGAGATGTTTACAGTCAGGACGACATCCTGACTGTACAAAAATGGGTCTCTGATGGGAGTTGTCTCTTCTTGTAGACCAGGAGAAGGGGGGATGGATTAGAGGTGGGAGAATCCCTTGAGGAACAACACAGCTATATCACTAAACAATTTGCAAGATGATTGTTCAAATCAGTGGTGTCACCAACAAAACAGCTAGGAGCTTTAAGCAATTTCCAGAAGGTGGTGAATCTCTTGTTGGAGTCAAAGAGGAGATGTTTTCAGACATGAGGATATCTGTACTGTGAAAACAAATGAGTTTCTGATGCGAGTTGTCTCTCCTTGTACACCGGGAGTAGGGGGGAAAAATTAGGGGTGGTAGAATCCCTTGAGGAACATCATCGCTATATCACTAAACATTTTGCAGGGTGATTGTTCAAATCTGTGGTGTCACCAACAAAAGAGTTGGGAGCTTCAAGCAATTTACAGAAGATGGGGAATTCTCTTGTTGGAGTCAAAGAGGAGATGTTTACAATTAGCAGGATATCCTGACCATGAAAAAATGGTTTTCTGATGGGAGTTGTCTCCCCTTGGAGACCGCAAGTAGGTGGGATGGATTAGGGGTAGGGGAATCCCTTGAGGAACATCAAAGCTATGCCCCTAAACAATTTGCCAACGACTGTTCATATCAGAGGTGTCCTCAACAAGGATTTGGGAGTTTCAAGCAAGTTACAGAAGATGATGAATCTCTTGCTTGAGTCATTGAGGAGGAGATGTTACTTTCCAGAAGACTTGGGATTCTTATATTTTCTGAATCTACCTTATTCCAAAATGTGTCACATGGAGAAGTAGTATATGCCAGTGACTTTTGATATAAGGCAGCAGGGCAGCATGGAAATAATCTTTTTAATCATTCTCCATCACACGTTGTGGTGAACAACAAATAGTATCTTATTGTGGCATTAATTTATGTTGGTTAAACTGCACGTACCAGTGTTCATTTTGAAAAATTGAACTCTTTGGGCAGAACTCCAAGCACTGTGTCTGGTGAAGACCAGGCACTTCTCATCATCTGCCTAATACCATCCCCAAGGTGAAGCATGTTGGTGGTAGCATCATGACATGGAGACAGACATGGTCAGAAATGAAGGAATAATTAATTCAGCCAAATACAGAGAGGTCCTTGAATACTTGGGATCAACAGTACAGAGTAACAGGGAGTGTAGAAGAGAGGTGAAAAGAGAGTGCAGGCAGGGTGGAGTGGGTGGAGAAGAGTGGCAGGAATGATTTGTGACAGACGGGTATCAGCAAGAGTGAAAGGGTGCTCCAGAGTGCACTCCACCTCTGACTCGGATGACTGTCTCCCTTATAGCACAACAATGCCCTGAAGCATACGGCCAAGACAGCACTAATGTGGCTTCAGGACAAGACCTTGACTATTCTTAAACCACACAAAACATTGGTGGAGAGACCTGAAGACAGCAGTTCACAGACACTTCCCATACAATCACATGGAACTTAATAGGCTCTACTAAGCTTGTAGAGACTTACCTGAGAAGAATCAGAGCTGGAATTGCCGCCAAAGGGGCTTCTACAATGTATTGAATTAAGGGTGTGAATGCTATAATTATATGATTTTTGATTTTTAGTCAATCTGAAGACCTCTCTGCAAACATCTTGTCACTTAATCTTCATGGGTTAGTGAGTGTAGATTGATGAAGAAAAATGACAAATGTCAGCCAGTCTTTTTCAAGACCCACTCAATCCTGAACAACGTCATGGGGATACGCTGGAGCCTATCCCAGCTAGCATAGAACAAACCCTGGACAGGGTGCCAGGGTGAACAGTCACACACACACACACACCAACCACACATCTGAGCCAATTTAGTATCACCAATCCACCTAACCTGCATGTCCTTGCACTGTGGGAGGAGACCGGACCACCCAGAGGAAACCTATACACACACAGGGAGAACTTGCAGACTTGACACAGGTAGGACCAGGGATGTGAACCCTTGTCTCCTTACTACAAGGCAGCAGTGCTATCATTATGACACCCAATGACAAAAGTATCCATTTCAAATTAAAACTACAGAATGATAAAGAAACTGTAAAAGATGAAGGGGTTCACATACTTTTTAAATCCACAAATATATGTGACTTTCTGTCTCTCTCATACACGTCTTTATCAAGAGGAACGTTGTGTGGCTTCAGCAGTTAGTTTTCTTTATACTGCCGAATCCAGCTGAATGGCTCTGTCAGTCTCCACATTCTCACACACTTCCATGATATGAGCCAAGCGAATATGACAAAGCAAATGGCAGAAGACAAACAGATTGCTGTGTACTTTTCTCTTCCTTTTCTTTCGTGTTGATCTGTGATTATTGAGGTCACCTGAGTTATTCCTTTCCCGGATTCCAATTTTACTTAACACGAGCCTAAGATTAGTAGGACATTTTGGCTTGGTCTTTAGACAGGCATGGTGTTATTTTCCTGTCTTTGACGTTTTGCTGTATGAAGCTGCTCATGTTCAATAAAAGTCATGATTGATGGACGTCTTGACTCCTTTATTAAGCACTATGGCGCTCCAGTTCATTTCAAATTATCTCGATTTCTACTTCAGTGTGATATGTATATGTGATTGGCACATCTGTGGAGCTTTAACTCGGATGGGAGGTTCGAGCAATTATCAACCTACTGTTTGTCAGGATCAGGCTCATCTCACTGTAGTGGAACCCTGCATAAAGTGAAAAAGTGATACATCCAAGGAAAAAAGAGACGGATGTAGAAGGAGAAATGAAAGGAGAGGAAAGTTGGGGGAACAAAGTGAACAAAAGGAATCAAAGTAGGAAAAACAGAGGTAACTGAGAACACTGTGAGATATGATCGGCCTTGCCAAACTACTTTCTTTATACCAGACCAAAACTGAAGTTCTTCTTCTTCTTCTTCTTTTTCCTTCAGCTGCTCCCATTAGGGGTTGCCACAGTGGATCATCTTTTTCCATATCTTCCTGTCGTCGTTATCTTGCTCTGTCACCGCCACTACCTGCATATCATCTCTCACCACATTCATAAACCTTCTCTTAGCCCTTCCTCTGTTCCCCTTGCCTAGTGGCTCTATCCTTAGTACCCTTCTCCCAATATCCCCAGCATCTCTCCTCTGCACATGTCCAAACCATCGCAATCTCGCCACTCTGACTTTGTCTCCAAACCTGAGCTGACCCTCTAATGTCCTCATTTCTAATCCTGTCCATCCTCGTCACACCCAATGTAGATCTTAACATCTTTAACTCTGCCACCTCCAGTCCTGTCTCCTGTTTTTTGGTCAGTGCCACCGTCTCCAACCCATATAACATAGCTGGTCTCGCTACCGTCCTGTAGACCTTCCCTTTAACTCTTGCTGATACCCGTCTGTCACAAATCATTCCTGACACTCTTCTCCACCCACTCCACCCTGCCTGCACTCTCTTCTTCACTTCTCTTCCACACTCTCCGTTACTCAGCCCTGTTGATCCCAAGTATTTAAACTCCTCCACCTTCACCAAATCTCCTCCCTTCATCCTCACCATTCCACTGACCTCCCTCTCATTCACACACATGTATTCTGTCTTGGTGGTCCTACTGACCTTCATTCCTCTCCTCTCTAGAGCATATCCCCACCTGTCCTGAACCTGCTCCCTACTCTTGCTACAGTTCACAATGTCATCAGCAAACATCACAGTCCACGGAGACTCCTGACTAATCTCGTCTGTCAATCTGTCCATCATCATTGCGAATAAGAAAGGGCTCAGAGCTGATCCCTGATGTAATCCCACCTCCACCTTGAATGCATCCATCGCGCCTACTGAAGACCTCACCACTGTCATACTTCCCTCGTACATATCCTGTACAACTCTTACATACGTCTTTGCCACTCACGACTTCCTCATTCAATACCACAGCTCCTCTCCAGGCACCATGTCACATACTTTATCCACGATCAAAAATAAAGTTTTTTAATAACCTGAGAGAGGTTGAGGAAAGAGATAATAGTGGTGGACTAGGTGTCGGCAGATGATCCACTGTATCATCTCCTAAATGGGAGCAGCCAAAAGAAGAAGATATTGGAGGAGCATGTGTGACAGATCTTTAATACACAGACAAATAACGACATTAGTAGAGATGTTGAGAGTATTTGGATCTGAATCAGAGAACCTGGGATTAAATATAAGCGTACCCTAAACAAAATGGATGAAGTCTGGTTAACCTAGAAGAAACAAACATATTGGAATATAAAGGTCAAGAGCTGGAAAGAGTAGAGAAGTGAGATCAGGGTGAAAAGCAACTGTGAGATGGACGTGATGAAGAGCTTAGGTTTGGCAAGAGCAGTGTGTGTCAAGTAAAGAAAGAGGACTTTGGAGGTGCAGAGACATCAAACTGTGGACAAAATTAAGAGTCTACACCACACTAGTAGTGCCAGTAGCCTTGTATGGAGCTGAAGCTGGACATTTAGCCAAACAATTAAGAGCAGACTAAACATGCCTGACCGAAGTTGCTTGATATGGATTATGGGAATAAGATGGCCGAGAACAATTAGCAATGAAGATTTGAGAGAAAACTGCGGTGGGTTGGCACCCTGCCCAGGATTGGTTCCTGCCTTGTGCCCTGTGTTGGCTGGGATTGGCTCCGGCAGACCCCCGTGGCCCTGTCTTCGGATTCAGCGGGTTAGAAAATGGATGGATGGATGGATTTGAGAGAAAAGGCTGGCCAGATGGAGAGGAGTGAAATAGGCATATCGAGAATGAAAAGATGGGCAGGACATGTATGGCACATAGACAAACTGAAGGATGGCAAGAAGAGCAGAAAAGCCAAGAAAGCGGTGAAAAGATGTGGTGATAGAGGGAGCATGAGAAAGAAGAGCAAGGGGAAGAAACCTGGAGGAAGTGGCACAAGCTTTTATAACAGGCAAGAACGAATCAACAAAGGCAATGGAAGCATGTCTAACTAACTAAATAGCTTAGTTCAAAGGTGCATGTATTAAACACGGACTTCAAAGGGTGTACATAATTACGGCTGCCCCCGTTAGGGGTTGCCACAGCAGGTCATCTTTTTCCATATCCTTCTGTCCTCTGCATCTTTGCTCCGTTACACTCACCCCCTTCATGTGCCTTCTCACCACCCATTGGAATATATTTTGTAATCCATATAGTAATAAATTGTACTACATCTGTTATTTCAATATATGGAACATCACAAACATTTGTAGAAATAAAATGCATTATTGCAAACATCAATAATGTGCCATCTGTTGGAATGACAAATGCAATGCATATATCTCTATTATATGCCATTTGGTATGGGATTTGTAAAAACTGATAATGTTTGTGATGTGGCATCTGTTGAAATGACAAAAGCAATGTCCTTTATTACCAAAAATGTTTGTGGTGTGCCATCTGTTGGAATGACAGAGACATAGCCACTGGACGGACACAAAGATACACAGAAACACAAACACTTGTCCTTTTATTAACTCTTTGGGGGCTGAATATTTCTTTTCAAAAAGCAGAACAAAAAACAAAAACAGCAAACAAAATCTGCATGGGTTCCAAGGCGAAAAGACCACCCAGCCCCCACTGGGTATTTCTATAACATAAATATATGTTACTGGTCTTCTTCTATAATACGCCACCGTGGCTGTTCGTTTGTCTGTCCAGTATTTTAAATCACCTGTAGCTCGCCAACTGTTTGACCGATCGACGTGAAATTTGCTACACATTTACTACATGACATCTACTATGTGCTTTTGGGATGATGATTGACCTCCAAGGTTATTCCTCTTTTTATTTTTATTTTATATTATTGTAGAATCAACTCTCGTCAGCAGCCAGCAGGGCGGCCATGTGGCGCATACGTACGGGCGCCGTTCTCATCCATTCGCCGTCACTTCCCCTACCTCTTCATATCTTAAATCATTCTTGAGGCAGATTGAAGACTTAAGTGCCAGCTTAAGTAAAAAAACCAAGAAAACGTACTAAGTAATTGTAACACAAACACTGACTTAATCGGTTTTAACGTGAAAAGATGCCAACGGAAGAAGAGAAGCAGCGGGCCGCTAGGGTGGAGAAAAGAAGAGGGAAGCAGCAAGCGCATCAACCTCTGAAGAAACGAATGATAAACGTACAGAGAAAAAGGAGGAAAACTAGGAATGCTCAAGTCAAGTGGATTCACTACGCCGTTACTAGTCTTCTTCTATAATACGCCACCGTGGCTGTCCGTTTGTCAGTCCAGGATTTTAAATCACCTGTAGCTCGCCAACTGTTTGACCGATCGACGTGAAATTTGCTACACATTTACTACATGACATCTACTATGTGCTTTTGGGATGATGATTGACCTCCAAGGTTATTCCTCTTTTTATTTTTATTTTATATTATTGTAGAATCAACTCTCGTCAGCAGCCAGCAGGGCGGCCGTGTGGCGCATACGTACGGGCGCCGTACTCATCCCTTCTCCGTCACTTCCCCTACCTCTTCATATCTTACATTGTTCTTGAGGCTGATTGAAGACTTAAGTGCCAGCTTAAGTGAAAAATTAAGGAAAACGTATAAAGTCATTTCAACACAAAGACTGACTTAATCAGTTTTAATGCGAAAAGATGCCAACGGAAGAAGAGAAGAAGTGGGCCGCTAGGGTGGAGAAGAGAAGAGCTGCTCAGGAAGCAGCAAGCGCATCAACCTCTGAGCAAACGAATGATAAACGTGATGAAGACTATAAGTCAAGTGTATTCACTGCACGTTATCGTCCAGTACGCCATTACTGGTTTAAAATAATTGAATTGATTCTAAAATACAGAGAATAACAGCGTGCTTACCTCCTCTCACAGTAACTTAACAAACACTAAGAGAGGCGCACACTGATGACACAGTAAGGGAAATATAACAGGAAAGCATACAACATAATGAATGTCATCAGGATTTGGTGAAGCTCCAAAAAACCAAACTTAATATTTTAGACACCTGTTACATAAGGACGGGCTTTTTTTTTCCCCTCTCTTTGTGCTAGAAGTGACTTTTAATCCCACCGTGGGAGATGAACCCACAACCTTTTTGCTTCTATGCACCTCCTTCAAGCTCACAGAAAACAAGCAATTATCCTATTGAACCAAAGGGGCACTTCTTTAACCGGAGGTCTGTTCTCACTTCTGACAGCTCCTCTTGTGGGACGTTTATAGTGACTGCGTGTTAGCCTGTGTGCTGCGTCTCATACGGACTCCTGACAGCCCTGCAGTTGCATGGTGTGGAGATTTTATTAGGGTCACTTGAAACCAAAGGTGTATGGTGTCTTAGTAATGCTACTTTTATACAGTATAATGTCATATTTATAGGATAAGTGTTTTTAGCACACGGGTTACCAAAGGTTATTGTCTATTTTTTTTTTATCTATTGCTTCTGTAAGGTGTGTTACATTTTTTTTTTTTTGGAGTTTGACAATAGTGTGTTGTAAAATTTTTCAAAGTTGCTATAGCAACAGCTGTAATGTTCTGAGTCAATAGAGGTTGGTTTCTATTTCTTGTTGCAGTTGGGCCAGCACCTTAAAACAATACAGTGGAATCCAGAAAGTCTTCAAACCCCTTCACCTTGTTCACATTTTGTCAGTCAGTCAGTCATTATCCAACCCACTATATCCTAACTACAGGGTCACAGGGGTCTGCTGGAGCCAATCCCAGTCCAACACAGGGTGCAAGGCAGGCACAAACCCCGGGCAGGGCACCAACCCACCGCAGGGCACACATACACACACCAAGCACACACTAGGGACAATTTTGGACTGCCAATGCACCTAACCTGCATGTCTTTGGATTGTGGGAGGAAACCCACGCAGACACGGGGAGAACATGCAAACTCCATGCAGGGAGGACCCGGGAAGCGAACACCCAGGTGTCCTAACTGCAAGGCAGCAGCGTTACCACTGCACCCCTGTGGTTGCAGCCTTGTGTTAAAATCATTTCAATTCATTTTTTTCGTCACCACATAAAGTAAGACTCAACACCCCAGAATGACAAAGTGAAAACAGGATTTTAGGAAATTTTGCAATTGTATTAAAAATAAAAATAAAAAAACTGTAATATCCCTTGAGTACATTTTCATACAAATGATGCAGCTCAAAGTACATTACAGGATGAAGAAAGAGAAAAAAGACAAAATTAAAATAAAATTAGGTGATACTAATTAACATAGAATAAAAGTAACGTCCGATGGCCAGGGATGACAGAAAAAAAAAAAACTCCAGACGGCTGGAGAAAAAAATAAATCTGCAGGGGGTTCCAGGGTTATTCAGGGTTCCACGCTGAGGGGACCAGGGGAGCAAGTGTGGTCAGAGTGTTACCTCCCCCAGGACACTAGATGGCAACCCCGCTGGGTTGCAGCAGTACCTCGGACTCCTGCAGGGCTTCATGGGAGTTGGAGTGTGGTGAAGCCCTGTTGGGTTCCATTGGGCACCGCCAGGGTGTGCTGCAGCAGGAGCTGCTGAGCCCTTATGGGCAGTTCTTACCGCCACACCCATGAAAACGAGTAATCAAGCACCTGGAGCACTTCCGGGAGCCTTATTAAAGGAGCCAGCGGCCACTGTTTGGGGAGCCGAAGTCGGGAGGAGGAGTGACAAAGTTTGACCAGAGTGATGGACAGGAGAAAAGATAAAGAGAAGGAAGAGACTTGTGGTATTGTGCTGTGCTTGTGCTTGGACTGTGTTATACTGGTGGGGAACGGGGAAGGCGTTTCCCACAAAGGAAAAAAGAAAATAAAAGCCAGTGTGCCTTGAACTTGTGTCCTACGCTTGTCTGTGTCGGGTTCAGCTGGTAGTGCCAGCCTGGTGGGCCACAATCACACAGACACAAGCATTCAGAGACTTTAGTTATGACAATTGGAGCTCAGGTGCATCTCATTTTATTTGGCATCATTGAGATGTTGCTACACCTTGTTTGGGGGTCCACATGTGGTCAATTCAATTGATTAGTTTGATTAGTAAGGCCACACAACTGTCTGTAGAAGGTCCCACACTTGAGTGAAAACCAAGCAAGTGCAGTCAAAGGACTTGCCTGAAGGTCTTAGAGGGAAGGTTGCGTTGAGGCAAAGAAATGGGGAAGGCAACCAAAACGTTCTTGAATCATTGAAGGTTTCTAAAGGCACAGTTGCATTCATAATTCCTAAATGGAAGACGTTTGTAACAACCACGACTCTTCCTAAAACTGGCCAACTAACCAAATTGAGTAATTGTGGGAAAAGAGCCATGGTAATAGAGGTGACAATCAACCTGATGGTCACTCTGACTGAGCTTCATCTCCTGTGTAGAGATAGGAAAAAGTTCCAGAAGGACAAGCACCACTGAAACAGTCCAGCAATCTGAGCTTTATGACACAGTGGCCAGACAGAAGCCTCCCCTCCACATGAAAAGTCGCGTGGAGTTCACAAAAAGCCACTTAAAAGCCTCTCAGACTGAGAGATACCAAAATTAGCGTCATGTCTGGAGGACACCAGTCACTACAGACCTGTTGCTGGCTGCAGCATCATACTGTGGGGTTCTTTTCTTAAGTGGCAAGGACTGGAAAACAGAATGGAGCAAAGTACAGAAATATCCTTAATAAAAACCTGCCCTAGAGTGTTCTGGACCTCAGTCTGGGCTGAGGCTTCATCTCCCAACAGAACAATGACCCTAAGCCCAAACCAAAGGCAACACAGGAGTGGATCATGGTCAACCCTTTGAATATTCCTGAGTGGCCCAACCAGACCCCAAGCTTAAACCCAACTGAACATCTCAAGAGATGCCTGAAGATAGCTGTCCACCTACGATCTCCATCCAATCTGACGGAGAATGGCAGAAAATCCCCGAAAACCAGGTTTGCAAAGTTTGTCGTGTCAAACTCAAGTAGGCTGGAATGTTTGCCAAAGGGCATCATCTGAGCGAAGATAGATAGATAGATAGATAAATAGATAGATAGATAGATAGATAGATAGATAGATAGATAGATAGATAGATAGATAGATAGATAGATAGATAGATAGATAGATAGAACTTGATTTGATCCCAGGAGGAAACTAGACTTTATATAGAAGCTCTTTAAATAAATAAATAAAAATGGATAATAATAGATAGATAATGAAAGAGAAGGACAAGACAACAATGTAGAGTTGGGTTACCAGCCTGGTGACACCATATAATTGAAGTTTGTTCCAAAACAAATAAACATGCAAGTTGTGGAAACATCTTTTCGACACAAGATTAAACAGAACTAATAAAGATGGTGCAGCTTTCAGTTTTCAGTCCTTCGGGCAGGAATAGACATGTCCAGGTGGACAAACACCAGAAATGAGGAGGGAGGAAAAGAAAAGGCCTTAGGACACAGCATCACCCCCTGGAAGTGTGGTAGAATTACAGTCACAAGAGCCCTCCAGCTGTCCCCTGTGCATGCGTGCATAACGATAGATAGATAGACAGATAGATAGATATGACAGGCACTATATACTATATGATAGATAGATAGATAGATAGATAGATAGATAGATAGATAGATAGATAGATAGATAGATAGATAGATAGATAGATAGATAGATAGATAGATAGATAGATAGATAGATAGATAGATAGAGGGGTGTGAGACCAAAAAAAACCTGCCAGGGAAGCAGGCCTGAATCCCACTTGCTTGTCCAGAGGGGGTGTACCAGAAGGCCAAACTCCGCCTCAAAATCAAAGCTCAAAAAAGTATACTATGAAATGTCCCCAAAAAAACCCTCATAATACCCCACAAGGGAGAGGATCACCATCAATCCCTGGCTTGGATAGAGGAAAAGATTGAAGAACTTCTTAAAAAAAGGGTTCATAGGAGGAATATGAAAAATACAACAAAACAGATGACAGCAGCAAAAAAGTAAGCAAAAAGAACTTGCCAAACAGGTCATGTAAAGCAAACTGCAGGATCAGTGAATTTGTGGGATTTGTGATTCAGCCAGAAGATAGACAGTAAAGACAGAAAAAGGTTTAAAACCAAGCATTCAAAAAATATGTGCATTGAAGCCAAAATGAGAAGCAAAAGTTGTAGTCAAAAAGAACAGGCGGAAAAGTCAAAATGGAGTGTATTACACCAATTAAACACTGTAGTGAGAGTTTTGAAAAGGGTTTGCTATGTGCAGCTCAGATAAAGAAGTGACCTTTTAATCTGTCCTGTTATAACTCAAAGGTCACGGCCTCCGGGGTGGCACACCCCTAGCAATGTGGGCCACAGCTCTAAGGGCTGAAATCTCGAAAATGGTGGTGACTGGTCAGTCAGTCATTCATTTTCAAGCCCACTCAGCCCTGAACAGGGCCGCAGCGGTCTGCTGGAGCTAAACCCAGCTAGCATAGGGTGGAAGGCAGGAACAAACCCTGGGCAGGGTGCTAGTCCATTGCAGATGGTGGAGATCACAAAAAACAAAATGGCTGCTTACATACATCCAGATTAAATGGAGAATGGGAAAATTCAGAAATAAATGTCAGAATCTTATTCTATGACCCTCAACAAAAGTCAAGATGTGTGTCAAATCTCAGAATTTAATCCATACAAGACAGTAATAAGTAAAAAGCAGAAGTCAATTCATAACACAAACAAGCCTCAATACAAAATCCAAAAGAAAATCTGTGTAATTAATGCAAAAATATAATAAAAAGCTGCAAATCAAAATTAAAGAAAATACAAAACACAGAAATTCTATCAAAGTCCACCAGAGTGCATTCAAAATAAACCACCTTAGACTTCAATTCCCAGCTTGCCTTTAAAGAGCTGAGGGCGTTCCCTTAGTAGTGATGGACAGGTGGCCCCGCCTCTTGGGAGATCCACCAACAAAATACAAAAAATGTAGAAAAACCAAAAAACACATATAGGTACTATATAAAAATTAAATAGAATGAAATTAACAGATAATATGTAATTAAATATACACAACATAAACAGAACGATAAAAAGCAATGGAAAGCAATGCACACTAATGAAAAGTGAACAAAGAAGACAAAAAGAACCCTGGCTTGACCATAACAATAACTTTCTCTATTATAAAAAAAAATCTTGGGAGGGAGACAAGGGAATTGAGACGTGATCTTCTCGGAAGACACTTTGACATCACGTGAGACAAGGCAGCGAGACAAAAGGCCAGCTGCTGTGCAGGCTTTTAAAATGATTGATGTGCTGTGCGACATGCAGAACACGTAGCTTGCCAGCAGCAGCAGCAGCAAGCCAGCAGATAATCCAACTGCATCTCCTTAGCGTGTGTTGAGCCCACCCTTCACAATGCGAGCAGTAGAGACGTGAAGTGGCAAAAGGACAGCTGCTGTACAGGCATTTAAATGATCGACACGCAGCATGAAAAGCAGAACACGCAGCTCACCAGCAGCAGCAGCAAGACAGCAGCTGATCCGACCTCATCTCCTTAGCGTGCGTTCAGCCCCACCCTTCACAACGCGAGCAGCATTATACGTCCCGCAAGAAATAGATTTAATCACACCCGGGGACAGAAATAAAGGACAAAGAGTAGATGACAAAGTAGAACGTCGTAAAGAAATCATAAATGTTGGCACAGTACACATGCAAAGCCGGCTAGAGATAATGGAAGTACAAAAATTCAAAAATCTCAGAAAAAAGATAGGAAAGATCGCATTAGCGCAAACAAATGGAAATTATTTCTCGGTGAAATAACGAAACAGCGAAAAGAGATTGAATATATCGTTTGGATTTAAACTTTAAGTCGGAGACTTGTGGATCGTCTAATTCATGTTGCCAGCAAGAACTAAAAGATTCCAAAAACATTGTTGCGATATGAAGTCCCATGAGACGGAGACTTTTAACATGAGATTCTTTCAAGCCACGCCATATTTACAACTATTTTTAAACAAGACCATGGTCATCTAACCTCTCAGTCGTGTGAATGCTTTCGTCAGACACACTTCCTGTGCTCTCAACTCTTATCGATTTTAACAGGACAGTAATTTTACATGTTCTAGATGACATGTCAACGACAAAGCGAAGAAGAAAGAGCATGGACAAACATTCGAGAAAGTCGTTTGATTTACTAGAGAGAAAGAAACGATATTCACTCACAGGCAGATATATGTTGCGTTGTCATGATGTAAGTCCAAACACAGAATCAAAATTCAATGCGATCTTGAAGAAAAGTTAATTCCAAATATTGTTTTTAACAAAAGTTTTAAAGCAAAATTGAAAATAATGCATATGTAACAATTCCCATGAAAATAAACTCTTTAACTTGTATATCTGGTAAACCAAACCCGGGGGTGGGCGAGAAAAGCGAGCAGGGGATGGAGTCCCCTAGTCTACTATATAATACAATGTTAAGCTCTCTGAGCAATCTGATTGGTCAGTTTGGCTTTGGTGGTGCAACGAAAGAGGAAATGAGAGTGTGAGACACACAAGGATGAGTAAAGGAGGAGAGTCGCCTTCAAAGGCAGCAAGTATAAAACCGGATAGCAGGTGAGAAAGGCGCCTTGCCAATGATGAAAGAGTATGAGATGCAGGCTCAAGAGAGGGAGCGCTGGTGAAGAGATGTTCACACATGCAAATGCAGATGAAATAGCAAATGTTTTTTTTATTATTCTGTTACCTGTCTGCGATAGGTACCGTGGCTAGTCTCTATATATAATCTTCATTTGGATCTCGATCATTGTTTGTCCGCAAAAATGAATTAGAAGAAGAAGCACTAGATGGCAGTAGAGAGACAGCTAAAACATAGGCATTGCATTAAGAATCTCCTCCAGGCTTATACTACTGAAGACTGTAGTACGCCAGTCACACCTCAAAACACAGACATTCAAACTAAACAAACTGTTGTGCTTTAAATTAACTAAAGAGATCTTCATTTAGATCTTGATCTTTGTTTGTCCGTGAATTCCATGCATGCGTAGACCACCTTCCAGTTTAGTACGTTGTTGTTACGCACGGATGTCAACAATGTGCCGGAATAACGAAAGGGGTGGTGGACAGTGTTACGCTGGTTAGCTCCTGAGGCCTGGTTAGAGAATGAGATTGCCGAAGATAAAAGGTACGTGCCTACTTAATATATGAATGAAAGAAAGACTGTGGGTAAAATGAGCGACAACGTAACAGCACGTTCCGAAAATTATTATTGTTACGTTGTAGCCAGCGAGTGCTGCGCGTCTCACAGTTGTACCGTGGCTTGCTCACATGTCAGTGAAGTGATCCCTATTTATGCTTTAAAGAGCCTGGATACCTATGTGTCCCTCTTTATAACCATTGCTCCGTGTATATTACCTTACTCTTTGGATTGCCACAAAGCAACCTGCGAGATTGGAGAAAGGTTGAGAAGACATCGTGAGAGGAAACGATAGCGTCATGAAAATGAGATGGACTGTGAACGGACAGAAGCAGAAATGCTCCTACACCACCACCTAATTACTATTAGGACAGTGATTCTGAGTAGGCCATTCCTATCAAATCAATGTCCAAGGGTTTTCTTTTGTAATTTTGTTTCCCTTATGAAAAATCATAATGTTGTGCGACGAAGGGCCCAGTGCATGACTGGCAGCCGCGTTTAAACAGGGAGCCCTTCACAGACAACTTTAACACGCGCAACGTATTTGGTCGCACAAGGCTAGTACTAGATAAAGAAGGAAAATAACATTAAAGCATAGATAATAATAATTGAAAAATAACAAAACAATAGCAAAATAGAAAATTCACATAATAAACCCTAGCAGAAGTGTAAGAGTGCTGGGTGGCATAATGGTTAGCACTGCTTTGACATGACAGGATTAGCCTGGAGCCACACCTCCAGCCAATGCTTTCGACTCCACCCCTTAGCAGGGGATTTTTCTAGCCCTGCCCATGTCTGTTTGTTGCTTAGCAACATCTGTTGTAGTGCAGTTACATGCTGGAAGAGGCATGAAGCAGTAAAAAGGGAAAATGAACCTTTACTTCATTTATCATTGCAACCTTATAAATTCCTATTGTTTCTTATTTAGCCATTTTCCTAAAATCTACTTTACTGCTTTTCACTGCCACCCTATAGCTCTACTTAACACCTGCTAGAAGCTGCTGGAAAGGGTGATACAAAACAGAGTAAGTCCTAAGATTTTAGTACAGATGCCAATGGAACAAGCAGGCTTTAGGCTGAATCGAAGCTGCACACACCAGGTTTTGTTCCTTACCACACATTTTGAAGCTGGATTTTAAAGGCAACTAAAAACATCTGCAGTATTTATCGATCTTACCTGTGCCTACAATACAGTCAGGCAGCAAGGTACTATTTACAAATTACTAAGAGCAGTTCCCTGTGGCAGAATAGCCAAGTTAATTGACAACATGCTGAGTAACAGATACATCCAGGTTATAATGGGGAACAAAATAATCCAAAAAAAAAAAAAAGAAAAAGAAATGGCGCAATGGTCTTCCTAAAGTCTCTATCCAAGTTCCCATAGTCAACAACAACATTTATTTCTATAGCACATTTTCATACAAGCAGTAGCTCAAAGTGCTTTACCTAATAAAGAATAGAAAAATAAAAGACACAATAAGAAAACAAAATAAATCAACATTAATTAACATCGAATAAGATTAAGGTTCAATGGCCAAGGTGGACAGAAAAAAACTAAAAAACTCCAGACGGCTGGAGAAAAAAATAAAATCTGTTGGGATTCCAGACCATGAGACCACCAAGTCCCCTCTGGGCATTCTACCTCACATAAATGAAACAGTCCTCTTTGGATTTAGGGTTCTCACGGAAGGGCTTGATGATGATGATGGTCACGTAGACTTCTTCCTTTTAATCCATCCATCATTGTTGGAGCATCATGAAGCTTTGAGTAGGTGGTGGTGGCGCAGACCACCACCACAAAGAAACCAGAAAAAGAAACAGAAAAGAGAGTAGGGGTCAGTACGGATTTTTGTTTCTGCAGTTATATTTTTGAATAAAAGCGCAATTGTTGTGTTATATTTGAACCTTTTGTGAAAATGTTTCTTTGATATTTGGACTTCAGGCTTCATACATTATATAGTTTATGCCTACATTTTGTCATCTACTACTAGAATATAAAAAACGTTTCTGTTTCAACAATGTGTTGACACAGAATACTGTAGAAACGGAACAGACATGAAATGCGTGTGTTCCAAACAACGATCTATTATTTCCACTCTAAAACTCCACTTTACTCCCAGATACTCAATCAAGGCATGAGCTGGGAGAAGTTCGTGCACGTTCTAAATTGGTGGGGGGATGGAATAGCTGGCTGCTCCTAGCTTCTCATTATCAGCACATTTAGAGGACAAAGGACGCTGGCGGAGAGGTGTGAAGGGATTTAAAAAGCAATTTAAGGTGGGACGGAATTACGAGTTTTTTCGTAGGCTCTGGTAATTCTAGTGTTAAGTACCATGATACCCTATTGGCTCTTAGGGGTTGGACAGAAAACCTATACATTTGCTGGCTTTACCCCTCTTCTCTCTCTCTATTACCAACCTGATGAAGGACCTTCTCACACACACCATGAGCTGAAAAGGACAACTTAATAAAGAGCACAGCTCGGCAGCCATATTGCGACAGGCACGGGGCCTGTTCTGAAGACAGCTGACCACAAAATGATGACTTAACTGGTGTAATGTGGATGCTGAAGTCGGAAACAACGGGAGACAAACACCAATTTAAAGTAAAAATCAATTTCTTTATTCTTGGTGTGCAGAGTGGCTGCCTCCACCTGCCAGCTCAATTTGCTACAGGCAGCAAGCCTTTCAATGACAGTCGGATCCGACAGCCTGCCAGCAGGAAGCAGAGACTTCCTGTCAATACTCAAGTTCGTTGACAAGAATAAAAAAAAGAAAAAAGAGGAAACGTAGCAGTTCATCTTGAGGTTATTACATGGATTGCTATAGCTCCTATCCACATCCTGAATTTGTATGTGCAGAAAAACACTGTTTTTTAAAGATAAAGAATTGTCAGCATTTTCACAGTTTTAAGATATATACTTCTGCTAGCTTGCATGTACATAAGTACAGTTACAGCAAATTTTGTCCTAACGGTTATAGGGTGTATGCAACTCAACGGTTTTAGACAATGTTCACTTCCTTATACTTTTTTGCACACACATTGCTCATAAAATATCATGAGTTACAAAAAGGTTAGTTCAGTACATTACATTATCCATCCATCCATTATCCAACCCGCTATATCCTAACTACAGGGTCATGGGGGTCTACTGGAGCCAATCCCAACCAACACTGGGTGCAAGGCAGGAAACAAACCTCGAGCAGGGCGCCAGCCCACTGCAGTACATTACATTAGTTATAAAGAAATTACATTCTTATAGCTTTAATATCTGCATTAGATTACATTTGTTCAGTTAGCTTAGCACATTCTTATTTAATACATAAGTGTCACGCTTCTTATATATCTATTAGCATCATACTTTTATTATTTGGAAAGACTGACGCACCTTAATTCTAAATATTTTTTCTCAGTTACTAACAGGTCTGTGTGCCGCCTGAAATTACACATCACCATTTATTAGGTTGTATGGTTGCCAATATTCAAATGTACTTTGCATATTGTTACTATTTATGAATATTACCAATAACACATTGTTTAAATTGTAACTTAACTCCTGCTTGTCTTTTACTACACCTAATTGTTTGAGGTTATCAATGTAGAAGGGAAGGTGGGTAGAATTTCTATGGTACAGTACCTGATAAACAGTGGTAAGTCTGGGAGATCTGAGGCCTTCTGACAAAGGCCTACATATTAATAAAACAAAAGGGGAAAGTAGAGTAAAATATTAATCTACCAAGACAAAACAGATGCCAATTCATCTGTGTCATCATTAGAACATTTGAAATCCTACCCACCTAAATCTTCCAAAATAACATGAAGTCGAGTTTTGAAGGTTCCTGAAGTCCAACTGCCTACCACACTACTTGGTCACTTATTCCACCAGTCTGTTATTCTCTGTGTGAAGTAAAACCTCCTAATGTTTGTGTGAAAATTACCCTTAACAACTCTCCAACTGTGCCCACGTGTTCTTGTTGAACTTTATCTTTCCACAATGGCCTCCTGTCTGGGTAGGCAGCTATGTGTTTCTGGCACCCTCTACCCTGATTGTGATGCCAGTCCATCCCTGTTGTCTATCACAAATGGGTAAACCTATTTCCAAATGTGCTTAATACACGCGGTCTCCCCTTTACAAGGCATAATAGCGACAAAGGCACAGCTTTTCAGCATGCACTGCGTTCCATAAGGGAAAAGCCTACTCATTACAAAATGTCATTATTGTTGATTTTCTTCTTTATGCCTAATTCACAGAAACATATTTCTTATCATTGAGCACAAATGTGGTGAAATCTTAGGCTAGTTTAATAAAATTATGCTTGATTATTACAGATGGAACACATGACAAACACAATTTTCTTTTTCAGCAGATCATTTGCTGTATGCTTAGCTATGATAAATCATCCAATAATAATCCACTGTCATCGAGATAAGCTCTGTTCAAAATCCCAGATAATGCTTTTTATGATTTTTCTGTCAATATTTTGCGAGTTACTTTCTCATGTTTGACACTCTGTGGAGGATATTTTTGTATCCCATTTTCAATTTTCTTTTCTTAGAAAAACGTTAATTGGTAGAATTTCAGAAATTTTGTTAATCTTAGCCCTTCGGCCTCTTCAAAGCTTTTGATTTTAGCTATTTTTGAATGGATAAAAATGTCTTGAAAATGTAAATAAATGAGCAAATAATGTCACCCTGTCCTTATAATTCGTTATTCTGGTTTGGGCATCGTATAAGTCAGGGGTGTCCAACTCCGGTCCCGGTGGGCCACAGTGGTCACAGGTTTTCATTCTAACCCTTTTCCTAATCAGTGACCAGATTTCTCTGCCAATTAACTCCTTTTCCCTTCTTTTGATAGCCGTGTTTTTAAGGATTCAGTCTTCTGAATTAATTTGTTTCTTCATTAAATGGCAGCCAAATAGAAATGAGACCTGAAAGGAGCCAACAGATGAACAGCTAAATTGGGGCTTCAAACTCCAGCCAATTTCACTCCAACCAATTTCTTAATGAGAAGTTGATTCTTGCTGTGAGTTAAATCCGTTATTTAATTCCACAGCTTGTTGCTGCACTCATTCTTCCACAGTAGACATTTCCAAAACTGTTCATTTTCTGTTTTGCCTAAGAACCCCATCAAAATGTTTTGGAGACCTGAGCACATCAGCCTTACTGAGACCTCCACCTTTCTTTATTTCCAGATACCGTGGTTAGCTGGTCATGTGACGGCTCGTAAGGAAAACAAAGCAACTAAGGGATCTACGTGAAGTTAATTAAAATGAAGGCAAAAAAAGTTAATTAGCCTCAAAAACTGGTCACTAATGAAGAAGATGATTAAAATGAAAACCTGCAGCCATTGTGGCCTTTAGACTGGAATTGGACACCCCTTCTCTAACTCCTTGAGTTGAAGTGGACCCTGGAATACCTCTAGTATTTGGACCTTGCCTAAAGAAAGCACCCCCCTATCCCCCAGAATCTCCTTGGCTGCGCCTATTGAACCAGACTGTTGATTTTCTTTTTTTTTTTTTAAGACCAACGTCAAGATGTTTTGATGACCTGGAGTTTGAAAAATGGCACCTGAAGGACTCTCAGAGCATTAGAAACAAAATTCTCTGGTCTGATGAGACAAAGATTGAACTCTTTGGTGTGAATGCCAGGCGTCACGTTTGGAGGAAACCAGGCACTGCTCATCACCAGGCCAATACCATCCCTACAGTGAAGCATGGTGGTGGCAGCATAATGCTGTGGGAATGTTTTTCAGTGGCAGGAACTGGGAGACTAGTCAGAATAAAGGGAAAGATGACTGCAGCAATGTACAGAGACATCCTGGATGAAAACCTGCTCCAGAGCGCTCTTGACCTCAGACTGGGGCGATGGTTCATCTTTCAGCAGGACAACGACCCTAAGCACACAGCCAAGATATCAAAGGAGTGGCTTCAGGACAACTCTGTGAATGTCCTTGAGTGGCCCAGACTTGAATCTGATTGAACATCTCTGGAGAGATCTTAAAATGGCTGTGCACCGACGCTTCCCATCCAACCTGATGGAGCTTGAGAGGTGCTGCAAAGAGGAATGGGTGAAACTGGCCAAGGATAGGTGTGCCAAGCTTGTGGCATCATATTCAAAAAGACTTGAGGCTGGAATTGCTGCCAAAGGTGCATCGACAAAGTATTGAGCAAAGGCTGTGAATACTTATGGACATGGGATTTCTCAGTTTTTTTTATTTTTTAATAAATTTGTAAAAACCTCAAGTAAACATTTTTCACGTTGTCATTATGGGGTGTTGTGTGTAGAATTCTGAGGAAAAAAATGAATTTAATCCATTTTGGAATAAGGCTGTAACATAACAAAATGTGGAAAAAGTGATGTGCTGTGAATACTTTCCGAATGCACTGTATATATATATATATAGGGTATCCCTAAATTCTGAACACATAGGCAAAATTAATATTTTCAATAAAAAAATATGAACAACATTTTATTTCATCCATTCATCCGAGTGAAGTGACCTAGTATAGTAAAAAACTATATTTTAATTACAGCGCACGCGTTCACACCCTCACCTTTGTTTTATGTATGCGACTCACATGTAAATGGAAACCATGTGTTCAGTGCAGGCCGTGGTACATTAAAGCAAACTTGTTTTTCTTATACTGAAACACGGATTCACGCTTTCATCACTACCCGTCTGGACTATTGCAATGCTGTTTTATGGCCTCCAGACTAAATATATCAATAGATTACAATATGTTCAGAATTCTGCTGCTCATCTACTTACACACAATAAAAAATCTGCTCACTCACATCACTTTGCATTGGTTACCAGACTTCTAAGAATTAAATATAAAATTATTCTTCTCATTTTTAAAGCCCTTTCATGGTTTAGCCCCTCATTATCTGTCTGAGCTGCTGCTTCCTTGCACTCCTGCTCGTGCATTAAGATCGCCAGACGCTAACTTACTCACCGCACCTAAATACAGGTTAGTGACTATGGGGGGCAGAGCTTTCAGTGTGATGGCCAATAAATTTAGAATGCTCGTCCTCTCAGCTTTCGCAAGGAAAAATCTATTATTCATTTTAAACTCCTGTTAAAAGCACATCTCTTCAAATCAAATCAAATAGCCTCTTATTGTCAATTCACTATATGTGCAAAACATACAGAAGAATCGAAATACTGTTTCTCTCTCAACTTCGTAGTACAATAAAATATAAAAAGTATAAAGTATAAAATCCATCCATCCATCCATTATCCATCCTGCTATATCCCAACTACAGGGTCACGGGGGTCTGCTGGATCCAATCCCAGCCAACACAGGGTGCATGACAGGAAACAAACCCCAGGCAGGGCGCCAGCCCACCAAAGATTTTATTTCATTGAAATATTAATTAATAACATCTTCAATGTGTTTTCCACCATTTGTGATGCAAAGTTCATTGCAGTTTGTGTGATTCACATGAACCTGATGCATTAACTCTGCCTGTTTCTTTAAACTTTCTAACCACCTTCATCACGATGGAAAAGCCATTTGGGGTCCTTCTGGGATGACGTGCATTAAAATCAGCTGCTATCTTTCGATATGACCATCCTTCATGTCCACTAAGAAATACCAATATGATTTTTTCTTTTCAACAAACTCATATTTAATCTGTAGGACACAAAATATATAGTTAGTTATAAATAGTGCTATTTGCTACGTGTCCAGACTGTAGGGACACTCTGTATAGATCTATAGATTTATATGGGTTGTAAGATAGTTCAAGAGTGCTTCTAGTTCTCACAAGAGTGAATTCTTAAATTTTGTAATGTAATTGTCACTTAAGGGGGGAAGTATGCTTGTTAAAGTCTGTCACACATGGGCACATGGGAGGCAGCTAGAAGGACCAAAAGAAGGTAATTCCATGTCAGGCCAGGGGGTGTCAGGGTGCAGTAAACCTTTCTCTTTTATTTCTGCAGACCAGACACGGGGAATTCTTCCTGATTCCGATGATGTCACTTCTGCTTCTGGCCTCAAGAACTCACTTCTGGTCCTGGCCACCCTATAACTTCACTTCAGCCGACCTGCTTTAAAAGCAAGACAACCGCTATTTGTATTCAGTTCTGTTTTGGAGTCAATTCTGTACACAACTGTGCAACATACTTGCCTTTTTGCAGCCAGGATTAAGTATACAGGCGGCTGACCCAAACCTTTTTTTTTGTGTGTCAAGGCTATTCATTTCACAAGCTTCCCAGCTTGTTTAACCTTCTGAAATGTTCAAATAGACAATTTTACTATAAATTGTGGTTCAAACAAAGAAAATAAAGACATAAACACATCTGCTTTAACTTTATCACACTGCGCGTAAAAATCAAAAGAAAACAATTTGTTCAGGCAAATGCTTGGGAAAGCAAATAAAACTAAAGGTAATAGAAAACAGTTCTTTCATTTCAGGGTCCACTGACTAACACAGTGTTGGAGGAAAGTTCACGTAGCTGAGACCAAATTACATTTGGTACCTTGAATGGTGTGGTGTGTCTAGCATTATTGGTGTGACATCTTCTAAAAAACAGAGCCACCCCTCTTTTGCCATTAATGTGAAGGCTCCATCTCCCAGTGCTGTGCAGCACCTCTATAGAATGCATCTGTGTGATGATCCTACAGCACCCAAAGTCTTGATCTCACATCACTCCTTGTGCCAGATGAAGATAATGCACCTCCATTTATGTCAAGTAAGAGAGTAAAGGCCCAGAACACACCCTAACATAACCTCCCCAAATCCATTTAATTTGGACCAGAATGGTGGACCGTCAGAGCCTACCCAGCAGCATTGGTCACAAAGCATAAACCCGTCCTACGTAAGACAAAAGCAGATCAAAATCAATCAGGTTAATTGGAGTGCATTTTCAAGCAAAAGACGTTTTATTTTTGCAATGAGATATTCAGAAACTGACCAAACAAAAGAAGGTTGAAGGTAATCAGCGACTGAGAAGAAGGCAGAATGTTGCAGCACAGTGCTTGACCGTTCAGTTCACATATCTTAGAATTACTTTCTGTTTATCTTCTTGGGCCGGAATGACCAAATGCTCCAGGAGGCTCTCATGGCCAGGGAGCAAAGCTCAGGATGGTGTCCAGAAAACCCTGAGGGGCTGGCAACAGTGACCTGAGCAGGACTTAAGGGATGTCTGCGCTTACTGTTGGACGTCTCCCCATGCAGAGGAATTCCTGGAAGGGTAAGCTGAGCAGAAGTTGGAGTTTTAGAGAGGAGCGCCAAGCCTGGATTTTAAAGGAAGGACATTTATGCGCTTGCTTTTCATCTTGTTTTAATGGATTTATTTATTATTTGATTTTGAACTTGTAAACCTCCACCACTCACTTGATTTTATGGATTATTTAACTGACTGCATAGTACTTTGGACACTGTTTGTTCTGATATGTAAAAATTGGGAGTGGTCTCCCCTAGACTTTCTTATATACTCAGATATGGGGATGGGTATTTCAGGAGTAAACTGCAAGACAATGATTATATTCTTATATAATGTACATTACAGAACCATCAACAACAAATCAAACCAAATTAATAATATATTGAACATTTATTATAAATGTACGGTTGAATAAATCGGACTCTGCAGGTAAAGTATCACTTCCGGTTAGCAGAAATATCCCAAAAGTTGATAGAAATTTACGTTTTGTACCTAATACATATGTGCAAAATTTGGTTGACGTAAGTAAAAGCATACTTAAATTATTGTGTTTACACACACACATACACACAGACAGAGACAAAGGCATAATTTACAAAAAATGGTATTTTCTGACTCAGGGTGGTCTAATACATCGAGATTCATGAAAATCTCAACATCGAATTTTTGGACGATTCCAATACTTTCCCTATACTTCCTATATGAGAAAGTCAGGGAGGTCTAAAACATTGAGATTCATCTTAATCTCGACATCGAATTTTTGGATGATTCCAATACATTTCCTATGCTTCGTATATGAGAAAGTCAAGGAGGTCTAAAACGTTGAGATTCATCAAAATCACGACGTCGAATTATTGGACGATTGCAATACTTTCTCTATACTTTGTATATGAGAAAGTCAGGGAGGTCTAAAACATCGAGATTCATAAAAATCTCGACGTTGAATTATTGGACGATTGCAATACTTTCTCTATACTTTGTATATGAGAAAGTCAGGGAGGTCTAAAACGTTGAGATTCATCAAAATCACGACATTGAATTTTTGGACGATTGCAATACTTTCTCTATACATTGTATACGAGAAAGTAAAGAGTACTAAGCACTTGCACCACCACTTGCTAACTGTGTGTGTGCATCCTCATTTACTCGGCTCATACTTGGGTACATTGTCAGCAGTTCCAGATTGAAGTGGTTCCGAAAATTGACAAGGATGGTGGGGCTGACCCAGACACGTATTACACGTATGAGACCATTTCCTTCCAGCCACTGTAAAAAACTTCACACCATTCCACTGTGGTGCTGAGGTGTCAACCATTGCAAGGCTGCACTTGGGTGGTTTGTCGTGTGATGGGTACGACAATGCACTGTAAAATCTTCGTATACCTCCAACCTGTCTCACCCCCCTCTCTCTCTCTCCAGGTCTCAGACAAAGTGATTTCCTGTCTTGTACCCAGGTGGTCACTGACGTGAAACTGGTGGTGGTGTACAAAGTGCTACAACATCCCAGTTGCAAAGTCTTCTCCAAGATTGCTTTCAGTGAGGAAGGGTGCATTGGGGTCACATTAGAGAAAACACCAATACATGTTTGGAGATTATGTGGAGAAAGCAGCATTTGGTCAAGTCTTTGTTGTGTCTGGCCTCCACGTAATCTTACTGTGATTGCATGAGATTGTGTGAACCTACTTTTTGAAATATCCTTGTTCTCCAAGTAAGGACTTTCTAATTGAAGATAACCACTGGATCTGCAGGATTTTAAAGAACACGGACAAAAAGAAGTGCATTTTATTTCATCCCGGTAACTCTTTGTCACCATTTTTACTACGATGTCAATTTGGCTCAAGTCCAGGGTCAAAGAGACGCAGGCTGTCAAAAAGGAAGAGATGGGTTTTTCATTTTTTTTTTTTTAAAAAAGTCATGTCCTGTCTCATCAAAACATTTAAGGGCATTTTTGTTTTTCATCCTCTATCTCAAATAGTGTTTAATGTCATTTATCCTAATTGATAAAACAGAAGGGGGCTCCTTGGAAGCTTTAAATTATGTAAATAAATTCATGTCATGTGAGATATCCTTTTATGCATGCAATTATTTTTCTCTCACAGTTTATGGGATAGTGATAACTGCAATTAAAAACGGTCAAACGCACGTCTAATTTGCAAAACATTTACATGCATAACTTACAGCACTATATTCATTTAAGCCCAGTTGAGCACTGTGTTGCCTAGTGCAATAGCCTTCTTTAATTTAATGGCTGATGGACTTGAATTACTTGTCTTTCTTGAACCTGCTATTCACATTTAAAAGGGAAACAAATGTCTCTTGACAGCTTGGCTCTATGGCTGTTGCAGCTATTTTGGGATCTTAATATTCCTACCTGTTTACTTATTCATAATGCTTACCTGTTTTTCTCAGTTTTAGCTGAAAACTGACTTTTTATAAGTAGAATAGATGTAAAAAATCATAAAGTAATAGCACAGGTAACAGCAACAAATTAAGCTCATAGCTACGACACTAGTAAGAACTAATATTTCATTCATCTAATCATAACCCCAGACTCCTTTTAACAATAGAATTACCAGAGCCTACAAAAAAAATTTAAATCCCATCGCACCTCTCCTTCAGCGTCTTTTGTCCTGTAAATGTGTCGATAAAGACAATCAGCAAGCAGCCTGTTATTCCATCACCCCACCACTGCAGAACGTGCACAAAGTTCTCCCAGCTCGTCTTCATTATCTGGGAGTGAAGTGCTGGAGTTTTAGAGTGGAAATAATAGAACGTTATTTGGAACACATGCATTTCATGTGTGTTCCGTTTCTACAATAATCTGTGTAAACACATTGTTAAAACAGACACAATTTTGGCATAAATTATATAATGTATAAAGCCTGAAGTCCAACAATCAAATAAACACTTTCACAAAAGGTTCAAAGATAAGACAAAAGCTTCCGTAGTGTAGCGGTAAGATTTGCTGATTTGTAATCAAGAGTCCCCGACTGCACCCTATATTTGCCGTTTTCAGTAGTGAGCTGCTCTTATTGTTAATATTACACAATAAACACATACATTTGGTTTGCGTCTGTAACAGACGGTGTACATTTATAGCACTTGTAAAAGTTACCTTTTTTTTCACTTTTATTCTCTTACTCATTATCACGATACATACTATTGCACTAGGGACCTGACTTTGTTAGTTTTTATTTGAAACTGGGAATAACTGTAGATGCGAGTGGTGTTTTGAGACAATGGAACTGGACATTCTCTGATCTGGAGGGATAAAAGCTGACACACAAACGCTGGTGAATCTGCCTTCTTCGTATCTCACCGTCACTTGAGTTTTTTAATTTTATTAAAAATTTTATTTTTTATTAAGTGTTCCTGCTCACGTAGAATTAGTATGAACCCTATGGTCTATAATGCCAAAATAAAACAGAGACATAGGTATATATGATATTTGGAATTATTCATTTTATGATCTGTATAGTACATTTCGGAAAACATTGTGGCACGGATGCAACATTATTCATATTATTCATATTCATTCAGCCGGAAAAGGGTGGAGTGCCCTCTCACGGTTGGAGGAGAGATCCTGCCCCAAGTGGAGGAGTTCAAGTATCTCGGGGTCTTGTTCACGAGTGAGGGAAGAATGGAGCGTGAGATCGACAGGCGGATCGGTGCGGCATCCGCAGTGATGTGGGCTCTGCATCGGTCTGTCGTGGTGAAAAAGGAGCTGAGCCGTAAGGCAAAGCTCTCAATTTACCTGTCGATCTACGCTCCTACCCTCACCTATGGTCATGAGCTATGGGTAGTGACCGAAGGAACGAGATCGCGAATACAAGAGGCTGAAATGAGTTTCCTCCACAGGGTGTCTGGGCTTTCCCTTAAAGACAGGGTGAGAAGCTCAGTCATCCAGGGGGGGCTCAGAGTAGAGCCGCTGCTCCTCTGCATCGAGAGGAGTCAGATGAGGTGGCTCTGGCATCTGATCAGGATGCCTCCTGGATGCCTCCCTGGTGAGGTGTTCCGGGCACGTCCAACCGGGAGGAGGCCCCGGGGAAGACCCAGGACACGCTGGAGGGACTATGTCTCCCGGCTGGCCTGGGAACGCCTTGGGATTCTCCCGGAAGAGCTGGAAGAAGTGGCCGGGGAGAGGGAAGTCTGGGCCTCTCTGGTTAAGCTGCTACCCCCCCGACCCGACCTCGGATAAGCGGAAGAGGATGGATGGATGGATGGATGGTTGGATGAATCAGTGACCTCGTGTTTTGGTTTTTTTCCCGATCTTGCCAGTCCCCACATGCTGTATCATTTTGTTTCTTTTTTACTCCAGGACATGCATGGAAAGAATAGTACAGAGAGGTCAGTTCAGTGCTATATGCAATCATCAAATTCAAATGTTAACAGTTCACACACACGCAAGGACCATCCTTCCTACATTTACGATCCTTGGCTATCAGAGCTTCTGGTCTGCATGTTAAAAAAGGAGAAGAAGTACATGATAGTCTCCTCTCTTGGCTCGAGGTGGTATTACAATTGACACAACAGCATCAAATAGCCCTTCAACCCATGCGTGTGAGACTTATATATGTGTATATTTAATTATGCGTGTGCACATGGGTGGCAGCTTAAGGGCTCTGGCGATAGTAATTACCAACTGAACCAGGAGCTGGCACTGTGTTCTAATACCTTCAGAATGGAAGAATGATGGTTGTTCCACCAAAAAGCACTTATCGCTCAAGTTACACTTCTGCTTCATTTTAGTTGTCTCGCTTGTTAAGATTTTGAACCCTTATTGCTTATTTTAGTCTTAAACAGCTGTGTTCTTGGTTTTTAATGGCTCCTAATTAGCAATAACATACAAATGACAAATGAAACCAGCAGTTCCCCATTTAGCTTGTTTCCATTTACACCTGTGTGTATTTATCATGCACTAATTGGTTTAATTAAATACTTGGAAGGAAAGTGAAGAGAAAAAAGTGAAGGACTGAGAATTAGTCATCCATTTAAGGCCACAAATCATGACATGGCAGAGTTAAAGCACCAACAAAGTAATTTAATTAAATTATTGGCAAGGATCATTTTCTAATTAAGTAACTAGGTTGGAACAAAAACCTGCAGCCACTACGGCCCTCCAGGACTGACTTTGCCCACCCCTGATATAGTGAGTTGGATAATGGATAGATGGATGGATGGATTCTGGAATAAAATGTATTATTTCCAGATTACTTTCAATACAATACAACTAATTTTGTGTATAGTACTCTTCAGCGCTCTGCTGATAACAGTTCTCACCTTAAATACAAGTATGGATGAAACTAATTACTGAATACTAAACGGAAACCAACAATATCTGTCCATTAATTGATTGATGAGTTATGGCTAGTGGATAGATAGATAGATAGATAGATAGATAGATAGATAGATAGATAGATAGATAGATAGATAGATAGATAGATAGATAGATAGATAGATTATTATTATTAATCCCAAGGGGAAATTCACATAAACCAGCAGCAGTATACTGATACAAAGAAACAATATTAAATTAAATAGTAATAAAAATGAAAAAAATAAAAATAAAAAAGCAGACAATAACTTTGAGTAATGTTAGCATTCTGTCTGTCAGTGGAGCAGGACAGTGACAAAAGTCTGTCACTGAAGCTACTCCTCTGTCTGGAGATGACACTGTTCAGTGGATGCAGTGGATTATTCATGATTGACAGGAGTTTGCTTAATGCCCGTCGCTCTGCTACAGATGTTAAACTGTCCAACTTTACTCCTACAATAGAGCCTGCCTTCTTAACAAGTTTGTCCAGGCATGAGGCGTCTTTCATCTTTATGCTGCCACCCCAGCACACCACCGCATAGAAGAGGGCACTCGCCACAACCGTCTGGTAGAACATCTGCAGCATCTTACTGCAGATGTTGAAGGATGCCAACCTTCTCAGAAAGTATAGTCTGCTCTGACCTTTCTTACATAGAGCATCAGTATTGGCAGTCCAGTCCAATTTGTCATCCAGCTGCACTCCCAGATATTTATAGGTCTGCACCCTCTGCACAGTCACCTCTGATGATCACAGGGTCCATGAGGGGCCTGGGCCTCCTAAAATCCACCACCAGCTCCTTGGTTTGCTGGTGTTAAGGTGTAAGTGGTTTGAGTCGCACCATTTAACAAAGTCTTTGAATAGCTTCCTGTACTCCTCCTCCTGCCCACTCCTGATGCAGCCTACAATAGCAGTGTCATCAGCGAACTTTTGCACATGGCAGGACTCCGAGTCATATTGGAAGTCTGATGTATATAGATTGAACAGGACCGGAGAAAGTACAGTCCCCTGCGGCGCCCCTGTATTGCTGAACACAATGTCAGACCTGCAGTTCCCAAGACGCACATATTGAGGTCTGTCTGTAAGATAGTCCACAATCCATGCCACAGGTGTGAGTCTACTCCCATCTCAGTCAGCTTGTCTCTAAGGAGCAGAGGTTGGATGGTGTTGAAGGCGCTAGAGAAGTCCAAAAACATAATTCTTACTCCACCACTGCCTCTGTCCAGGTGGGAGAGATAGCATATAGATGATGGCATCCTCCGCTCCCACCTTCTCCTGGTATGCGAACTGCAGAGGGTCGAGGGCGTGGCAGACCTGTGGCCTCAGGTGGTGAAGCAGCAGCCGCTCCATGGTCTTCATCAGATGTGACGTCAGAGCAACAGGCCGGAAGTCATTCAGCTCACTAGGACGTGATACCTTTGGGACAGGGTGATACAAGATGTTTTCCAAAGCCTTGGGACTCTCCCCTGTTCCAGGCTCAGGTTGAAGATGCGCTGTAGAGGACTCCCCAGTTCCAACGCACAGGCCTTCAGCAATCGTGGCGATACACCATCTGGACCCGCTGCTTTGCTGGCACAAAGTCTTTTCAGCTCTCTGCTCACCTGGGCTGCTGTAATTGTGGGTGGGGATGTCTCACCTATGCTGGTATCAGCAGAAGGATGGTTGGAGGATGCAGTACTCCGAGGTGAGAGTGGGTTACTGTGATCAAACCTATTAAAGAAGTTGTTCATTTGGTTTGCTCTCTCCACGTCTGTCTCGATGGCGGCACCCGCTCGAGCTGCAGCCAGTGATAATCTTCATCCCATCCCACACTTCCTTCATGCTGTTGTTCTGCAACTTCTGCTCCAGCTTTCTCCTGTACTGCTCTTTCGCTGCCCTGAGCTGGACTCGGAGTTCCTTCTGCACGCCTTGAGCTCATGCTGATCACCACCTTTAAAAGCCCTTTTCTTCTGGTTCAAAAGGCCCTTGATGTCACTTGTAACCCATGGCTTGTTGTTAGCATAGCAGCATACTGTTCTTACTGGAACTACAATGTCCATACAGAAGTTGATGTAATCAGTTGTGCATTCAACAGCCTCTTCAATGTTCTCACTATGTGACCCAAGCAATATATCCCAGTCTGTAGTTCCAAAGCAGTCTCTCAGAGCCTGCTCTGCCTCAGGGGACCACTTCCTGAATGAGCGTGTGGTTGTAGGTAGCGCCCTCACTCTTGGTTTGTATTGAGGCTGAAGCAGAACCAGGTTATGATCTGCTTTCCCAAGCGCAGGCAGCGGGGTGGCGCTGTATGCGTCTTTAACGTTTGCATACAGTAGGTCGATAGTCCTGTTTGCCCGAGTGTTACAATCCACATACTGGGAGAAGGCAGGTAATGTTTTGTCCAGCACATGGTTAAAGTCTCCAGCGATTAGCACAAGTGCCTCAGGGTGCTGCGTTTGTAACTTAGCAACTGCGGAATGGATGATGTCACTCGCCATCTCCGCGTTCGCTTGAGGGGGGATGTAAACAATAACAACAATCACGTGTCCAAACTCTCTGGGCAAGTAATAGGGGCGCAGATTAAATCTGTAAGTGAAAGACAAAGTCAAAGTCCTGTCATGGGGTGGGGTTGTCATAATTCCACTTACGCTTGCCCACTGTGATTAGAAAAGAGAACAAGAAACGTATCCTTGCCTTGAGAAAATAGTACCCAGAATGTGTGCCTAAAATGTGCTGTTTCCAGTTTACTTTGGTTATCACAGGCAGGCCTCAGAAATGTGGAAGTCTTAAATTAAACCCTTTTCTATTTTTGGATGTATTCTGTGAGTTGTAAGGCTTTTTTAAAATTTTTTTTTTGCACATTGGGACCTTCATTATTAAATGCAAGAGTGGGCTAATTTGGAAATGTATGAAAAGGTTTCACTGTAGTTTTATGAGGCAAATTAAAATGCCACAATTCTCAAGAAATAAGTGTCACTTGAAAAATTTGTAACTTATGATTTTAAAAATGCAAACGTAGGTTAACTGGTGATCATATACTGGCCATGTTTGTAGTTGAGTATGAATGTATTTGTGAGTTGGGTTTGTGATGCAATAATACAATTGTACAAATACAATACAAGCAATGGAACAACTCACTTAGCAGTTTTTGGGAAGTGTCATGGCCTCAGATCACAGAAACACCCTTTGGCTGCCCACCTGACAACCGTACACAATTTAAAGCTCCATCAAGAAATGGACATGCCAAGGTACAATTGCTTTCCATCCACCCCATGCAAGGGCCCTGAAAGTTCCTTTTAAAGAGATGGTAGTGATACAATCATACAAAACAATACAATTTATTTTTGTATCACCAAAAATCACACAGGAAGTGCCGCAATGGGCTTTAAAAGGCCCTGCTTCTTGACAGCCCCCCAGCCTTGACTCTCTGAGAAGACAAGGAAAAACTCCCAAAAAAACTGTGTTGGGAAAAAATGGAAGGAACCTTGGGAAAGGCAGTTCAAAAAGAGACCCCTTTCCAGGTAGGTTGGGTGTACAGTGGGTGTCAAAAAGAAGGGGGTCAATACAATACAATACACAGAACAGGACACATCCTCAATACGGTGTAAAAATAAAAAAATTTACAAGTTCAATAAATAAGGTTCTGAAATATGTGGAATTCAATGTGTGTAATTATATATATAAACTATCTTTTACCCGCGACTTTGTCCGTGCGTGACTCTGTTTTAATATACTTTTTTTTCGGAAATATATATATGAAGTTACTGTTATTGCCCGTGAGAGTGTAAATATTGATTTGCTTTTTAGAGGATTTCTTTATAAACAATATTTTTTGTTTCTTTATTGGGCGGCACTAATATTACCAGACTCGTGGGCGAACTTACGCTTGAGCAAGCTACGTAAAACTGACCATGGGAGAAACAATCTTCCCTTAAATCTACGCCAGCGTATTACAAAGTTTGGCCCTGAGACTTATTTATCATCGTGGCGAAGCATACTTTGAGGGGAAATTGCAGTCTGTTAAAGTCAAAGGGGAGGTCATTGGATATTAGAGGAATACGCGGCACGAACACTTTTTCTCCTTGAGCATACCCGGCCAAAATAATGGCTTCGATTAAATTTTTATGCAGGGCTTTGACTTGCAGTTTAGTGCCATTACACAGTTTCGGTGGTTTTAAATTCCGAAGGACCATTACGGGTGTGCCCTTCCGCAGAGTAAGCCTATGGTATGGAAGACCCGGTGGTTTAAAGGAATTTAAAAACTCTACCGGATAGTTAACGGATTCATCTGCATTACAGACAGTGTCTATCAACTTGTAGACCATTTCTTCTCCGTCAAAGGTCTTCAGCAACATATCATTAATGAACGAAACTTGATCGTTTTTTGGAGTCAAAATGGCCCGTTCACAAAACCATTCTATAGGCTATTCTGTATTTGAGCATCCCCTTCCTCATTCCACGCACGCGCGTCGTGTCGTTCGCCCCTCTTCTCAGTGGCAAGAAATGTATTCGAGGGGGAATTTCAAAAAATCCTTTCTTAGCGGTTATCCATATCATTATAGGAATGCACTGTCAAAATTTCAGCCCTTTAGGTCCAGCGGTTTGGTCTGTGCGTTGTCTGTCAGTCAGTCATGGAACTATTTTATATATATAGAT
This sequence comes from Polypterus senegalus, assembly GCF_016835505.1. NCBI lineage: Eukaryota > Metazoa > Chordata > Cladistia > Polypteriformes > Polypteridae > Polypterus > Polypterus senegalus. The sequence continues at coordinate 13,369,292 of NC_053169.1, forward strand.
ATTAAAAATTAAAAATAAGCATTAAAAGTTAGTTTAAAAAGAAGTAGATGTTTCAATAAAAGGTTTGATTCCAATATTAATATGTGCCAGGTCTTCAAAGACCCTAGGTATGTAATAGTGTTGGCTGCTAGTTCCATATATACAAGGGTGAAAAATGGCAATTAATCAGACACACACACAAAGTTGAGATATGGGAATAAAATCAGAGTAGCCGGAGGAAAAAAAATGACATGTTGCAAATCAGGACCATTTTGCTGTCACAGCCACAGTGGCTGAAAAGCCAGCACTCTGTTACAGAAATGTAAAACTGGCTACAGAACTGGCAGCTAACAACTGTTTTCTTACAGTTTATTATTATTGTGATCATATTTTTATAGAAATATAAAATAAAGACTTTAAAGTGCCACTTTAGCCATTTTGTCTGGAATTTGAAAAAGTAAAACCCCATGCTCGGTGCCCACCTCATAACCAAACTCAACCCAGCAACATTAAAATAAATAGTGACAACAACATAATAAAAGAGCCCATGTGGACCACCAAGTGTGGAAACAGCACATCATCGACCCCATTATGGAGGAGAAGAGCTGCAGTTTAGGGTTGAGGCCAGGACCTGAGTGCATCTGCTCTCGGACGATATTGTCGTAAGTTCTATTTTGGTCCATGGCTACTTTTTTGAAGACTTCTACTTGGATATATTATAGCCAAACTTTAAAAATAGGAAATTATTTAATTCCTCAGAACTAATTTTCCTTTATTTTAAATTAATAATGTCATTTATCATGAGGACTTGGTAAGAGACTAAGAACGAATTTGATTTTTATTATTATCCTAATTGTCTTCTTCATATAGCTTTTATTCACAGCTGATCACTTTATCATTGTTTTATTAGTGCTTTTAGACATGTTTGGGTAGTTTAATCGAGCAATCTCTGTATTGGCAGAGAAGTCATTGTGCATTGCTAATACTATATGCCTTTCTATCATTTGCTAGACCACTGGTCTCTAAAGATTTCTGTCACTGTAATTTTCAAGTTTAATAAGATTGATTAAAATGCAACCAGAAATGTTAATAATCAACCATTATTCAAATCCCTAATAAATAGTCTAGTATTTTATTTGTGCAAAAAATGTCTGAAGATTTTAAAATGGAAGGTTACATGAAATCAATTATTGCCAGCCACATAAATTTGAACAGAATCACCTCAAGATCTTTCTCCATCCTCCTTATTTTTTCACAAATATTGACCACCCACCTGACATCATGGAGAGAGGCCTGTCACGCCTTTGTCTTGACAAAGGAGAAGGTCTATCAAACAATTCAATTCAAATAAACTGAAGTTATTGTCACTATACATTAGAACACTCTAGACCAGAACAGGCCATTCAGCCCAACAAAGCTCGCCAGTCCAATCCACTTATTTCTTATAAAAAAACATCAAGTCGAAACATCTTACTGTCCCATACTACTTGGTCGCTTATTCCAAGTGTCTATCGTTCTTTGTGTAATTTACCCTTAACAAGTTTCCAACTGTGTCCCCGTGTTCTTGATAAACTCATTTTAAAGTCACCGTCTCGATCCGCTGGACTAATTCCCTTCATAATTTTAAACGCTCAAAGTGTTTGGCTGCTGTCCAAGTCTTCATATACTGTCTTCTCCACGTGCAGGCCCTTACTTAGGTTCCAAACAAGGAAAGGAGAGGATTCGATTTCATCTCTAACATACAGAAGAATGGATTTATAAAATAATTTTTCTACAGAGCACAGTGACATTAATCTTACATTCTTATTACATAAGCCAACATCACAAAAACACCTTCAACGTCAGTCGCGAAACACCCATTGCATTACACTTTGGTTAAGATTAGGGCCTCGTTACACTATGGTTAAGATCATGGATGTGGGAGGGTTGTCTGACTCAGAGGGTGTTTCATGACTGGCGTTGCGGACACTATCGGACGTATATCATAGGTATTGCAGACTGCAGTTACACCCATCTTGTTGAAGTGACTCCCCACTCACTATGTAAAGAGGTTTGAATAATGAGAAAGCATTATATACAGTGGAACCTTGGACTGCGAGCGTAATTTGTTTCAGATCTGTGCTTGTAATCCAAAGCACTCGTATATCAAAGCGAATTTCCCCATAAGAAATAATGGAAAATCAGATAATTCTTTCCACAACCAGAACTATTCATATAAAAATGATTAATACAAAATCCTCCATCCTCTTCCGCTTATCCGAGGTCGGGTCGCGGGGGTAGCAGCTTAAGCAGAGAGGCCCAGACTTCCCTCTCCCCGGCCACTTCTTCCAACTCTTCAGAGAGAATCCCAAGGTGTTCCCAGGCCAGCTGGGAGACATAGTCCCTCCAGCGTGTCCTGGGTCTTCCCCGGGGCCTCCTCCCGGTTGGACGTGCCGGAACACCTCACCAGGGAGGCGTCCAGGAGGCATCCTGATCAGATGCCCGAGCCACTTCATCTGACTCCTCTCGATGCGGAGGAGCAGCGGCTCTACTCTGAGCCCCTCCCGGATGACTGAGCTTCTCACCCTATCTTTAAGGGAAAGCCCAGACACCCTGCGGAGGAAACTCATTTCAGCCGCTTGTATTCGCGATCTCGTTCTTTCGGTCACTACCCATAGCTCATGACCATAGGTGAGGGTAGGAGCGTAGATTGACTGGTAAATTGAGAGCTTTGCCTTATGGCTCAGCTCCTTTTTCACCACGACAGACCGATGCAGAGCCCGCATCACTGCGGATGCCGCACCGATCCGCCTGTCGATCTCATGCTCCATTCTTCCCTCACTAGTGAACAAGACCCCGAGATACTTGAACTCTTCCACTTGGGGCAGGATCTCTCCCCAACCCTGAGAGGGCACTCCACCCTTTTCCGGCTGAGGACCATGCTCTCGGATTTGGAGGTGCTGATTCTCATCCCAGCCGCTTCACACTCAGCTGCGAACTGATCCAGAGAGAGCTGAAGATCACGGCCTGATGAAGCAAACAGGACAACATCCAAAATTTAAAGTAAAAATACATTAAACAAATTAACCTGCACTTTACCTTTGAAATGAATTGTGGCTGGTGTGAGGGAGATGAGAGAGGAGGAGGAGGAGGAGGGTTATTTTACAGGATGACTTTCACTCTAAATAACGAGTCCCTGCTATCTGTTGGCTCGCTGGAATCTTTTTCTTTTCCTGCGATTTTAACAAGGAAACCTCTCCAATGACAGTTGCTTTTGCCTGAAGAGTCACTACACTTGGACACAACGTGAAAAAAAATGCTTTCTGTAATGTAAGATTTCAAAACTCTTTTGGGATCCCCCCCAATGGGACAACACGCAGAAGAGCGTCCTGAAGCAACCGCAGGCTCCCAGCGATGTAGCTGTTCGCCGTAAAAGCGAATCTGAAAAGATCGCGGACATCCTGTAAGTGCCTGCCGTCAATGGGTGATGTAAGGAACATTATAAACGCAGGGCACAGTATTACTTGGCCACTAACCTGGCCATTACCCTGCCTGACTGCTGTGTCTGTGTATAGGAGAGTGGCAGATCCCGCTACAATAAATGACCATGCTGTTCCTGTTTCAAGCTGCATAAATCTGGTGTTGCTAAAGTATTGGGACTCAGCTTCATGTTAAGGGGTGCAAGACATGGACTCACACGTTACAACACACATACATGTGGTCACAATGCTATAGTAAACAGTATATGCTCATACAGATGTTGACTATATGAGTGAGGCACGCTGACTGAGAACGAACATTAGAGATGATTACCCACAATCCCGTAGCTCAGTTGTGATCACGTGACGCTCAGCAGACACAGCGTATATGTACTACTCGTATTGCAAGACCTCGCTCGTTTATCAAGTTTTATTACAAATTTTAGCTCATCTTGAAAAATGCGCAGACCAAGTTTCTAGCAATCCAAGGTTTTACTGTTAATGTAAAGAATTAATTATCCATTTCTAAATAACAAAAAGTACTTGTTGACAGTCTCACTAGTTTAGAAATTTGGTGCAACTATATCTTTCAGGGTACATCGTGTGATGCTCCATGTGCCCGAAGCCTTGGCACTGCCCGCTTCCCTGGGCATCGATATTGAGGGCACTGAGGATGAACCAGGTTGAGGGAGTAAACAAGCGAGACGTACTTAGCAAAAATAAGTAACAGGTTTTTCAAAACATGGAGAAATTCAAGTGGTTTCCAAAAAACTGTGCAAAACAATGCAATTAATAAATTATTCAATAAATAATACAATAAAATGGTACCATTAAACTATCTATCTATCTAGCATATAATGCATTTCATATCTATCTATTTATCTACCTATTATATAGCACCTTTCATATCTATCTATCTATCTATTTATCTACCTATATAGCACCTTTCATATCTATCTATCTATCTATCTATCTATCTATCTATCTATCTATCTATCTATCTATCTACCTATTATATAGCACCTTTCATATCTATCTATCTATCTATTACTTTAGAGGATGCCTCACGAGTGTGTTACATAGCTTAAGCATAATCTCCTTTGACTTGTACTCCACACATCGGGAGCACTACTTAACCTAACATCCTATTAGCCTTTTTGATCACATCTGTACACTGTTTAGGTATAGAAATGTGAAGAGATGACAATGACTCCTAGCTTCTTCTCCTAAGGTATAAGATTGAGTAGGATGCAACTCAACTGTCTTCCCTCAGCACATTTTGTTAAGTGGTTTGCTTTGCTCAACAGAAAATGATTCATCCCACCAACTCTCCACCGCCTGTTATGGTGTGACCTTAGCTGTGGCATGTGATCACAATAACAATCTGGCTTAACTGTTGAGTTGGAATGCCATGGCTTTAAAATGCTTCAATGCAGCTGATGTAAAGAAATACTGAAAAAAAAGAAAATGTCCAGACACAAGAAGCACCTTAATAAAAAAAAAAGCATCCAGCGTTTTTTGCTGTGTTGTCTGTTTATCCAAGTGGGTACGCAACGGCCTAGCGGTTTTTACATTCAGCCTACGGTTCCAGTCGGTACGACTGTCACAGCAGATCTTAGCTCACTCACAGTGTCTCTGCTCATGAAGAGCTGGCTGAAGGTAATGGGTGGTTGCTTTTCTTATTAGTAGCTGTTTCTGCTCAGTGAGCACTTCCTTCAACAGGGTACAATTTGATTTGACCTTTGCTTCACAGCCTTTGCGCTCAAAGTGCCCGAGTATTGGACTTTGCAACCTGCTTCACTCTGTGACTCTCCATTAAAATATTAACTTCTCTTGCTCCTTTTCTTGGAGCCCTTCATTATGTCTGACTATGTCTGATTATTCCTAATGTCTCTTTTTTAAGTGCTAATCATATCATTTAACAGCCTTGACTGGCCATCACTGTCATTATATTATTATCCTCCCACTAGAAGTCCTTTACTAGTCCTTCTGCCTTGCCAGCTCATTCTCAGTAATATAGCTTCAGCCAAAATGAATCTCACAGAGACTGCAAGTAAAGTAAGTGAACGGTAATAGCAAAATAATTTTCATATTGACAGAGAAAACAAAATGAAATTATGTAAGTAGTATGCTTGTTTCTCTACTTTCAGATCACCATCTGCTTCCCAGATCACTGCATTAATACACCATAAAACTTATTCAATATTTGTTGTCCCTTAATTAGATTACTGTCTTGTCATTTTTTTTTACTTTGGCTTATTGTTTACAGTTGGTAGCTGTTTTAGCAGAAGGATGTCCCCAGGTGTCGCTCCATACTTGGAGAAAGTCCAAGAGCAGCATTAACCCAAGATGCAATGTATATTTGAACAAAACTCTGACAAAGAAACAACAACACGACAAAGCAAGAAACTTCGCAGCACCACTGCATCTTCCTATTGTTAGGATTTTGTTTTTTTCTTCATTGTTCATAGCCTTCTCTTAGAAGATTTGTGCTCTTAACACTATAATCCCTGAAGTCTACGAAAATAGTCGTAATCCTGGCCCACCTTAAATTCCTTCGCACCTCCACATCAGCGTCTTTTGTTTTGTAAATGTGTCGGTTAGTACAAGCAGCAAGCAGCCTGCTGTCCCATCCTCCCTATTGATGGAGCTCAACTCGGTCAAAAAGCTCCCCCAGCTCAGGCCAAGGCTCCTTATCTGAGTGTGAGGTTGCTGGACTTGTGTAGGGTAAATAATACAGTATATCATTATTTGGAATACATGCATTTCATGTGTGTTCCTTGTCTACAAAGATCTGGGTAAGTGCAGGATGACACGAAATATGAGGCAAGAAATGCTGAACACATACCTAAAACAGAAACTTTTTCCATGTCTCTCGCACGCACACACACATTCATGCCATACTATGCCATGGAGTACAGGCAAGACCGAACAAAAAAAAAACGTTTATTTTGTCTTGGTAGAGTAATATTACTTTCCCCTTTTGTATTATTAATGTGTAGCCTTTGTCAGAATGCCTCAAATCTCACAGACTTTATCACTGTTTCTAAGGCATTGTACAATATAATTTCTCCACCAACTTTCCTTCTACATTTATAACCTCAGGCAATTAGGTGTAGTAAAAGACAAGCAGGAGTTAAGTTACACTTTAAATAATGTATTATTGATAATATTCATACATAATAACAATATGCAAAGTACATTTGAATATTGACAACCATACAACCTGATAAATGCTGATGTGCAGTTTCAAGTGGCACACTGACTTGTTAGTGGCTTTCAAAACTCGACTTGATGTTTTTTTGAAAGGAAATAAGTAGATAGGACTGGCGAGCTTTGTTGGGCTGAATAGCCTGTTCTCGTCCAGATTGTTCTAATGTTCTAATGTGTAATTTCAGGTGGCACACTGACTTGTTAGTTATTTGAAATGTCTCTATTTAAGTCCTCATTTGTGGTCAGCTTTCTGCAGTACAGGCCGCATGCCTGCCTTATTATGGCTGCTGAGCTGTGTTCTTCATTGTGTTGTCCTTTTCAGTTCGTGGTGTGTGTGAGATGCTCCTTCATCAGTTGGTGAGAGAGAGAGGGGTAAAGCAAGCAAATTTATAGACTCTTTGTAAAAACCCTACAACCAATAGGGCATTGTGGTACTTAAAGGCCTCTGATACAAGCCAATCCCAAACAGTCATACTTCAGACCAATGGCTTATCAATAGCTCCTGATGACCCTGATTCTATTGATTCACTAACAGAATGTCTGACTAGTATCTCAGAATGGATGAATAGTAATTTTCTCAAGTTAAATAAAGAGAAAACTGAAATTTTAGTGATCAGCAATAATGGATACAATGAGGCTATTAGAAATAAACTGGATACATTAGGATTAAAAGTCAAGACGGAGGTAAAAAGCTTAGGGGTGATTGTTGACTGTAATCTGAATTTTAAATCACATATTAATCAGATCATTAGGACAGCATTTTTTCACTTAAGAAACATAAGTAAAGTTAGACCTCTTTTATCACTGAAAGATGCTGAGAAATGAGTTCACGCGTTTGTTTTCAGTCGACTAGATTACTGTAACGCACTCCTCTCAGGACTACCCAAAAAAGATATAAATCGTTTGCAACTAGTGCAGAATGCAGCTGCTAGAATCCTAACTAGGAAAAGAAAATCTGAGCACATCACACCAGTCTTAGCGTCACTACACTGGTTACCTGTGTCATTCAGGATTGACTTTAAAATTCTGCTTATGGTTTATAAAGCCTTAAATAATCTCGCCCATCTTATATATCGAAATGTCTGACACCTTATATTCCAAATCGTAACCTCAGATCCTCAAATGAGTGTCTCCTTAGAATTCCAAGAACAAAACTTAAAAGAAGTGGTGAGGCGGGCGGCCTTCTGCTGTTATGCACCTAAAATCTGGAATAGCCTGCCAATAGGAATTCGCCAGGCTGATACAGTAGAGCACTTTAAAACACTGCTGAAAACACATGACTTTAACATGGCCTTTTTATAACTTCATTTTAATCTTAATTTAACTTAATCCTGATACTCTGTATGTTCAATTCATCATAACAACTATTCATGGTGGCTCTAAAATCGCTACTGACCCCTACTCTCTTTTCTGTTTCTTTTTCCGGTTTCTTTGTGGTGGTGGCCTGCGCCACCTCCACCTACTCAAAGCTTCATGATGCTCCAACAATGATGGATGGATTAAAAGGAAGAAGTCTACGTGACCATCATCATCATCAAGCCCTTCAGTGAGAACCCTAAATCCAAAGAGGACTGTTTCATTTATGTTAGGTAGAATGCCCAGAGGGGACTGGGCGGTCTCATGGTCTGGAATCCCTACAGATTTTATTTTTCTCCAGCCGTCTGGAGTTTTTTTTTCTGTCCCCTGGCCATTGAACCTTACTCTTATTCGATGTTAATGTTGATTTATTTTGTTTTATAATTGTGTCTTTCATTTTTCTATTCTTTAATATGTAAAGCACTTTGAGCTACTGTTTGTATGAAAATGTGCTATAGAAATAAATGTTGTTGTTGTTGGCACAGAATACCTTCACACCTGCTCCTAAAACCATTTGTTGAGCTGATGTTTGTCAGCTGGGACAGTCTGGCTTTCCTGTGGGGGTTGATTTGTCAAACTTGTCTAAGGCACTTCACCCAACCATGTTGTAAATTACAAAGAGACTTAGTCCTAAAATGGGAGAAGGGGTCTTAACAGTCTAACCGTTGCTGTTATTATCAATGATAGACACTAGTGTTATAAGTTACAAATAAAGACATACAAAATATTTATCAAATTATATGCAAAATTTCACACCACAACAATGTCCAAATGACAACTCATTCAAATGGCATAGTGTTTTCAAATAGTGATGTTTTCACGTATATTTGGGTGTGTGTGTGTGCAAGAGAGGCAGAGACAGAGTTGATCCCATTCAAGTGGTTACTAGAATATAAAATAAACACTTCCGCAAAGGTATAACAAAACATGTGTGCTTTTATTCAAGAATATATCCAAGGAAAAAAAAATCATTCAGTTTACATGTTGCTGTCAACGAGTTAAAAACCCAAGCTCAAAGGGGTTTTCTTACTTTGGTTATATTCTTGAATAAAAGCCCACAGGTTAATTTAATATTTGGACTAAATTCTTCACACATTATACACTTCACGTCATTATTAGTATAATACAGAAAAAGTTTATATTTTGGGTATGCATTCTGCATTTCTTGCCTCGCATCTCGTGTCATCCTACACAAACACAGATCGTCATAGACACGTAACATACATGAAATATATGTGTTCCAAATTATCATATATTATTTACCCTCTACAACTACAGGCACCTCACACCCCGATAAAGAGTCTTGAGCTGGGAGAAGTTTGTGACTAACTTCATCTCTGTTGGGGTTAGGGATGGGATAGAAGGCTGCTTGCTGCTTGTGCTGATCGACACATTAACAAAACAAAAGACGCTGATGAGGAGAGGTGCGAAGGAATTTAAGGTGGCCTGGGATTACTACTCTTTTTGTAGGCTTCAGGGATTCTAGGAATGTTCACACTTATTGTGTTTGCTTTTTGCTGAATCAGATAATGATTAGTTACTTTGTTTCCATCTCCAATCAGTCCGTTGTGTCTCACATTTCCGACTTTCAAGCCAACCAGAAAATAACAATAAACACCCAGAGGGTGGACTTTATTCATTGGGCAGAAATTATTTTATTCCTCAAGAGGAATCGTCACGAAGTTTCGACAAGAGCTGTGTTTGTGCGCTGGCACATTTGCGATGATTCAGTGGTTTGTTTACCAAGGAGAGCTCTGTGACAGAATTCATCATTTATCTGATATATGCATGCTACAGATGGGACACATTTCATCTGGCGACTCTATGGGAATCCTCACTCAGGACACAGCGATGTGGCTCAATTTCATTTCGTTTAGACCAGTGGTTCTTAAACTCAAGATCCAATCTTGTCTATTGCATGTTTTCATGACCCATAAACGGTGTGGAATAAAGGCCGATCATCATGCCATATCCCCCCCTTGAGGAGGTGGGGGCCCTAATGGAGAATCAAAGACAAACTGCATCTAGGGGGGTTTGTTTCAGCCATGCAAGCACCGACCCACCACAAGGCTTTTCTGTTCGCACTCATTTTTCATTTATCTCAGTTGTAATTCACGACACAGCCCAACCCAATATAGAGATATCTCACAACACACCCATAATTTACGAAAAACTGATTTAGACAATATATGTTTTTGGTGAATTTAATTTCACTGGATGATGTCATGTACTTACTCTCTGCCAGCCTGAACATCGCCTCTGATTAGGTCTTACCAAATTATGCCTGCTGTCTTAGAGGTCTTCAAGTATTTGTTGTTAATAGTCTCTTGGGAATGATTGACAAAACAGCAATCGCATTAAGAGGACACCCCACCTGTGTGCATAATGTTCACATCAGAATGTCTGATCCTGTGGATTGAGCCTAATTGATTAACCTTTGGTATTGATGATTTGAATGTATTAGTATTGGATGCGCTGCTTGTATAGAGAATTGAAACTTATGTATCAATCCATCCTTAACTTAAGTTGCGTAAGAGTTAATTATTAAAGGCTTGTTTGCCTACTTGGTCAGACACTACCATGAGGTGATGATAAGTCAAGGTGTGTAATATAAAAATATTTAAGAAACATTTATCTAATGTGTGGGTCTTCCTAGTCTCGACTCTAATGGTGAGAACTGATCAGTAAATAATTACATTTCGGACACCTGCACAGGATATAAAGTAATGACTGCCAGTTTCGGTTAGGTGATGGACGTAAGTAATGGTGGGAAGAGCTAAAATATTTTGCATAGAAGATAAGTAATGCAGTATAAACCAATGCACTTCCTAGTTTAAATGTTTGCACTATCCCAGACAGCATATCCACACGGTCCTATATGGGTTTGAAAATGAGACCCATCTTTGCAGCCAAACCGAGCCCCACCAACTTTTGTCTGCAGGTTCCAGATAAGCCCCACATGTGGATGCCCATATGGGATCATGATGGATACCAGACGGGTCAAAAGAGCGAACCTTGCGGGTAAACATATTTGCCTCACATGGTTTTTATGTGGTGTAGAGTGCAACTTTAGCATGAGGTACACAGAGGGTCCTGCATGGGTTGTAAGTGGACATTTCAAGGGTCTCTTGTGGGCTGCATGGGCCACCTTATTTTACAGTACCCACTTCAAACCAAAAGAAAAAAAAAATAAAGATCCCAATCAAAGAATACAGTTAATATTGTTTATTGATATAAACTAATGACAAACCAACCAAATTGTTAATAAGAATAAATAGAAATTGAAATAATGATTTAATATGTTTGTTTTTGTTTATGTATTTTAAGAGTATTGAAAAATGCAATAGAAATATTGAAGACAACAATTACAGTAATATATACACTTCAGTATTATTTACATAATGTATGCATTAGTGAAATTATTGAATAACAACAACTATCACAATTTTAGTTAAATAAATTATGTGTATGTAATATAATGTATATAATAACATAGAAAATATAATATTATGTATATTTCTCTATTATAATAAAAAAAATCCTGGGACGAGACAAGACTTTTTAGCTTGGAATGAGACATGACTTTTTCAGAGAGATACTTTCACGTCCTGCGAGACGAGACTTTGTGCCAAGAGATTTGACCACGCCTGGGGCCAGAAATAAAAGACAAAGAGTAGATGACAAAGTAAAACATTGTAAAGAATTCAAAAACATTGGCGCGATACACATGCAGAGCAGGTTAGAGATAATGGAAGTACGAAAATTCAAAAGTCTCAAAAAAAATGATAGCAAAGACCGCAATAACGCAAACAAACGGAAATTATTACTCGGTGAAATAACAGAACAGCGAAAAGAGATTGAATATATTGTTTGGATTTAAACTTTAAGTTGGAGACTTGTAGATCGTCTAATTCGTGCTGCCATCAGGGTAAAGCAGTGTTTCTTCCCAATGAAGAGGCATATCCGCGAGAATTAAAACATTTGTTGTTTGGTGAATGTGAAATCCACATACGCGAACGGCAGAGACGTGAAGTGGCGGGCGAGTGAAGTGAACAGGGGGCAGAGCCCCCTAGTATAGTAAAAAACTATATTTTAACTACAGCGCACGCGTTTGCACCCTCACCTTTGTTTTACGTATGCGACTCACATGTAAATGGAAACCATGTGTTCAGTGCAGGCTGTGATATATTACAACAAACTTCTTTTTCTTATACTGAAACACGGATTCACGCTTTCATCACTACCCGTCTGGACTATTGCAATGCTGTTTTATGGCCTCCAGACTAAATATATCAATAGATTACAATATGTTCAGAATTCTGCTGCTCGTCTACTTACACACACTAAAAAATCTGCTCACTCACATCACTTTGCATTCGTTACCAGACTTTTCAAGAATTAAATATAAAATTATTCTTCTCATTTTTAAAGCCCTTTCATGGTTTAGCCCCTCATTATCTGTCTGAGCTGCTGCTTCCTTGCACTCCTGCTCGTGCATTAAGATCGCCAGACGCAAACTTACTCACCGTACCTAAATACAGGTTAGTGACTATGTGGGGCAGAGCTTTCAGTGTGATGGCCAATAAATTTAGAATGCTCGTCCTCTCAACTTTCGCGAGGAAAAATCTATTATTCATTTTAAACTCCTGTTAAAAGCACATCTCTTCAAATCAAATCAAATAGCCTCTTATTGTCAATTCACTATATGTGCAAAACATACAGAAGAATCGAAATACTGTTTCTCTCTCAACTTCGTAGTACAATAAAATATAAAAAGTATAAAATCCATCCATCCATCCATTATCCAACCCACTATATCCTAACTACAGGGTCACGGGGGTCTGCTGGAGCCAATCCCAGCCAACAGAGGGCGCAAGGCAGGAAACAAACCCCGGGCAGGGCGCCAGCCCACCGCAAGTATAACATATAAGATAAATAACATTAGAACTTGTAAAGTAGACCTGTGTACAATGTGCAATAGTCATTAGTGCAAAAGCCAATTACAGTAAAAAAAAGAAAAAATGAGAATGTGCATTATAGAGTAGCTTATAAGATGTACAAAAAGACAGACAGTTAGCAGCAGATGTAATATTGAGTCCTTATATAATACCAGCTGAGGCAGGGTACTTGGGCAGGGGGCATGTCTACTGTCTTGTTAATGTGTTTATTGAATTGTAAAGCGTCCTTGAGTGTAGGAAAGGCACTACATAAATAAAACATTATGATTATTATATTTTAATCACAGCGCATGGGTTCACACCCTCACCTTCATTTTGCATATGCGACTCACATGTAAATGGAAACCATGAGTTCAATGCAGGTCGTGGTATGTTAAAACAAACTTCTTTTTATTATATTTGAATCACAGCGTATGTGTTTACGCTCTGCGTCGGCCACCCACGTTTACGCATGCGACTCACAGTAAAGGAAAACTGTTTGTTAAATGCAGGCCGTCGTACGTTAAAACAAAATAACTTTTTATTATATTTGAATCACAGCGTATGCATTTACGCTCTGCGTCGGCCACCCACGTTTTACACATGTGACTCACAGTAAAGGGAAATCCTGTGTTCAGTGCAGGCCGTGGTACGTTAAAACAAACCCTCTTGTTGTTAATAAGTAATATACTGCCCTAAAATGACTTCTCAAGGACAAAAACTTGATGTTCGCTCTTTTCAAGACTCTTGGACGAATGAATATGGATTTGTACAACAAATGGATCGTGCTGTGTGTGCGTGATGCTGTGAAATAGTCATGTGTCATATATCAAGTGTGCAAAGACGAAATTATCAAACTAAACTTCAGCCCACGTTTAAAAACTCTGATGAGAAAAGTGAAGCTATAAAAGGGGCCGTTTCTGGCTTTAGGAAAGAAACTACTTATTCTAGTCAGATAATTGGAACCAAAGCCACCGAATGTAGTTATAAAATAAATTTGACAAAACATTCTTTTCACATATGATCCTATGTATTTTAAAATATTGAATGACCAATAATATAAGATCCAGTTATAATGGGCTTCAAAAGTATATATTTTTGAAGCCTATTATAACCAGACCAATTTTGATACTACATGTACAAAATTGGTAGAATTATGTCGGCACGCGGACTAATTGTAACATAGGGTCAGCACGACACCGCTGAAAGGTGGCCGAACACCTGCCTTAATCTATAACTATGAAAGGTACAGTGGTACCTCGGTATACGTCTGCTTTGAAATAAGTCCAACTTGGTATACTGTATATTCTGTTTCGACGTGAAAAATTTTGCTTGGTATACGACCTTTGTTTGGAACACGACTTGCGTGTTAGAACACCGCGCGCTACCCTTGTTTACTTCTCTCGAGAAAAAGCCACGAGTGTCAGTACGCCAGTTGCTAGCATTCAGTGAACAACCCGCGCTATAACTCTATGTGAACTTTCACGTGATTTTGTGTTTTTTTGCGTAAATTTGAATTGATTGTTGAAAAGTATGAAGGTGGCATGCATATCCAGGACATGGCTGCTGCATACCGTACGCCGAGAACGACGGTATCTACGATTGTGGAAAACAGAGTCATTATTGAAAAGTACAGTGAGGTTAAATTTTCATTTATTTCATCTAATTGATTTTGTATTTATGTATTTTAGTATTAAGCAGTGTTTAAATTATTTTATACAACCCCATCAATGTATAATATGCCAATAATAGGATTTTTTGTCATGGGAACGGTTTAATCATTTTCCCTTTATTTCTTATGGGAAAAATTAATTTGGTATAAGTCAAAGGATCTGGAACGGATTAAGGATGCATACCGGGGTACCACTGTAACTGCATTCTATTCTACTTATGTAAGTAAATACTAGTATGAGTTTAGCTTAAAGCTTCATCCTTCCAAGATTGGCTCTTACACATAAGTTTTGCAGTTTCCTCTCTCTTGTGAGGCATTTTGATTTGGTTTTGAGGCTTTCAGGAGCTTTTTGTACTCTATAGTCAGCTTCCACAATTTTTGGGCCCAGCCAGGCCGAAGCCTATAAGTAATTCTTAATGGCAAGCTGGTGTGAGGTGGCTCTCTTCTGATCCTGGCCTGCTTTCTGGTCTTTTGGAGGCCTCAGCCCCTTTCTGTCATTTCTGTAACTCCAGATCAGAAGACCCCACTGTAGATCAGAACACCAGCATACATCCTCTTTTTTTCTTAGCGCTTGCTGGTTTTAAAAATAGATGATTTACTTTAATTCTATTTTTACTTTTCACTAATTGCCTGTTGTTCATGGTGGTCATCATTTGCAATCAATCAATCAATCAACATTTATTTATATAGCACATATTCATAAAAAAAAATGTAGCTCAAAGTGCTTTACAAAATGAATAGAAAAATAGAAGACACAATAAAAAATAAACATAAGTCAACATTAATTAACATAGAGTAAGTAAGGTCTGACGGCCAGGGTGGACAGAAAAAACAAAAAAAAAACTCCAAAGGCTGGAGAAAAAAATAAAATCTGTAGGGGTTCCAGACCAAGAGACCGCCCAGTCCCCTCTGGGCAATCTACCTAACAAAAGTCAAACAGTCCTCTTTGTGTTTAGGGTTTTCATGGAAGGACCTGATGATGATGGTCACGTAGACTTCTGGCTTTCAGTCCATCAATGTTGGTGCATCATGAAGCTTTGAGTAGATGGTGGTGGCACAGGCTGCCACCACAAAGAAACCGGAAAAAGAAACAGAAGAGAGAGTTGGGGTCAGTACAGATTTTAGAGCCACCATGAATAGTTATTGTGATGAATTGAACATACAGAGTATCAGGATTAAGTTAAAGTGAAGTTATAAAAAGGCCATGTTAAAGTAATGTGTTTTCAGCAGTGTTTTAAAGTGCTCTACTGTATCAGCCTGGCGAATTCCTATTGGCAGGCTATTGCAGATTTTAGGTGCATAACAGCAGAAGGCCGCCCGCCTCACCACTTCTTTTAAGTTTAGCTTTTGGAATTATAAGGAGACACTCATTTGAAGATGCCGTGATGCTACATCTTGCTAGGCACACTGAACTTTGCTTTACTAATGGTCAGCTGTTAAATATGGGACTGACCTCCATTTGGCATTTGAACGTTATGAAAATCAATACAATTCGCAGAGGAAATTAATAGCTCAGTGCTCAGGCCAGTTCTATTGTTCTGGTGCAGCAAAACAAGTGGTGATCCTTGAGCTTACTGTGCCGTGGGAGGAACGAATGAAGGTAGTCCATTAACGAATGCATCAGAAGTACCAAACACTCATCCTCGAATTCCACCAGATGGAATTGTGAGCATGGAGGGTTTCCATGCTGTAGAGGATTTCCATGCCAATCACCATGGAGAGCCTTTTCCATTTTTGGGAGATTAGACGTTCATCATGAAAGACGATTGTGGCTAACGTCAACAAGAAAGAAGAGTAAGCATTGAGGTGACAGTGGCTGAAGCACAACAAGCAATGGAACAACTCACTCAGCAGGTCAGAGTGGGGGGTGTGATGCCCGAGGAGGACCCTGTGTTTTGCTGTGGAGCGTCCCGGAAGTGTCAGATCAATGAAACACCCTTTGGCTGCCCACCTGACAACCGTACACAATTTAAAGCTCCATCAAGACATGGACTTGCTGAGGTACAAATGCTTTCCATCCATGCCATGCAAGGACCCCGAAAGTTCCTTCTAAAGAGATGGTAGTGTGTGAGACGTGCCCGGACACCACCAGACTTAGACCACATATTTATACAAAAAACACAAGTTTATTTTACACAATTAAAGTCTCACACAGCACACGGTGCTCCCAGCACCAATCACCCTCTTCACAGGCCTTTCTCTCAACGTCTGTGGCCACCTTTCCTCTCCTCACGGGAGCTTCGTCCTGCTCCCACTCCCGACTCTAGCTACCTGATTGTAGGGAGGTGGCCCCTTTTATTTCCACCCGGATGTGCTCCAGGTGCCTGATGACGTCCTCCCGGCAGCACCTCCTGGTGTGGCGGAAGTGCTGCCCTTGTACTGCTGCACTCCGGGCGTCCCTGGAAGGATCCTCTTCCATCTTCCTGGGTGTGTCGGAAGTAAATGTTTCCCGGGCTCCATGAGGCTTGGGGCACCCCACGGGTCCCAATGGGCTGGAACCTCCTTGCTTCTCTCCCGTGGTCCTCTCCCGATCCAGGGCGGTTGACCCCTCATGGCCTGGAGGATGTATATGCCACCTCCCAGTCCTTCCAGGCGTCCCGGCTGGGAAAAGAACCCCAGCCTTCTGTGACAAGTGATACAATTATACAATACAATACAATTTAATTTTTGTATATCCCAAAATCACACAAGGAGTGCCGCAATGGGTTTTAACAGGCACTGCCTCTTGACAGCCCCCCAGCCTTGACTCTCTAAGAAGACAAGGAATAACTCCCAAAAAAACCCTTGTAAGGAAAAAATAGAAGAAACCTTGGGAAAGGCAGTTCAAAGAGAGAGACCCCTTTCCAGGTAGGATGGGTGTGCAGTGAGTGTCAAAAAAAAAAGGAGGTAATTACAATACGAGGGGCGTTCAAAAAGTTTTTAACTCTATTTATTAAGAATTTCGAAAACAAATGACATGACTTTTCTACATAGTCACCTTCGTTTGCGATGCAATTTTCCCAGCATTGTACCAACTTTTTAATGCCAAATCACTAATCTTCCTGCCTTCACCATTTCCAACGAAAATACGAAAGTGCGGAAACTTTTTGAACGTCCCTCATACAATAAACGGTGCAGAACACAAGTAATCCCCATTACAATATACAGTGGTGTGAAAAACTATTTGCCCCCTTCCTGATTTCTTATTCTTTTGCATGTTTGTCACACAAAATGTTTCTGATCATCAAACACATTTAACCATTAGTCAAATATAACACAAGTAAACACAAAATGCAGTTTTTAAATGATGGTTTTTATTATTTAGGGAGAAAAAAAAAATTCAAACCTACATGGCCCTGTGTGAAAAAGTATTTGCCCCCTGAACCTAATAACTGGTTGGGCCACCCTTAGCAGCAATAACTGCAGTCAAGCGTTTGCGATAACTTGCAATGAGTCTCTTACAGCGCTCTGGAGGAATTTTGGCCCACTCATCTTTGCAGAATTGTTGGAATTCAGCTTTATTTGAGGGTTTTCTAGCATGAACCGCCTTTTTAAGGTCATGCCATAGCATCTCAATTGGATTCAGGTCAGGACTTTGACTAGGCCACTCCAAAGTCTTCATTTTGTTTTTCTTCAGCCATTCAGAGGTGGATTTTCTGGTGTGTTTTGGGTCCTTGTCCTGTTGCAGCACCCAAGATCGCTTCAGCTTGAGTTGACGAACAGATGGCCAGACATTCTCGTTCAGGATTTTTTGGTAGACAGTAGAATTCATGGTTCCATCTATCACAGCAAGCCTTCCAGGTCCTGAAGCAGCAAAACAACCCCAGACCATCACACTACCACCACCATATTTTACTGTTAGTATGATGTTCTTTTCTGAAATGCTGTGTTCCTTTTACGCCAGATGTAACGGGACATTTGCCTTCCAAAAGTTCAACTTTTGTCTCATCAGTCCACAAGGTATTTTCCCAAAAGTCTTGGCAATCATTGAGATGTTTCTTAGCAAAATTGAGACGAGCCCTAATGTTCTTATTGCTTAACAGTGGTTTGTGTCTTGGAAATCTGCCATGCAGGCCGTTTTTGCCCAGTCTCTTTCTTATGGTGGAGTCGTGAACACTGACCTTAATTGAGGCAAGTGAGGCCTGCAGTTCTTTAGACGTTGTCCTGGGGTCTTTTGTGACCTCTTGGATGAGTCGTCTCTGCGCTCTTGGGGTAATTTTGGTCGGCCGGCCACTCCTGGGAAGGTTCACCACTGTTCCATGTTTTTGTCATTTGTGGATAATGGCTCTCTCTGTGGTTCGCTGGAGTCCCAAAGCTTTAGAAATGGCTTTATAACCTTTACCAGACTGATAGATCTCAATTACTTCTGTTCTCATTTGTTCCTGAATTTCTTTGGCTCTTGGCATGATGTCTAGCTTTTGAGGTGCTTTTGGTCTACTTCTCTGTGTCAGGCAGCTCCTATTTAACTGATTTCTTGATTGAAACAGGTGTGGCAGTAATCAGGCCTGGGGGTGGCTACGGAAATTGAACTCAGGTGTGATACACCACAGTTAGGTGATTTTTGAACAAGGGGGCAATTACTTTTTCACACAGGGCCATGTAGGTTTGGATTTTTTCTCCCTAAATAATAAAAACCATCATTTAAAAACTGCATTTTGTGTTTACTTGTGTTATATTTGACTAATGGTTAAATGTGTTTGATGATCAGAAACATTTTGTGTGACAAACATGCAAAAGAATAAGAAATCAGGAAGGGGGCAAATAGTTTTTCACACCACTGTAATAGTGCAATAGAAATATGACAAGTACAGGGCAGAATTCAACAGTCGATGATATCCCATAATACAATTTGGATTTGTTTAGAGTCCTGGAGACCTCAGTCATCAAGCTGCCTTCCCCTATTGGCCATTCCACAGCTGAGTCAGTGCTGGGCCAGCCAATCCGATGAAAGGACCCCTCTACTCGATGAGTCCCCCCATCCTATTGCAGATCATATTACAGAGAAGAAAAAATAGTTCTTGAGTGATTCCCTATAAAGAAATTCCCTTTTTGGGTACAACAACCGTTGGTTTAGTGACTTGGTTCACTGTATCGAGCCTAGCCGGTTGAACGCTCTTTGGAATTCCCTTTAAAATATTCACTGCTGCTTAGCTTAACTTCTCAGAATCAATTGTATTTATTAGGTCTAACCAGACATGACAGCTGGACTCCGTCTCCATCCCTTGCCAGCCATTCCTTCTTGGCAATGCCGACTCGTCTAAGATAATCACCTTAAGAACACTCCATTAAATGTACTTCTTTCCTGCTTGTATCTTCATCTGTTTTCAAAATTAGCCTAGAAAAGGATCTCGCTAAATGTACGGAAAGAAAACGCCTTGAGATGCATCACTAAGCAGCCATTCCCAGCGTTAAAAGCCGTAGATCTTTACACACAGGGTGTTAAAGAGCAATGGTGCCATATGACCGACAGCACAGAAGTGACAGAAAAAAAATAAATAAATAAAGCAAGGAGAATAACAGTTTCACTCAAATGTGTGAAGTTCGTCAGTAGGTTAAATAAACACCCTGTGCAGGCAAGATTTTATCACACAAGTTCTCAAGTCTGTCAAGTTGAAATCACTGACATTTACTTTTGAGTTTCCAAGGCTTCCATAACATGAATAATATCAGTGTGTTAAGCTTGTTAATGATTTATTATATACTGATCCATCTATTCCTTCATTGAACCTGTGAGGAATTCACATCTCAATATTAAACTGGTATAGAAGTCTTCTTTTGGCTTTCAGGACACAAATTACACATTGTAACAGCACACAGGAGACAAGAGCATGATTTGAATCACTTTAATTATTAATAGGAGACATGGCTGGAGCTCATAGAGGTCACTGACACAGTATGAAAAAGTACACATTAAATAATAAAAAGTGTTTCATGTGAAAAGAAGTCATTCATAAATATAAAGTGAAGTTCATGCGGCCGTCCGAGGCAGAATTAAATTCTCACCCTTATTCCATGTGTGCAGTAAGCTAAGGAGGTGCTTCTTCTATTCAAAGAAGTCACAGAAGTTTAAGTCTGCAATTGTTAAAGGTCACAATGACAATTATACAAAATCAATAATAATACCAAAATCCACCAAATGGCTATTCTTCAAGTACAGGAAAAAATTAACCAAAGAACTGGTATTATAATCATTATTAAAATCGCTCCATAAGCTCTTAATTTGAAACACGACTAGGGTGGTGCTTTACAAAAGTGGATGATTCTGAGGCAGAACTGGAAGAAATCAACCTTCTCAATGGGCTCTCCCATCTCAGCAGAGGACTTCTAAATCTCTGTTAGAGTGACCATCGGGTCCTTGGTCACCTCACGAACCAAGGCCATTCTTGACCAGGTAACTCAGTTTGGCCAGGCAGCCATCTCTCCAAAGTCCCAGTGGTTGGAAACGTCTTCCATTGCACAATTATTGAGGTCACATGTTGAAAGCACTGCACGATCATCACTGAGTACATTTTTAGAGGCTTTATTATCAATTATTCACCACAGACACCTTTGTTTCTTTATACAATATTAAAAAAAAACCTTAACAACCTTTACAAAATATCTGCATGAGATAGATAGTTAGGCAGATTGTTAATATGAAAGGCACTATAAAATAGATAGATAGATAGACAGATAGATATGAAAAGCACTATATAATAGATAGATAAGAAAGGCACTATATAATAGATAGATAGACAGATAGATATGAAAAGCACTATATAATAGATAGATAGATAATATGAAAGGCACTATATAATAGATAGATAGACAGATAGATAGAATGAAAGGCACTATATAACAGATCAATAGATAGATAGATAGATAGATAGATAGATAGATAGATAGATAGATAGATAGATAGATAGATAGATAGATAAAACACTATATAATAGATAGATAGATAATATGAAAGGCACTATATACTAGATAGATAGATAAATGTGAAAGGCACTTTATAATAGATAGATAGATACGAAAGGCACTATATGATCAATAGATTTTATTTGGAAGATCTTAGCCACCAGCTAAACAAACTGGTCTGATGGACCGAATGGTCTCTCGTTCCTCGACTGTCTTATGTTCTTGGAGGTAAACCTGGCTGAATCAAAACTCGTACCCGAACAAAAACCCATGCTGCCATGGGCTGAACATGCAAACTCCACACAGATGAGACAGTTGCACTACAAATATAACATAATCCGGGGAAATTACTTCACCTTGTAGACCTCAGCCAATCTCAGGCATTTTTTTAGTGTGTGTTTTGTTCGTTTCTTTGAGTCAATTGATTCCTACACAAGGCAGAAGAAATGAACTTTCCCTGAGCCTTCATTCAGCTTTGTGCAGAATTTAAAAATGGAATGTCATTCAAGTCCTTTGCTGTTGTTTCATTTTGGAGAAAGGGCAACTAATGAGAATGTGGGCGAGAATGCTAATGGCGATGTATCAGTAATTTTAGGATTTATGATCAATAGAAACCTGACCTTAAAGAAAGGAAGAGGCTTAAGAACAAACTTTTCCTTAGGCACTTTCAATCAGCCATCTGAGTCGGCTCTTCACATTTACATGGCTGAGAAAAGAAAGTTTTCAATGACACAAAGCAGCTTGTTATATATATTTTTTTCCTATTGATTAACTGAGAACAAAAACAATGAAGGCAGCCTATTACAGAATGCTACACAGATGATGTCAGGGTAATTGGTACAGTTTAATAAAAGAGACATTATGAAATACAGATGACTAAGAAATTCTTTATATTACAGAAATAAATAGTCGACCCTGTCAATCTATACTGTTGTCAGTTGGGGGCACTCTTGTGGTCTCAGAATAACACCAAGGTGATTTAAATAAAACTACAAATCGGTGGTTAAACACAACTAAAAAAGCAAGATTGCATGGATTAGAAGGTATAACAAAGAGATACAACAATGAATCAAATAAAACCTATTCCACACTCAGTCCTGCTTATACGGTTAAAGGAGCCAAGCTGATCGGTGGGCTGGCTTGTCAACTTTCCCACTAGTAAACCAGAACAAGAACACTTTTTCCCTGTCACCCTCCTCACCTTCTTCTTAGGTTGTACTCACACTAGGCACGTTGGTCCCCTGCTGTGCCCAAGCCCCTTACCTTCTCCCCCTGCTGGCCTGCACTCACACTGCGCTTAACGTTCTCGGCCTGGGCCCACTTATGTCATTACTTCGTGTGACTTCGTGTAAAGCCAAAACAAGATCTGAACGCGGAGAGACCGCATGCATGTCAAAATGACTTTCCTTATTTAGTGGTTGTTTTGGAGTCGTGTAGTGCAGGATAATGCTCTCCCCTCTTACCGATTTATTGAGCGTGCAGCGCAGCTTTGTGCAGTTAATCGTGCGGCACATACAAGAACATTTTTACGGTGACAAATGAGGCCAAGTGAGGAATTTGCAGCCTTTTTGCCAACTACAATTCACATTCATGTGTAAGGTGAGAATGAAAACCTACTTTTAACTCAAATGGTATTGAATGAAATGAGAATGGCACTATCTGACTTGTCGCACCATTGATGTCATGCCTGTTTTCCAGTCTTGGGCAAGTTCAGCGATCACCCTGTTCCCGAATTCTACTGAACCGTGCCCTGGCACACCTCTGCCAAGCGGGCCAAGGCATACTATGGTTGGCCTGGCATGGAGTGGTCAGACTAGGTATATGAACTAGACTTTGCATGGTTACATGCGGACAAACATGAACGAGCTCAGGTTCAGCTCCTTCAGTCTCTCCTCATCGCTCATACCCCTAAGTGAAGATGTTATTAATTAACAGTTCAATTAGATGAAATGTTGTTCATATTTTATAATTGAAAGTATGCATTTTGCCTCAATGTGTCCCGACTTTAGGGACAGCCTGCAAATATATAAAATCCAATGTCTTGTTTGCCTGTATGTCTGTCCACTTTTCACGAGAGAACTACTTAACGGATTTAGATCTGTTTTTTCTTCTATAATTTGCGACTTCACGCTAATTATCATAGTTCTCTTGCAGCGCCAATTTATTCGCACGAATCTGAGGGAGAGGCTGAGGGGACGGGAGGGGGAAGTGGGCGGGGCCCTCCTCACTCACACGCTAGCCTCCGTTCGAGTCAGTCTGATGTGGCATTGTCAACAGGGTTTTAACCCCTCCATTCCTCTAATCGTGACGTACATGCCCTCTCAATTCAAGAGATTACAGTTCCTGGTGAAGCTTTGCTTTGCAATGTCAATTAACAAGGACCAGGAACAGACACTCAAGTTGGCAGGGGTTGATTTTAGCTCACCATCCATCTCGCATGGTCAGCTTAACATCGCTTTCTCCTGGGTTAGTTTCCCCAAGAAACCTATATATCCTCGCCCCTGATAGCAAAACCTAAAATATTGTATATCAAGATGCCCTCAGATATGAAAGCTATCAATATAAACTTTGTCAATATGAATTTTGTTTTTTTTATTGTTTTTTTAAAGTTTATCCTGTTTAACTACTACATGGGAGGAGCCACAGTGAACAGCTGGTGTATATATATTTCGGCGAGTGGCTGGGGGTGGTACCCAGCGAGAAAGGCTTACGCCTCCTCCAGACCCCGAGGACACGACGGCCCTGGTGGCTTTGGGGACCACGGGAAACAGAGCTTAGAAGCTCAACCCTATAGGGGCTCGTGGTCACCGCCAGGGGGCGCGCCAATGCCTGAGGAGCCCAGGGCCGCAGCAATTCCGCCACACCTGGAAGTGCTGGGGGGAAGAAGACCAGGGACACCCGGAGTGCTTCCGGGTGCGCAGCTGGTACTTCCGACACACTTTGGAGTGACGGCGGAATCTAATCGGGAGGCACCTGGAGCACGTCCGGATGTGTATAAAAGGGGCCGCCTCCCTCCATTCGATGGCTGAAGTTGGGAGGAAGAGAGACAGAGCCCGGGAGGAGAGGAGTCTTGTTGTTGTGTGTCACTTTGTCCATCCATCCATCCATCTGGGGGTCTGCTGAAGCCAATCCCAGCCAACACAGGGCGCAAGGCAGGAAACAAACCCCTGGCAGGGCGCCAGCTCACCACAGCGCACACACACACACCAAGCACAATTTAGAATCGCCAATGCACCTAACCTGCATGTCTTTAGACTGTGGGAGGAAACCCACACAGACACAGGGAGAACATGAAAACTCCATGCAGGGAGGAACCGGAAAGCTTCCCGGGTCTCCTAACTGTGAGGCAGCAGCGCTACCCACTGTGCCACTGTGCCATTTCTAATTTGAATATCCTGGTACAAATGTTCCAGTTAAATAGGCAGGCAGTTTTAAGTGCATTTTTCCCTTACATGACGTTGGCTTTCAAGAAAATAAATCAAATATGCCTTATTAAGGGAGAGGATACCCTAAAACTCTGGCTTGTTCAGACCCAAAATAAAGAATCGTTATAAAATTGTTTATTTAGAAAAAGCAAAAACAAAATTATAAAGAAACAGAAAATAAAAATGGGGAAAAAGTATAAAAAAAAATAAAAACACAACCCAAGGCTGAGAAGCCCCGAAAATAATAATAATGTACTGTATAATAAACGTGTGTTGGGTGAACCATCGCTGTCCGCCTGTCTGTGTCTGGGCTGCTGTCCACAATCTATATATATATTTATATAACATGTAGTAGTAATATGAATTACTTGTTACTACATATATATATATTGTCACACACGTGCGAGTTGGAGGCAGTCAAAGAGCCCAAAGGTGAGTAAAATCTCGCGAGACAAGGATTTATCACGTGGTACTTACCTGAATCTCTTTCTACCTACAGAAAACTGGAAGAAAAATAAACCCATCCATTTTCAGTTCCAAAATGGCGCGATGACATCACTTCCGGTGCCCATCCAATGACATCACTTCCGGTTCCACACTCAACTACTCCTGTCTACTCACAATGACGTTGGTTCCGTGGTCCCGCCTCCAATCGTCACTTCCTGCCAACCATTTCCTCTCCCATCATCCCATCTGTTATTTAAACGCCATTTTGTTACCATGTTTCATTCATTCTGTACTGAAAAGTCATTCTGAATCAACCATATTTTCACTTTGTCTGGACGACAATATATGGGGACGATCCCCAAATCTTTTTCTATTTTTGAAAGACTCTTTATTTATTACAATATATATATATATATATATATATATATATATATATATATATATATATATATAGTAACAAGTAATTCACTCCAGACATCATAAAGGTTTGGGGCAGCCACCAATATCTACTTATATAATACGCTACTGTAACTGTTCGTTTGTCTGTCCCGGATTTTAAATCACCTGTAGCTCGGAAACTATTTCACCTTTTCAACTATTAACTATTAACTAAGTCATGATGTGACGTCAAGACATGCTGAATATAATTTAGTGATGCACAGAGTTGATAATTTTTTTGTTAACATGTAGGAAACCATTAACAGATGTACACTAGAAATTGTATTACAAAAGAAATTTTTGTTTAAAAATT
Source organism: Polypterus senegalus (assembly GCF_016835505.1). Taxonomy (NCBI): domain Eukaryota; kingdom Metazoa; phylum Chordata; class Cladistia; order Polypteriformes; family Polypteridae; genus Polypterus; species Polypterus senegalus. Next base: position 13,395,409 of record NC_053169.1, read on the forward strand.
GTGTCAAAAGAATTACTAATTGGGATCAAAAAACCTAGATTCTGCAGTCAAAAACATAGAAAGATGGACATGACCATAAAATTATAGATCTACGTAGAAAACCTATGGGGCTTTGCACCCTGCTTGCTTCATTCGCCAACTCCCAGGCCCACGCTACGCGCTAGCCTCTTTACGGTTCTGCCGCTCGCGAATGGGGATGCGGATGTACAAATTTAAACAGATTGTTATTTTCATGGGAATTGTCTTCATATACTGTACATATATATAATAGAACTAACTATTTTACATCACAGCGAGTAATTAATCACATTAAGTAATAGTAAAATGAAATAATTTGAAAGTAAATTATGTTTCATGTTGCGTTACAGGTATTCATTGCGTAATGTGATTTTATTCTGTTTGGCTTTGTTAGCACGCAAATACTTTTTAAACTTACACTTTTACTATAAAACTTCAGTAAAAACAATTTGTTGAATTAATTTTTCATCAATATCGCACTGAATTTTGATTCCATGTTTGGACTTTCATCGTGACAACGCAAAGTATAACTGCCTGTGATTGAATTTTGTTTCTTTCTCTCTAGTAAATAAAATTACTTTTTGAAATGTTTGGCTCTGAGATTCGTTAATTGTCTTTGCAAAAGCTATTCTAATGGGAAACTGTAAATGTTTTAATATGAATGGCATATCAAGATCACCTCTGTTGTCTAATGTTATCCGCGGAAAATGTACTACATTACCTTTCTTGAATACATCCTTATTTCTACAGTAATTTGTGCGGTGGAAAACCAGATGGTGTTAACAGTTGTAGATATTCTTCGGGATATTGTAAGTTGATGTTTTCATTTTCCGCACCATCACCACCAACTGTTTCAGCACAGTCTATTGATAAGCATTTAACCAATTTGTCGTGCAACTGATTGACATTTTTGTGTTAATTCGTTTGACTTTATTGTTTCTCGGTGTTAGGATTGCCTGTGTACTAATATTTACTGTTGATAACCCTTTGTGATAAAATTCTTCAATAACATTTGGACATAATACGCCTTCTTTAATTGGGAACTTAAAGTGAGGAAAACGTTAAAATTTATAAGAGCTGAGAGAGCAGGAACTGTGTCTGTCAAAAGCATTCGCACGAGTGAGAGGTGAGAGTACCATGGGCGTGGTTGAATATGGTTGAGAGGGGGGCGTGACTTGAAAAAATGTCATGGCCAAAGTCTCGTCTCGTGGGACTTGAAAAAAATCTCTTGAAAAAAGTTTTGTCTCGTCCCAGGATTTTTTTTTTTATATAATAGAGAGACATAGGAGTGGCTACATGGTAGGTCAGTGTTTTCACAAGGAGTCAGTGTGGCTCGGGATTGGATTTTAAAGAAAAGATGCTACCTGGGATTTTAACCTCATTTTTATGGGGTACATATATTGGACATTTTTAACTTCTGCTTCTGGATCACTCAAATTTGAATACTTTGTTTAGTTTTAAAAAGTTCAGTTTCTCTACTTTGCACCAACCCCCTTGTTGACGGTGTGCATCCTCATTTGCCAGGCTCATCCTCGAATACGTTCTCAAAAATTCCCGGTTCAAGAGGCTCCTGGAAGCAACCAGAGATACTGGAGCCCACCTGGACCATCACAGTTTCTTTCTAAATGTTGTCCATCTGTGGCAAAGTCAATTGACTTGACTGCAATCAAGTTTTAGAAATAATGAAAGTGAACAGGATGAATGTGAGTATAACTTGGGGTGACACAGCAAAGAGTCTGAATACTCTAAGAAGTAGTAAGTTTTGTTTTTTGAGCTTTAATAAATTTACAAACCTTTCTGAAAACACGTTTTCACTTTGTCATTATGGGTTACTGACTGCAGAATGATGAGCACAAAGAGGCAATTTATCCATTTAAATCTAAAACGCATTAAACCGTGCAGAAAGTGAAGGGGTCTGAATATTTTCGGAATCCACTGTACCTGAAGCAGGTAGCTTGAGTAAGACAATATGCCTCCCTGCTGCCAATCACCATCTCCAAAGAAAACAATACCATGGATCTGTCCTTTTTCGCGAGCAACCGCTTTTCTCCAGTGGCACATTAACATAGACGTTGCATCCAGGCAAATGCCTATCCAGCGCTAAAAACAGTCCTGACCGTGTGTACTTTTACATTACTTAAATGAAGCAAGACCAGTTATGCCAGAATAATGCAAAAAAAAAGAAAGAACCCAAGCAATACGCTGAAGAGTCACACCACATTAATGTCCTCTTATAATAAATGACATACAGCATACACAGCATGTCCCTGCGCTCTGTTCCTTTCTTTTGACAATACAGCGGGGCTAAAAGCCCATACAATGAAATGATGGAATATTTTGTGGCCACATTGATTGTAGGCATTGTGACAAGGTGACCTATCCCGCTACAGGGCCAGGAATAGTCACATGCATCAGGCTACAGCCGAGCTCGCTGAAGTGAACTTGCGTGTCACATCTAATCAATATTAGCCAGACATTCTCCAGCATCCATGTATAAGTCATTAGAAAAATACAACCCCATTTCCAAAAAAGTTGGGATGTATGGAAAATGCGAATAAAAACAAAAACGAGTGTTCTGTAAATTTGCTTTGACTTGTATTCAAACAAGAACAGTAGAAAGAGAAGGGAGTTCATGTTGTACATCATCATGTGAATTCCTTTTTTTTTTTGAAGATATACATTTATTGTCGAGAGGTTTACTTACAGTGCCTCGGCAGTGACATTCATGTCTCTGGTGACTCTTCCTATGAAGTCAGTAGTCGGATTGGGAGAGGATGGGGGGTCATGAGGTCGCTGGAAAGGGGTGTGTGACGTTCCCGATATCTATGCAAAAGGACGAATGTCCAAGTCTTTAGAGTCCTGTTGCTTCCTGTCTTGCTATATGTTTATGAGACATGGACGCTATCCAGTGACCTGAGATGAAGACTGAACTACACTCACCTAAAGGATTATTAGGAACACCTGTTCAATTTCTCATTAATGCAATTATCTAATCAACCAATCACATGGCAGTTGCTTCAATGCATTTAGGGGTGTGGTCCTGGTCAAGACAATCTCCTGAACTCCAAACTGAATGTCAGAATGGCAAAGAAAGGTGATTTAAGCAATTTGGAGCGTGGCATGGTTGTTGGTGCTAGACGGGCCAGTCTGAGTATTTCACAATCTGCTCAGTTACTGGGATTTTCACGCACAACCATTGCTAGGGTTTACAAAGAATGGTGTGAAAAGGGAAAAACATCCAGTATGCGGCAGTCCTGTGGGCGAAAATGCCTTGTTGATGCTAGAGGTCAGAGGAGAATGAATGGGCCGACTGATTCAAGCTGATAGAAGAGCAACTTTGACTGAAATAACCACTCGTTACAACCGAGGTATGTAGCAAAGCATTTGTGAAGCCACAACACGCACAACCTTGAGGCGGATGGGCTACAACAGCAGAAGACCCCACCAAATGGGAAAAAGAGGCTACAATTTGCACGAGCTCACCAAAATTGGACAGTTGAAGACTGGAGAAATGTTGCCTGGTCTGACGAGTCTCGATTTCTGTTGAGACATTCAAATGGTAGAGTCAGAATTTGGCGTAAACAGAATGAGAACATGGATCCATCATGCCTTGTTACCACTGTGCAGGCTGCTGGTGGTGGTGTAATGGTGTGGGGGATGTTTTCTTGGCACACTTTAGGCCCCTTAGTGCCAATTGGGCATCGTTTAAATGCCACGGGCTACCTGAGCATTGTTTCTGACCATGTCCATCCCTTCATGACCACCATGTACCCATCCTCTGATGGCTACTTCCAGCAGGATAATGCACCATGTCACAAAGCTCAAATCATTTCAAATTGGTTTCTTGAACATGACAATGAGTTCACTGTACTAAAATGGCCCCCACAGTCACCAGATCTCAACCCAATAGAGCATCTTTGGGATGTGGTGGAACGGAGCTTCGTGCCCTGGATGTGCATCCCACAAATCTCCATCAACTGCAAGATGCTATCCTATCAATATGGGCCAACATTTCTAAAGAATGCTTTCAGCACCTTGTTGAATCAATGCCACGTAGAATTAAGGCAGTTCTGAAGGCGAAAGGGGGTCAAACACCGTATTAGTATGGTGGTCCTAATAATCCTTTAGGTGAGTGTACTTTGATACTGTGTCTCGAATGAGCAGTTGCTCATGGAGTCCCGAATGAGGCACATGATCTGCATTGTGAGGGAGCGTCAGTTACGGCACTACAGCCATGTGGCGCGTTTCCCAGAGGGTGATCCAGCTCATAAGATCCTCATTGTTGGGGACATGAGTGGCTGGACCAGGCCACTAATACTATTAAACAATTTAAAAACCTGTTAAAACCCATTATTTTAAAATGGCTTTTTCATAAGTACATTTTAGTTGTAGCCTTATTACACCATATGAGCATTGAATTATCATTTTCATTTGGGTTCTGTAATTCCCTACTAATCTGTATTATTCTCTGCTGTCTTTTCCGGTCCTTCTGTGGTGCGCCAACACCACCTGATCAAGGTAGCATGCTGCCCCCTGCGTTTATAGACAGAATGGTGGGTGTCCCTGATATCTACATGACCATCATCATCAATTTCTTCCATGTGAATCCTGTAAACCATGTGGACTGATTTAGGCCATTCATGTTAGGTAGGATGCCCAGTGAGGGCAATGGCCTTGGAACCCCTGCAGATTTTGTTTTTTTCTGTCCATCTGGCCATCCTACCTTACCTTTTCTTTGTTACATGCTGTGTAATATTATTTCCAAATCTTGCTTGTTTATACCATACCATACCATATTTATTTGTTGAGCGCTTAAAAACACAGCATTACAACTGACCGAAGCGCTGCACAGTTCCAACAAGCAGGACTTAAAGCAAAATATTAAAAACAAACATTAAGAGAGAATTAAAACAGAGATACTAAAAACCGGTCAGGGAACCAAATAAAATAGAGAAAATAGCAAAAGGCAAGTGGAAAATGAAACAGGTTAAGAATTAAAAGCCAATGTGAAGAAGTGCGTTTTTAGGCGAGATTTGAATGTGGCGACTGAAGCGGCTTGCCTAACCACTAAGGGCAGGGAGTTCCAGAGCCTGGGTGCACAGAGGGAGAAAGCCCTTTCACCACGAGCTTTAAAACGTGCCTTGGGAACGGTTAGGAGCAGCTGATCTGCGGATCTAAGAACACGAGGGGGATTGTGACAATGGAGCAAGACATTCAAATAGTCGGGGGCTAGACCGTTTAATGCCTTATAGGTGAGGAGGAGAATCTTAAAATCGATTCTGAATCTAACCGGCAGCCAGTGTAGGGTTTTTAAAATCAGTGAAATGTGTTGGATTCTGCTACTTCCAGTTAGAAGCCTTGCAGCCGCATTTTGAGCCAGTTGGAGTCTAGAAAGAGTGGCTTTACTGATACCAAAAAGGCAGGAATTAGAGTAGTCAAGCCGGGACGTAATGAATGCATGGATTACTGATTCCAGGAGGTGGTTAGACAGAATAGGCTTGAGTTTGGCGATTTGCCTTAGATGGAAAAAGCAGGATTTTACTGTGCTGTTGACTTGAGCATCCATTTTCAGACAGTTTTATATATATAACTTCCTTTTTATTTCATCTTTGAACTACATTTTTTACATGAAAATGTTCTATATAAATAAATGCTGTTCTTGTTTACCCTGTCTACTGGGCATTTTTGAGACCCATTTTGGGACTCTTTTTGGAAAGAAGACCCCAGTTAACAATATACAGTATACGGTCCATTTCTCTTTTCTCTACATATTACAGAAAATATGAGACAGCACTAGGGAGAGCGACAAGGTGGATTTTGGGACTGAGGGATATGAGCTATGAGGAGAGACTGAAAGAGCTGAACCGTTTTCAGTTAAAGCAAACAGACAGATGGATGAGCTTGTTGGGCTGAAGGGGCTGTTCTTGTTACCATTGTCTGAATGCTCTTGCCATATCTAATAAGTCTAACAACATTTATGGAAAACTTGTTTTTTCTTTATTATTTACAATCGGTCCCTTTGAGAAGCCTGCTTCTTTGTTAATCACTAGCCGTCCCCCGCGGCTCTGCCCACGTAGTGGTGAAACAGGACAGTGAAACTCCTGACATCACGCTTCCCCCTCCCCTCAGCCCGCAGCCTCTGTCTCGGATTAGTGTGAATATATCGCTCCTGCAAGCAAACTATGACACTTAGCGTGATGAGAGAAGTCGAGAAAATCAATCGGAATGATTAAGCAAAATTATATAAAAAAAAAAAAAACCTGATCTAAATCGGTTAAGTAGTTCTCTGGTTCACTAGCCAAGCGGAGGTAAGGAACACCCCAAGGGTGGCACGTGAGTGAGTGAGGAGGGCATGTCTCTCGGATTCACGCAAAGAAATTGGTACCGCAAGCCAACTATGATACTTAGCATAATGTGAGAAGTCGCAGAATCAACCAGAATGTTCAAGCCAATTTATAGAAAAAAAACAGACCTAAATCCGTTAAGTAGTAGTAGTTCTCTCGTTCGCTACCTAAGTGGATGTAAGATACGCCCTGAGGCTGGCCCTGTCCGGCTGCCACACAGCCTGCTGCCTCTCTCTCAGATTTGCACAAATACATTGGTACCGCAAGCGAACTGTGATACTTAGCGCGATGAGAGAAATCAACCGGAATGTTCAAGCAAATTTTGGAAAAAAAAAACAATTTAAACCCGTTAAGCAGTTTTCTCATGAAATGCGGACAGACAGACAGACATTGGATTTCATATATAGAGAGATTTAGCACTGCAGGTTTTCCATTTTTTTCATATTGAATATACATTATGTAAGGTTTAGTTTTTTGTTCCATGTTTGCAGATGTTTTGCTGAAATTTGTTTCACATCTCTACAGAAATCCTGTCCTCGCCTTTTTTTCTTGGCTTCAGCCATTGTTAAAGTATCAGTTAGAGCATTGAGGCTGAGCTATGTGGCCGGGGGTGATAATGACAGTTCAGCATTTGCAGCAAGAAAGTTTGGGGCACCATCTCTTTAATCGGTGCAGAGATACAAAACAAAAAAGAGCTGAAAAGATAGTGCTCCTTAGTGCATGTTCTGCTTATAAGATTCAGCAAGAGGACCAGGAGTAGTCTACTTTAGCGGCGCTCCATCTTGTGGGTTGCTCTGACCAAAATGTGACACCTCCTTTACGGGACGCCCGGGATCTTACGGTTTCGAGACCAGAAGGTGCGGGGCTAATCACTGGGTGGCTACTCGGCACTGTGGGAAAGGAAGGAGAAAACTCAAACCACCTACAACTGAACATCAGCAAAACCAAGGAGCTGGTGGTGGATTTTAGGAGGACTAGGCCCCTCATGGACCCCGTGATCATCAGAGGTGACTGTGCAGAGGGTACAGACCTATAAATACCTGGGAGTGCAGCTGGATGATAAATTGGACTGGACTGCCAATACTGATGCTCTGTGCAAGAGAGGACAGAGCCGACTATACTTCCTTAGAAGGCTGGCGTCCTTCAACATCTGCAATAAGATGCTGCAAATGTTCTATCAGACGGTTGTGGCGAGCGCCTCTTCTATGCGGTGGTGTGCTGGGGAGGCAGCATAAAGAAGAGGGACGCCCCACGCCTGGACAAACTTGTTAGGAAGGCAGGCTCTATTGTAGACATGGAGCTGGACAGTTTGACATCCATGGCAGAGTGACGGGCGCTGAGCAGACTCCTGTCAATCATGGAGAATCCACTGCATCCACTGAACAGGATCATCTCCAGACAGAGGAGCAGCTTCAGCGACAGACTGCTGTCACCGTCCTGCTCAACGGACAGACTGAGGAGATCATTCCTCCCTCACACTATGTGACTCTTCAATTCCACCTGGGGGGTAAACGTTAACATTATACAAAGTTATTGTCTGTTATACCTGCATTTTTATCACTGTTTAATTTAATGTATTTTTTAATCAATATGCTACTGCTGAAGTATGTGAATTTCTCCTTGGGATTAATAAAGTATCTATCAGTGTTAGCAGCAGCGCCCCCACTTGTTCTGGCAGGTTATCACATACCTCGACTGGGCCTGTGAGAAGGTCCGCCGTTATCACCGATAGTTTATTGCTTGGCCAGTTCAATTTAAATGTAGCAGAGGAAGACAGAAAAGGTACATTCAAAAAGATGGAGTATTCCTTTAAATTTTTTTTGGCCACTTCCTCTAATCAACAGTTGAAGAGAAATCTGTCATTTTTCTTCCTGCTGTTTTATGAGCCGCTAAATAATGCATAATACAGCCTAAACCCAGGATACCCTATCCATACAATAAGATATCAAGCTGTCATTAATTTCAACAGCTGTCATTTTAGCTCAAAATGTGTGATAATGAAAATGTGAGGAATGTGCTGACCACTCCTGTCACGAGGGGTAGCCTTTGAAGAAAGAATGGAAAGTCGATTGTGTAAGAGCAGCCATTCTTGATCAATATCGTTGTAAAATATGGATATGATACGGAGAAACCATGACAATGAGGGTACTGCTTCCAACGTTCGTAAGTATAGGTGGCGAAAACTTCACAATTAAAGAGGGAAATGTGACAAGCAGGCTGATTGAACACGCACTTGTTGAACCACAGAATATTAGTTCTTAAATTATAAATACATTTGGAATGCCATTAATCCAATTCATTGTTATGGGGATTCTATTGACAACTCACTAATATAAAAATGAAATATGTCAAGGTGCTTCTTACACATTGGCAGCTGTCAAGTGGTGTTAGTGAAGGTAATGAAGAAAGATGGAGCCAGTCCCCGCACACTCCTCCGACTTTGTGGCTGTGGGCCAATCAGTAGCCACACGACAGGCTTTCTTTTTCTTTTTTCTTTTTCTCATCTGTATCTGAGCTGCCGCCTTTGCTTTGTCGTCGTGATGCTGCATTGAAACCTTGCAGCATGTGCACATTGTGAAATGGCAGGTCGAGGGGCAGCATCCCTGGAGACATTGGGTGAAATGAAGAAAGCTTACAGTTTGCTTGTGAACATGGATTTTTGGCAGCACCAGAAGTAGTGATGTTAAAATCCAAGACATTTTAGATAAACAATTTGAAATCTGTAAACATTTACACCGAAATCAGACCAAACTGCAGCAACTCAAAACAGGAAGATTTTCATTTTATTTTTATGAATTCTGCTAAGCACCGGAAGGTCCTCTCACTGGGTCTCTAGAACATCTGATAGCACAGTGGCTCTTCAATTTATTCTGTGTTTTATGCTCATTGTGTATTTGTTTAGTGCTTAAATGTGGGGATGTGGGGTTACAGATGTGCAGCATACATTCTCTGCTTCGTTATGAGTAATAATCTTAATGATTGCATTTATTTCAAAGCTCCTTTCAAAATTCTCCAGGATGTACATTAGTATAAAATATTTTTATATATATATAATTTTATTGATTTTATTAAAATCAAATAACAATCCATACAAATATTTCGAGCTTTACAAAAAAAAAGGAAAGAGCTAGGCCAGCAGTGTAAAACTTTATGCCAGTAAAAATAAGCAAATAGATATAGAAATGAAATACAGCTGTTGGTGTTGGCCTGCCCCTTAGAATCTCCTCTGGCCCAGTTGGGGTGGTGAGGTGTAGGAGAGGCCAATCCATTTTATGTGACAACCATTACACCACGCTTTTGATTATTTAAGCTAAAGGTTTAAAGGTGGAGATTTCGTTTCTTTTTTGCCAAATACAGAAATTTATATAAAGGGTCGTTGAGAGGGTCTTTCCTTATTGGCCTTGTTGAAGGTCAGTGAGAAGTCAAGCAACCTTTTATTGGCTAAGTGAACCGATTACAATTTGAGGCAGCTCAGACTTCTTCTTCAGGCGATTCAGATAATTACTTCTTACATGAAGAAGAGGCCTGAGTTGCCTTGAAAGACTGCATATTGTAATCGGTTCAGTTAGCCAATGAAAGGTGTCATTTTCTTTGACTTCTAATTGCATCCATAATGTCTAAAATGATACAACACCCATCTACTGAAGGTCAGTAACAGATAAAGAAGAAACTTTTTTTTTTTGTAGATTGCATTTACAACCATATTGGCATATATACTCAGAAAAAAAAGAAACGTCCTCTGACTTTCAACTGTTTTTACTTTCAGTAAACTTAATGTGTAAATATTTGTATGAACAGTAAAAGAGTCAACACCATAAGACATAAACTAAAAATGTTTCACAATGTGTCCCTGAATGAAGGGAGGCTCAAAATCAAAAGTTCCAGTCAGTATCTGGTGTGGCCACCAGCTGCTTGAAGTACTGCAGTGCATCTCCTCCTCATGGACTGGACCAGATTTGTCAGTTCTTGCTGTGAGATGTTACCCCACTCTTCCACCAAGGCACCTGCAAGTTCCTGGACATTTCTGGGGGGAATGGCCCTAGCCATCGATCCAAATCGATCCCGCTCCAGGGTACAGGCCTCGGTGTAACGCTCATTCCTTCGACGATAAACACGAATCCGTCCATCACCCCTGGTGAGACAAAACCGTGACTCATCAGTGAAGAGCACTTTTTGCCACTCCTGTCTGGTCCAGCGAAGGTGGGTTTGTGCCCATAGGCAGCGTTGTTGCTGGTGATGTCTGGTAAGGACCTGCCTTACAACAGGCCTACAAACCCTCAGTCCAGCCTCTCTCAGCCTATTGCGGACAGTCTGAGCACTGATGGAGGGATTGTGTGTTCCTGGTGTGACTCGGGCAGTTGTTGTGGCCATCCTGTACCTGTCACACAGGTGTGATATTCGGATGTACCAATCCTGTGCAGGTGTTGTTACACGTGGTCTTCCACTGCGAGGATGATCAGCTGTCCTTCCTGTCTCCCTGTAGCACTGTCTTAGGCGTCTCACAGTGCGGACATGGCAATTTATTGCCCTAGCCACATCAGCAGTCCTCATGCCTCCCTGCAGCATGCCTAATGCATGTTCACGCAGATGAGCAGGGACCCTGGGCATCTTTCTTTGGGTGTTTTTCACAGTCGGTAGACAAGTCTCTTTAGTGTCCTGCGTTTTTAGAACTGTGACCTTAAATGCCTACTTTCTGTAAGCTGTTAAGGTCGTAACGACCATTCCACAGGTGTATGTTAATTAATTGATTATGTTTAATCGAACATGCATGGAAAACATTGTTTAAACGATGAAGATCTGTAAAGTTATTTGGGTTTTTAAAACATTATTGTTTAGATACACACTCCTGAAAAAGGGATGCTTCTTTTTTTGCTGAGTATATATGGATATGCAAACGTTTGTAAATGACAAGTGGCACATGGGTTTAGTATAAAACAGTACACATCAGCTGTCAGCACCAATTCTTCAATGGATGGATTATAAGTACCGTATATGCTCCAATAGAGGCCCCCAGCGTTTATTTGCAAAACTAGCCTCGGCTTCCGGCGCTTAATAGAGACCGGCTGCTATTAGAGACCAGCCATTATTAACAAAAACCTTCAGAATGCAATATTTTTTTGCGTGCGTTGGTACAGGTAGGTACACAAAAATATCGGCTAATATTACAGCTACTTTATTTGAATTTCACATGTGGCATAAGACTGTTAAAGATAAATGGCAATGTCTTTCTGCACCTTTCTCTGCTCAAATCCTCAACGACATCTTTGTTGTTGTCCAGTTCACTATCGTCTTCCTCTTCTTCCAGGTTTGTCATGACGCTTTGAATTCTAGCCGCCGACAATTTCTCTCTTCCTTCAAAACACGGCTGATTTTCTTTGAGGCAATGAATTAATGAATCCTCACTGCCGTCAGTAGAATTGGTGCTGCCACAATTTTTGAAAGATTCCCGAATCATTTAATTTGAGATTTCATCCCATACAAACATGATCCATGTCACCATCAGACGTTGTGAAGGTGTGCGTAAATTTCCACCTCGTGGTCAACCCGGGACAAAAATGGTATATCTGTATTTCTTATATATGTACTGTGCTGACATGCACATGTATTACACACGTCTATAAAAATACAGATGCTTACAATGTATGCTAGTAGGCAAATATCAAAGACCCGGCTACTGTTCGAGACCGGCTACTATTTGGCCGCATACTCTCTGAAGCCCGGCGCTTATTAGAGACCGGCGACAATAAGAGACTTGGCGTTTATTGAAGCATATATGGTATTGAATGTCCTAGGAGAATCTGGCTATTCCCCAAGGACACTTGAGGACACTAAGAATAGTTTAACCTGTTCAGAGCTGACCTTAGCATGTTGCTATCACAACCCTCACCAGGAGATGAAAGCAAATAAATTTGATAATGATGACAACAATATGATTCCCTCACATTTCAATGTGTTACTAAAAAAGGACTCTTGGCATTCAGCTTCTTCTTCTTCTTCTAAAGCTCTTCTCACTTTCATGTGGAGTCGCTATATTTGACCAGATTCCTCTATTCTCAATCCGTATTACGCTTGTAACCCTCAGATCCCCTTTCACATAATCCTTCCCCTTTTTCTTTGGTCATCCGCTTCTCCTCTGTCCTGACATCTCCCTATTCATGATTCTTCTCCCCATGTTCTTTACCTCTCCGAACATTACATGCCTGTACCACTTTAACCTCCTTTCCTGTATTTTCTTATAGATTTCCCAAATGTTACCTGTACCTCTGATTCTCTCCTTCCTAATCTTATCAAGCTTTGATATTCTACACATCTATCTCACCATATTCATTTCTGCAGCATCCATTTTCCTTTCCCTGCACCTTTTCTAACTGCCCAGGTTTCTGATCCTTACAACAGTGCTGGTCTGACCAGTGTTTTACACATTTTACACTCCAATTCTGCACTAATACTTCGGTCACATAATGCTGCCAATACCTTTTTTTCCAGTTTTTCCAACCTGATTGCATGTGTGGCCATCAGGGGGCACACCAACTCCCCCCAAACCCGACACAGACAGACATCAAGCACAAGTGCAGCTATTCATGCGTCTTAATTTCAGTGGGAAATGCTTTTCCTTTCATGCCCCACCAACCCCAAATACAGTTCAAGGCAGAGCAACAAAACAACACTTTTTATCTTTCTTTCCCTGTCTTTGTCCTCCTTCCTTCAACACTTCCATTCCTCCTTTAGCAAGCTCTTCTTCTTCCCAACTCTGGCTCCTGGAATAAAGGCCGATGTCTCCTTTTAAGTTGTATCTGGAAATCCTACAGGTGGCTAGTTAGCAAACTCCCAAAGTAGGGCTATGCAGCTCCCCCTGGTGGCGCCCACGGAACCCAACAGGGCTGTAACAGACTCCAAATCCCATGGAACCCTGTGAGGATCAGAGGTGCCACTGCAGCCCAGGGGGGTTGCCATCTAGCACACTGGGGGAGGCAGTGCCTTGTGTACATCTGCTACCCCAGTCCTTCCACTACAGCGGGAAAGGCCCCTGACCGTCTGTCACACATGCTATGGTTTATTTCTATATCCAGCCCTCTATGATCTGTTATTGTTGATCCGAGACATTTACAGTTTTCTACCCCTTGAAGCCTTTAAGGTTAACTTCTTCATCTCGTTCTTGTGTCTTAAATCTTAGATACAGTATTCTTTCTTTTTCCGACTAATCTTAATGTCTCTATCTACCATAGCTCTTCTCCACTGCCCCAGGCTCCTTTCCACATTCTTCTGAGTGGTTCCACATTGCACAATGTCATTTGTAAAGAGTATACACCATGTGTCCTGAACTATTATTCCCCCAGTAATAACATCCATGATTTGAATGAAATAAATAAGGGCTTATCGATGATCCTTGAGGTAATCCAACCTTATCTGCAAACCTATCTGTTATTCCTACACTTTTCCTTGGCTTTCAGGATCATCAGATGAAAACTGTAGCCGAGGTCAAATCCAAACACTCCTGCTGAAGTCAGGCTGATTCCAAGCTACAGCTGACAGGTGCAATATTTTACTTTTGCAGTTTCCCTTTTGCCATCACGTTCTCAGCGGTGGCTATAGTTCAATAGATTAGAACACCTAACTGTTTTAGCGAATTGGGTGACATTCAGAAATATCGATCCGCTCATCAAATATCAATTCAGAGGTGCGCTTTAGATCTTCAGATTATGCTAGTTTCCATTTGTTGAAAGTACATATTAATAATGCACCACAAAATAATAGAAAATGTAGACAGAAGAAAAGAAAGGTGTCATTAAAAATCCAATTAAGACAAAAGAATTTCAAAGTCAAAAGTGAAAATACTGCAAAGATTTGCTGCTAATCAGTCTGAGGATGCACTGGGCTTTTTTGATCTTGTTACTTTCTTTAATATCATGTGAAAAAGCAGGAGACTGGAGCTTTTTATTTCAGAAAGAAAAAAGAATATTAACTCTGCTTATCACTTAAAGCCATCCTCGTGTGTAATAGTTTGGAGGGTAACACTTTACATTAGGTGTCCATAATTACACTGTAACTACTATGTTATTACTTGTATAAGTACAGTGTAGGTGGCATGGTGGTGCAGTGACGTAGTGCAGTAACGATGCGTGGAGTTTACATGTTCTCCCCATGTCTGCGTGGGTTTCCTCCGGGCACTCCAGTTTCCTCCCACAGTCCAAAGACATGCAGGTTAGGTGCATTGGCGATCCTAAATTGTCCCTAGCGCATGCATTGTGTGTGTGTGTGCCCTGCGGTGGGCTGGTACCCTGCCCGAGGTTTGTTTCCTGCCTTGCGCCCTGTGTTGGCTGGGATTGGCTCCAACAGACCCCCGTGACCCTGTAGTTAGGATATAGCAGGTTGGATAATGGATGGATGGAAGTACAGTGTAACTATGAGTTATTACTCCATACTTTCTGTGTAATACAAAGTAACACTATAGTTAATTACTCAGCTGTCATTGTTATTCCACAGTGTATATAATTACAATGTAACAATTTATCACTGATCCAAAAACAAGTGTACTTACATTGTTACGATGTATCTGTACTTTTAAAATGTAATAAAAACATCAGGGTATGTAACTACAACTATGTAACAGATGTTCCATGGTCTGGGCAATTTTAATGGAGAATTGCAGTGATAACTGCATAGGTTTTTGATGATATTCCAAGATGAGTTTTAAATTGCTGCACTTCTTATGTGATTTTGGGCTATACAAAAATAAATTGTATTGTATTATATTGTATTCACATATATTACCAAATGTGACCAGGGGCACACACGCTTGTAATTCCCATTGTCCTACGCACTCATTCCTGCAATGTCATGTGCCTTGCAACCTGGGCACAACTCAGACTGTGTGCCTGGAGTCAAACCCAAGTGGATCAGTGGTAGAGGAATCCAAGAGGTATGGACCCAGTGTTCTTTAAGTACTAAAGAGAAATAACAAAAAAAAATGTATTCAGAACAAAGCCAGTTCAGTGTCATCCGCAAATAAGCTCAGTCCTTATGACACATTCCAACAAGTAACCAAAATATACCAAGGAAACAAATGTTTATGAAAGCAAATCCACTTTTCAGACCTCTAGGAGTATTCCCAACAATACTGCTCCCCAGGAGTTTACTGTCCAGTTCTCCATGGCAGAAAGACTGCTTCCAGCCTGCTGTTCTTATACGTTCCAAGCCACAGTCAATCCCACCCACCACCATTAGCAACCCCTCCAATTAGGGTTCGAGATCATGACACTGGCCACGCATCACATTACCTTTTCCTGGAGCTCTTCTCTTACCGAGTTCGTTCACTCACACGTGCACACCCCTCTATCTCGTTCTGTCTCTCCCTCTGGTAAGAGTTCCCTTTAATAACATTATCTGGAACTTCAAATCCTTAAATAGCTTTCTAACCTACAGCATTTCCATCAATCACTCTAAGTGTCCATTCACACAGGCTGCCACCCTCGTCTAACCCAAGGTGTGCTGTCTCACTGCAGCATCTCATTTTCTTCCCAAATGATAATATCTACCTCTTCACAACTATTTACACAGAAAAATTGGTTATAAATAGATATCTGTGATTGTCCTTTACCTGAATTTTTTGCAATCTGTTTTCCCGTATTTCTCAAGTGTCTCTCAAGTGTCTTCTCAAGTGTAAAAGTTGGACAAGAATAAGAATTTGTCCTACCTCAGAGTTGGACATGAAATTTCCAGCTCTTACTTCCAGCAAGCAGTAGTAAGCTACATTTAAGAATGAATGTTGTCTTGATTTTAGGACATCCCAAGCCGCAAAACGGTACTCATGATGAGGTCTTTTGGTTTCCTTGGAAATCCTGGTGATGCATGTTAGTTTTCTGATACTAATGCTAAGGCTTCACCACAAAGATAATAACAATAATATGTTGGTGAAGATTCACTGATCTTGACTTTGCCGACAGTGTTGTGATCTTCTTTGAGCCAATGGAGGCTCTGATCGAGGTTCTCGAGAGACTGAGCGAAAGAATCTGAGTGTCTGAGCTTGTGAGTGTCCTGATAAAAACCAAGATCCAGGCCTTTAGTGACCTCTTGGGCTCAGCCATCCTCAGTGTGTCTTTCTGTAGAGAGAGTGTCGACCTCATTGAGAGGTTTACTTACCTTGGCAGTGACATTCACGTCTCTGGTGACTCTTCCTATGAAGTCAGTAGACGGATTGAGAGAGCATGGGGGGTCATGAGGTGGCTGGAAAGGGGTGTGTGGTGCTCCTGATATCTATGCAAAAGGACAAAGCTCCAAGTCTTTAGAGTCCAGGTGCTTCCTGTCTTGCCATATGGTTGTGAGACATGGACGCTATCCAGTGACCTGAGATGAAGACTGGACTCCTTTGGTACTGTGTCTATTTTAAGAATCTTTGGGTATCGCTGGTTTAACGTTGTGTTGTTCATGGAGTCCCGAATGAGGCACATTACCTGCATCAGTTATGCCACTACAGCCATGTGGTGCAATTCCCTGAGGGTAATCCAGCTCACAGGATCTCCACTATTGAGGACCCGAGTTGCTGCACCAGGCCAAGGGGATGCCCACATAACACCTTGCTGCAGCAGATAAAGGGTAATTTCCGGAGGGTGGATCTGGACTGTGTGTCTGCCTAGGGGGTTATCAACCAGGATCCCGAGCTGTTTCGTCATGTGGTGCGTGTGGCAACATGCTGTACCAGTGCAAGCTCCCCAACCGGACCTGACCTGACCTAAATAATAATAATAGCAAGAATAATAATACAAAGAAGAGGCAGAAGAAAAGAAAAGGAAGGAAAACATAATAAGATAGGATATTACGCTTAGCTGTACATAATTGTGGGCGGCACGGTGGCGCAGTGGTAGCGCTGTTGCCTCACAGTTAGGAGACCCGGGTTCGCTTCCCGGGTCCTCCCTGCATGGAGTTTGCATGTTCTCCCCGTGTCTGCATGGGTTTCCTCCGGGCGCTCCGGTTTCCTCCCACAATCCAAAGACATGCTGGTTAGGTGGATTGGCGATTCTAAATTGGCCCTAGTGTGTGCTTGGTGTTTGTGTGTGTCCTGCGGTGGGTTGGCACCCTGCCCAGGATTGGTTCCTGCCTTGTGCCCTGTGTTGGCTGGGATTGGCTCCAGCAGACCCCCGTGACCCTGTCTTCAGATTCAGTGGGTTACAAAATGGTTGGTTGGTTGTACATAATTGTTGCTAGTTCACAACATTAATAATACTATTTTAATGAACACTGGGTCAGAAAGGCCGAGACACACACACACCAAATAATAGTTAAGTCTATTTAGCATTGATTGATCCACAGACGTATTTTCAGAAAACCAGCTTTTTGCTGTTATGCCCCCATCTGGGGCCTCATGTATAAACGGTGCGTACGCACAGAAATGTTGCGTAAAAACTTTTCCACGTTCAAATCGCGATGTATAAAACCTACACTTGGCGTAAAGCCACGCACTTTTCCACGGTACCTCATGTCTTGTCGTACGCAAGTTCTCTGCTCGGTTTTGCAAACTGGCGGCACCCAGCGTCAAAGCAGTGCTACTGTTCCTGTGTGATTACTCATTATTTTCATGACGCGGCTTTATAAATACACAGAAACTAACCGCATATTGTTTATTAGTGTAATGCATCTGATTGTAATTAACTTGTAACAATATAATGGTTAAGGGAACAGCCATAGTATTCCAAATATCATAGCTGCTTTAGCGGTGTTACTCTCACTTCTTCTTCTTCTTCTTCTTCTTCTTCTTTCAGCTCCTCCCGTTAGGAGTTGCCACAGCGGATCATCTTTTTCCATATTACTCTCACTGCACCACTCAGAGTATTTATATCACTGTATCTGAGTGTGAATCACAGCAGCAGCTGATCGGAAAGAGAATTATCGGTATACAGCTTTAAGGACACGCTGTCTCAGCCACTGCAAAACGTTTTAAAGCCTTTCCTGTACAGACCTCGCGATTCAGAAACAGTTTAATCCCAAGAACTTTAAATGCAGCCAATCAATTGCTCCTTGTAGAACTGTCTGTACTTATAAGTACAATCACCGCACTGTAAACTTGCACTACAGTTATAATATCTCACAACCTGGGCCACTTTATAAAGCGCGTATTTACATATGATGACGATATCATTTTTAAGGTGAAATGCAGCAAAATATGTTTGTTAAATTATACACATAAAACTTTAACTTCATTTAAATAATCTATATTCTTCACTGGGAGTGTCGTGAAGGATAGAATAATTAAACATGTACTACGAAGATATTTCAATGTTCTTTAAACGTTTTGAAGAATCGGCGCTAAGCTTACAGATGGCTTAACGTCTATTACAGAGCTGATTGTATGGCGATCGGTTACTTGGGGAAAGAAAAGCAAGGACTCTTGGGCGCTACGCCAATATATATTGAATATAAAACAGAAAGAGAAAATAACAACACAGCTAAAAACGCGCGCAAATTTCGACAAAAGTTAAATGCTTGTGTCATGAGCACGAGGCTCATGAAACACATGTTTAATAATGTGCTTTAGCTCCTATCATCATGAAAATGACATCACGTATACATCTCAGTATTTTAGTTATTCAGAGAGCTGTAATATCACAAATGTAATGGACTCTGTGTCCAGTTGGAGGAAGAGAGCCAGTTTAAGAAGCAAGTAGTGATTCACACACATAGAGCACATACGAGTAGAAGATCAAATACAAAACAAAGCATTTAACATGCTACTTTAATTACGATGTAATTTTGAGAAACTGGTTGATTAAACGATTTTAAGATTAAGTTTATAATGTTCTACTAAATGACAAAATAAACTACGTGATTAAAGTGGAAATGTCGAGATTGAAGTTGACATTTCGTGTTTTTTCCCCACCATGTGCCTTTTTTCTCTGTACCCTAATAAGCTTTCATATGACACTCAGACGGTGGGCTACAACTCTTCTTTTCACGGCAACTTTGATATATGACTTCTTTTTTATTTCCGGCACTGTGCAATTTGTGAATGTGAGCTTTCAAGTTTCTCCAACACGCTATGTCACTCGATCAACTTCATTTTGTTGATTATAAAACGGTTTATTTGAACAAATAGTATGTTTTTCCTTTGCCTCCACTTGGTATTCGCTGAAATTCTTATATTTTCCCCCGTGCTTTTCCCATTGTCTTTTCACAGAAGGATGCGCTTAAGGGCGATTTATATTGATTTGCATATTCAAATAGGCGTAATTCTGGGAGGATTTAGGGCGTTACATAATGCGCGTGCACAAGCGTTAGTTTTCACGCTGATCGGGATTTATGTAACGGAAGAATGTGGAAGTTGGAGTACGCACAGATTCCTGCATCTGGATTTTTCTGTGCGTAAGCACATTTCAGCTTTTGTGCTTACGCCAAGTTATAGTGCGAGTTCTACGCACGCCGTTATACATGAGGCCCCTGATGAAGTTAAAATTCACGCTGTAACTCGCCACAGCTATAAGTGACTCTGTCTAGTGTTCCTGATCATCTTCCACTGTGGTGTGTCTTGCTTGTCTCCCTTATCTTCTGCGAGCTTTTATTTATCCAATGACCTGAGAGTTTGTGACTATCTTCTTGAACTTTCCTCGATCATCTAAAACTGCAATGCAAATGTTCCAGGGGTTTGTAGAATGCAGAGCTCGGTGTACCAGTTTGACATTTAGTTGTCAGTCACCCATGCAGGCCAACTTATTTTCAGGGTAAATTTCTGGCTACTACAGGGAGATTCACTCAAAAGAAGCTCCAAATATTCTTTAATAGCTTTCGCTAGGACGAAACAATCTGAACAAAACAACGTGCAATGTGCTCCTCAGTATATGGAGCTTCAAACAAGCCAGGATGCCCCTGCGTCAGAGCGATGAGGTAGGCGCCGGAAAGCCGTTGTGACGTTTAACCTCCGTTTGCAACTTCTGGGTGAATACCGCCCGTACCCCTTCACTCGACTTCTAATTAGGATGGTGGTGTACAGTATTGAGCAGCGTATCTTCATGGTGCAAATCTATTGGGTCACCAATTTGTTTAAAAATGTCAGAATCAACGAGATGATCGTGAGTTAACAGAAGATTACTTCCAGTAAGATGGAGCAACATGTCACACATCGGCAAAGAGCATAGCAGAAACATCTTCGGCAACAGGGTCATTTCAAAGGGGCTTTGGCCACCACGGTTACCGGATCTGACACCACTAGACTTCTTTTGGTGTCTGCTCAAAGGAAAAGTCTATCGGAACACGTCTTATACTGTGGAAGATTTGAGGGAAAATATCCAACGTGAAATTGCTGCTATTCCCCCCGAGACGCTTGCCGATACGTTCAGGAACATGGAGCACCGCGTCGAAATGTGTCTGGTAGAAAACGGAAACCACTTCCAACATCGCACGTAATGCAATCAATTACACGTAATTCAAGGTATACAGCGAATTATTTTGGTTCAGATTGCTTCATCCTAACGGGAATTACAACAGAATATTCTGGGCCTCTTTTGAGTGAATCTCCCCGTATAATAGAGTTTGCATTCATGACGACTTGTGTGTCGATACCGTGATCTCTTCTGTGTGTTCGTCCTCACTTGAATACATGATCTTTATATGTGGGCCGATTTGTTTAAGTGCGTCATACTTTAACATTACCTCATGTGGAGTTAGGGGGAAAATGTATTCATTTGCATAATACCTCACATGATGCAAACCCGTTCAGCGATTGGTGCAAAGATTGAGAAATGTCTGTTTGTGACATACACAAATCATTTCCATTTACCAGCATCGTCATTTCGGCTGATAGTGCGTAGCTGCTCTGTATACATCTGATCTACAAGGTTTGCTAACGAATGTTATTTCAACTCTATCAGATCCTTATCTTTTAATGAATCATTGTTGTCCAGCATTTCTAAAATATTCCGTTGTGTGTGCCGATCTCTGCCTGAACGCCATCTTTTGGCATTTCCAATCGAGTTATAACAGCTCAAGAGCTCTCCTAAACCCTGGTGACGTTAACAGTAGTTTCCTAAATTAGTAAAACTGATGAAACGCGTTTACTCGGACTTCTAATTTACGTCAGTCTGAAATTTCTGAGCCAGTTAGTACTGTCACCGTAACTCTGAGATTGCTTGACAAATGCAGACACTGTTCTTTTTTGTATCTTTGTTAACATTTTTAAAATGGACTTTATTGGATTTTGGATTTTCTTTTGTTACATGTTTAACTTATTTTGGATCCTACCCTGTCAACTTAGTAGTTTCTCGATTTTGGGAACCTGGATAAGATACAGCTACAGAATCTTTACCGTATTAGCGAGAAAATGCCCCCTTCACTGTGCGATTTATTCACTTTCCAAACCCACTTATTCTAGCACAGGTTCATGGATGCTGTATTCTAGAAAGTAGAAATATGACATCTAAAGGTTTGAAAAAGAATAGTAACACTTAAAAGAAAAAAAAAATGAAGATAATAATTTAGATAAATAACTGGTCAGAATTTAACCCGTGACCTGAAACGTTGAAATTCCAAGATTTGATTATTTCATTAATTAACCTCGATAGAACAGAAAAATCTTCTCAGCATATGTATGTGTGTGTTTCCTGAAATAAACTGTTTGAAATCCCTGTACATGTTTGTTTTGTGGTTCACCATCTGTTGCCTTTTCTCCTAATATACAAATTCACTGTTATAGTATCAGGGTAGGCAGATTTTAGCCAGATGGGTAAATCAGTAAAATGGTAATAATAATAATCATAATAATAATAACAAAAATTACAATAATCATAATAATAATAATACAATTGTGAAACTGAATATTTTACAACCACAGTTTTCATGAAAGGCATCTGTGTGGGAGTGGAGCGCAAGTGTTGGCAGTAGCCTTTAGGTTGGTGATAGCGAATCTACCGAATGGTACCATAAAGCTTATCTTTAGCATTCCTTGCCATTGCCAGAAGGAAGGTTCAGACTGGAAACTCAGTGCAGCAGGGGTTTGAGTTGAGCACGTCATCTGAAACGGGATTTTAAAAGTCCTCCATACTGAATGATTTAACCTTTGCGTGAAGCATTAACTCGACGGAACCTCTGGCATTTCATTCGGCTTACAGGTTCTGTATCTGTGCCACCTTGTCTGAGCGCGGCCTTATTTTAGCAACCAGTTATCATGCAATAACACAGTAAAGGGCTACTTTAAAATCATTCTAATATGCCTTCTTTATATTATGAAGTGTAAAGCAAGACTCTTTAAAAGAATATCTCTCATTACTCATAGGAAATGTTACCCCTTGGCAAAGACACGTTTACCGTGCCATGTCCGCCTACTGTTGTCCGTTTCTGAACATTTAGACCGTGAAAGTTAAAAAAAAAAAAAAAGAAATTCTAACTCCACGCAGTGAGTTTTCAGTAAATTAAAAACACATGTGATATATTTAGCTCTTGAGTATTTAACAGCTCTCGTTCACAGAGTTTTCAATTTATTTGCAAATGAGTTCATAAGATTTTGATAAAAAATGGCTTAGACGTGTAAGGGATATTTTGAAATATAGCTAATAAACTTGTTTTTGCAGAGTCTTGGTAAATAAACGCCAAACGTGACTCTACTTTGATTGGGCCCTTGAGCAAGGCCCTTAACCTGCAATTGCTCTGTCCTGGGTATGACGTTAATCTGCATCCAGCCCTGCATGTAGGCCCTCCAACCTGCAGGGAAAAACCAGGGGGTCGGTGGCAGAATTGGCACTCCTGCCACCATAAAAAAACCCTCACACTGGTTCCATTCCATCTGAACTATTGTGGTGCTGAGGTGTCATCTGTCCAAGTCCAAGGAGGTTCTGCTCAAGCTCTAGTACTCTAAACAAATCCAAATCATATTATGGGATATCATCTGCTGTTAAATTCTGATCCATACTTGTAATTTTTTTTATTTTTATACTGTATTGAGGATTTGTTCTGTTCTGTGTATTGTGTTGTATTGACCCCCTTCTCTTTGACACCCGCTGCATGCCCAACCTACCTGGAAAGGGGTCTCTCTTTGAACTGCCTTTCTCAGAGTTTCTTCCATTTTTTTCCCTACAAGGATTTTTTTTTCTTGTCTTATTAGAGAGTCAAGGCTGGGGAGCTGTCAAGAGGCAGGGCCTGTTAAAGCCGATTGCTGCACTTCTTGTGTGATTTTGAGCAATACAAAAATAAATTGTATTGTATTGCCCCTTGTTGGGCTCCGTAGCCGCCACCACCACAGTGAGCCCATGTGGGCGATTCTTCTGCCACACCCAGAAGTGCAGCCAGAAAAACCATCATCAAACACCTGGAGCACTTCCAGGTGAACTATAAAAGGAGCCAGAGTCGGGAGGAGGGAGACAAAGTTTGTCGGAGTGGAGTGGAGGAGACAAAGAAGGAAATTCTGTTTTTGTGCTGTGCTTGTGGGAACAGGGAAGGCATTGCCCACAGGCGAAGAAAAAGAAATAAAACATTTATTTGTTTTATCTGTGTGCCTACCATGTCTGTCTGTGTCCGGTCAGGCGTCCATATAGCACCTTTTGTTACAATGGTCAATCTGAAGTTACAAGAACACAAAAAACAAAGAAGATTAGATAAGAATAGGAATGAATAAATGACAAAGAAAAGGTAAATAAATAGATCAATACAATCTTGGGGCAGGACGGTGGTGCAGTGGTAGGTTTAGGTTTATTTAGGTTTATTACTGCTGCCACGCAGTAAGGAGACCAGGGTTCGCTTCCCAGGTCCCCCCTGCATGGAGTTTGCATGTTCTCCCCGTGTCTGCGTGGGTTTCCTCTGACAGTCCAAAGATATGCAGGTTAGGTGCATTGGTGATCCTAAATTGTCCCTAGGGTGTGCTTGTGCCCTGTGATGGCCTGGCGCCCTGCCCGGGGTTTGTTCTTGCCTTGCACCCTGTGTTGGCTGGGATTGGCTCCAGCAGACCCCCGTAACCCTGTGTTAGGATATAGCGGGTTGGACGATGACTGAATACCATCTTTGTAAAACAGAGGTAAATAATTAGTAGAAGGGTCACATCCTTATATAAAATATCATAATGTAAGTCTGTAAAGATGAAAGATGAGTCTGGTGATAAGACAAAACAAAAATACTCCAGTCAAGCATAAGACAAAAAAAGAAATCTGCGGGAGTTCAACGGCCAAAAGACCTTTTGTTTTTTTTTTTTTTCCAAAACAACATTCTTCAATTAATTTGCTATCTCACAGAAACGGGAGAAATTCCAGTTTCAGAAACGGATTCAACATTCCTAAAGCCCACTGATTTTTTTGATGGAGAGGATTTTGGTGCAGACCACTGATATCGGTGCATAGTACCACCATAAAACGAATCCAATTGTATTGCCTGTATTTGCATTTTATCTGTGAACTTGTCTCAGATTTCTGTGCCCCACATTAACAGAAAGGCGCTATATAAAAAATAAGCAGAACTGAATAAGCTGTGGCATGCTCAATAGTATAGACTCAATTAAACATTCAAAATGCTTTACTTTTTATAATGCCAGTTTTCTGTTCTTAGGGTATAAAACGCTACAACAATGACAGATTGCCAGGCTGTGGACTCATTTCAAGTCTTTGAATCTCCAGCTCATTGTATGGCAGCCCAATGACTCACTGCTCACCGACCATCTGCTTCTCTTTTGGAAGGACTGGCAGACCCTTGAATGAGTGGTGGAGGTCACCCATTGTAGCTTCAACTGAAGACAGCATAGTGCATTCCTTTTCAGCAGAATCCATTTTCAACTGAAAAGAAAATGGCACTCCTATGACCAACTTCGCCCACAGAATGGGCAGCCAGGAGAAAGCCATGCCTGGTGGTGTTCGGCCTTTCCACCATCAACTGCTTAATATGAGGGTAAATTGAAAAATGTAAGTTAACTGCAACAAATAGGGGGCGGCACGGTGGCGCAGTGGGTAGTGCTGCTACCTCGCAGTTAGGAAACCCGGGTTCGCTTCCTGGGTCCTCCCTGCGTGGACTTGGCATGTTCTCCCCGTGTCTGCGTGGGTTTCCTCCCACAATCCAAAGACATGCAGGTTAGGTGCGTTGGCAATCCTAATTTGTTCTTGGTGTGTGTTTGTGTGTGTGTGTGTGTGCCCTGCAGTGGGCTGGCACCCTGCCTGGGGTTTGTTTCCTGCCTTGCACCCTGTGTTGGCTGGGATTGGCTCCAGCAGACCCCCGTGACCCTGTAGTTAGGATGTAGCAGGTTGGATGATGGATGGATCGATGTAACAAATAGAAGCTGATGCAATATAACATGTTTGCAATGTCTTATGGGTAGTCTGAACTGGCACATCGCAGTGCTCTGCTGTTAGTCTAGTTGAAGCCAAGCTCAAATGAACATGGATGAGCTGCTGCAAGATGGCACTACTGTTGAACAACACGCCATAGTGAGATTTCTTCATCTGTGAAACCTGCTGAATGATCTGTGCCATCTTCTTCATGATATTCTTTGATCTTTTTGGTCCTCAGTTTAATGGGGCTCACTTTGGTGGTACCCTAACTCTTTCATTGTCTTGTTCTAGTGGGCTACACAGTTTCAGAATTTATTGTGATTTTCAGAAAGCATTTGATTAGGTGCCACATAAGAGGTTGGGCATTAAACTAAAAGAAGTGGCAGTTCAGGGTGTGGTATGTAGATGGGTGAAGAATTGGCTCAGACATGGGAAGCAGAGAGTGATGGTGCAAGGAACCTCATCAGAATTGGGTGATGTTAAGAGTGGTGGTCAGCAGGGGTCAGTGCTGGGGCCGCTGCTATTTTTAATATTTAGAAATGATTTGGGTAAGCTGGGTAAGTTTGCAGGTGATACCAAGCTGGATGGGCTGGCAGGTAATTGAGAATCCATTGAATCATCACAGAGGGACTTGGACAGCATATAGGGTAAGGTAGATTTGTGGCAGATGAAATTTAATGTCAATAAATGTAAAGTATTACACATAGGAAGTAAAAATACACAAAATCGAGAGTCCACCTTATGAGAAGGATTTAGGAGTCGTAGTGGACTTGACACCATCAACTACCAGACAGTGTTCAGAATCCATTAAGAAGGTTAACAGAGTGTCAGGTTATATAGCGCCTTGATGTGTGGAGTACAAGTCACAGGAGGATCAGCTCAAGCTTTATAACACACTGGTGAGGCCTCATCTGGAGTCCTGTGTGCAGTTTGGGTCTCCATGTTACAAAAAGGACATAACAGCACAAGAAAAGATCCAGAGAAGCGAAACTAGACTGAGTCCAGGGCTACAGGGGATGAGTTATGAGGAAAGATTAAAAGAGCTGAGCCTTAAGGAGATGAAGAGGAGACCTGAGTGAAGTGTACAAAATGATGAAGGGAATTAGTCCAGTGGATCGAGACGCTGACTTTAAAATTAGTTCATCAAGAACACGGGGACGCAGTTGGAAACTTGTTAAGGATGAATTTCACACAAACATTGTGACATTTTTCTTCACACAGAGTACCTTAGACACTTAGAATAAGTGACCAAGTAGTCTGGTAGACAGGAGGACTTTAGGGACTTTCAAAACTCGACTTGGTGTTTTTTTAGAAGAATTAAGTGGATAGGACTCGTGAGCTTTGTTGGGCTAAATGGCCTGCTCTTCTCTAGATGGTTCTAAAGTTCTAATACCATATCATATCATTTGCAAAGCCCACTTAATACTGTCTATCCCAGCAAACATATGACAAATGACAGGAACAATCCCTGGGACATTACACCAGTCCATCTTTTTCAATCTTCTTCTTCTTTCAGCAGATTATCTTTTCCCCTCTCTTCCTGTCCTTCGTCATCTTGCTCTGTCACCCCCGTCACCTGCATGTCCTCTCTCACCACATCCTTAAACCTCCTTTAAGGCCTTCCTCTGTTCCTCTTAGATGACAGCTCTATCCTTAGTATCCTTTTCCCATTATACCCAGCATCTCTACTCTGCACATGCCCAAACCAATGTAATCTTGCCTCTCTGGCTTTTTCTTCAAACTCTCCAACCAGAGCTGACCCTCTGATGTCCTCATTTCTAATCCTGTCCATCTTCATCACACCCAATGTAAATCTTATCATCTTTAACTCTGCCACCCCCAGCTCTGTCTCCTGCTTTCTGGTCAGTGCCACCGTCTCCAGCCCATATCACATAGCTGGTCTCACTACCGTCCTGTAGGCCTTCCCTTTGACTCTTGCTGATACCCGTCTGTCACAAATCACTCCTGACACTCTTCTCCACCCACTCCACCCTGCCCGTACTGTCTTTTTCACTTCTCTTCCACAATCCCTGTTCCATCTGTTTTAAATATAACCTTAGAATTATTATTTTGTCTGAAACTGTGTCCAGGTTTAGCTCCTGGCTTGTCCCCAATGTTACTACAAGAGGCTGTGGTCCTCACCACATTTTTATATTAAGTAGGTTTAAGAATACTACGTGTTACTCTCATATTCTTATTTTCAGGCACACTCAAAATCTTATTATAGAAAATTGTGTAATGTTATCTCACTGCAAGTGCATCAGTTAGCAGTAACACCCCGCTCGTCCTTCTGCCACGTGAAGATATACTGTAGATACTTATTGGGTGTTTTAAAAATATACATCCCTGTAGATAAATATTGTCACTCTCAGGTGTTGGCATGACTGTTATACACATTACCATATTAGTGAAAGAAAGCTGCGATCCAAATTTTATATATATATATATTATATATATATATTATATATATATAGTATATTTATATATACTGAAACAAGTCAGACTCCTCTTAATTAGATTGTTCCCCAAGACAAGTTGGAAGCTTCTGTCATATGAGAGACTGCCATGTGGGGGGTTATATATGGAGTTTTTATTGCTTGTAATTATGTACAGATTAATTGTACTGTGGAGTCAATTCTTGGCTGAATCTAAACTCCATTATAGTTTGACTACAGATAAGATAATGACAGATACATATTAAAGTGTGTGGATTGGCTTTTGCACATTTCTGTACACTACATCAATTACAGTTATGTTTCTCAGTAATTTGCCTTAATGACCCACTGTAATTACTATATATTTATAAAACAGAATATGCCAATTTATAGAGGAAATGCACTCATATGAGATCCCAGTGTTCTGAAAAACTTAATGTAGGTTGCTGAGTAATATGACTTACATAAACTTGTGATAATTCAGAGATGCAGGTGCTCCCTTTCTCTCTGACCCTGAACTATAGATTTTCTAGTTATTATTGCTCTTTTTTGATTTCTTTATACTATTTTTTGTTTAAATTTGTTTCTTTTGAATGGTCTAACACTGTGACTTTAACAATAATATGTGGGTTTTTTATTCGTATGAGCTTCTTTATGTTTTTTCATATTTTGTTACACACAGTTCCTTATCTATCTATCTATCTATCTATCTATCTATCTATCTATCTATCTATCTATCTATCTATCTATCTATCTATCTTACTGTTCATCCGGAAAGTATTCACAGCGCATCACTTTTTCCACATTTTGTTATGTTACAGCCTTATTCCAAATTGGATTAAATTCATTTTTTTTCCTCAGAATTCTACACACAACACCCCATAATGACAACGTGAAAAAAGTTTACTTGAGGTTTTTGCAAATTTATTAAAAATAAAAAACCTGAGAAAGCACATGTACATAAGTATTCACAGCCTTTGCCATGAAGCTCCAAATTGAGCTCAGGTGCATCCTGTTTCCCCTGATCATCCTTGAGATGTTTCTGCAGCTTCATTGGAGTCCACCTGTGGTAAATTCAGTTGATGTGACCTGATTTGGAAAGGCACACACCTGTCTATAGAAGGTCCCACAGTTGACAGTTCACGTCAGAGCACAAACCAAGCATGAAGTCAAAGGAATTGCCTGTAGACCTCCGAGACAGGATTGTCTCGAGGCACAAATCTGGGGAAGGTTACAGAAACATTTCTGCTGCTTTGAAGGTCCCAATGAGCACAGTGGCCTCCATCATCCGTAAGTGGAAGAAGTTCAAAACCACTAGGACTCTTCCTAGAGCTGGCCGGTCATCTAAACTGAGCGATCGGGGGAGAAGAGCCTAGTCAGGGAGGTGACCAAGAACCCGATGGTCACTCTGTCAGAGCTCCAGAGGTCCTCTGTGGAGAGAGGAGATCCTTCCAGAAGGACAACCATCTCTGCAGCAATCCACCAATCAGGACTGTATGGTAGAGTGGCCAGATGGAAGCCACTCCTTAGTAAAGGCACATGGCAGCCCGCCTGGAGTTTGCCAAAAGGCACCTGAAAGACTCTCAGACCATGAGAAACAAAATTCTCTGGTCTGATTAGACAAAGATTGAACTATTTGGTGTGAATGCCAGGCTCCACGTTTGGAGGAAACCAGGCACCGCTCTTCACCAGGCCAATACCATCCCTACAGTGAAGCATGGTGGTGGCAGCATCATGCTGTGGGGATGTTTTTCAGCGGCAGAACTGGGAGACTAATCAGAATAAAGGGAAAGATGACTGCAGCAATGTACAGAGACATCCTGGATGAAAACCTGCTCCAGAGCGCTCTTGACCTCAGACTGGGGCGACGGTTCATCTTTCAGCAGGACAACGACCCTAAGCACACAGCCAAGATATCAAAGGAGTGGCTTCAGGACAACTCTGTGAATGTCCTTGAGTGGCCCAGCCAGAGCCCAGACTTGAATCCGATTGAACATCTCTGGTGAGATCTTAAAATGGCCTCTTCAAGTGCCTTACATATCTATCTATCTATCTATCTATCTATCTATCTATCTATCTATCTATCTATCTATCTATCTATCTATCTATCTATCTATCTATCTATCTATCTATCTATCTATCTATAAATTATATAGTGCTTTACATATCTATCTATCTATATGTATATATTGTGGACACTTTGGGCGTTGTTGCCCCATGAAACTCCACAGACAGACGTCCAGGACACACATTTAAAAGCACCAAGAAGAATTCTTTAATAATTTCTTCAAATAAAGTGCACAAAGCACCACACACTCCACAATTCTCCAATAACAATACAATAATCAATAATGACTATAATCCTCCACTCCCAGCAGCTTTGTCACCCAACCTTCCAACTCCGGCTCAGCTTGCTGGGACTTGAATAGTCCTTGACCTGGAAATGCTTCGGTCCTTCTGTTTGTGCCTTTTCATTTTATCGGGAGATGTAAAATGGTCGTGTCATAATGCAGTCTCTGACAGTAACAAAGTAGGCACCGAATAAACAGTCAAATAGCACAGCTTATAATCGGTCACATTGAAGACCAAAACTCTGCCAGGAACACGGATTCCTCGCTATTGTTGTGGAGGGATAGAGTAGTTGTGGCATCCGTTGTTTATATTGAACACAGATGGACACAAACAAAATAATATAAGGATATATATATATATATATATATATATATATATATATATATATATATATATATATATGCATGAGTCACAGTGGTGCGCCTGGAGATTACCTTCATTATGTCAGGGGACAACTTAAGGGTTCTAGTAACTGCAATTCTGCAACCGCTCCAGTGGCTGGTGGGGCTGCGACTTATTGCCTTTTTTTCTTCCTGCCTTTTCCAACTGCATGTTTGACAGCTGTAACACCAGTGACATCACATCCGGTGTGCATTTACCTGGACCCATCTGTTCCTGCTGAGAGGACTCAAAACCGAACAATCAGCCATCTCAGTTAGTTTAGTTGTGAACTTGCGTACGAGACGACATCTCCACAATTATCACAGGATTTTTTTGTTTTTTGAAACCTTCAGTTTTACGGGGTGACCAGGCTGGAGCCCCAACTTTTTTTATCTTTGTCTTGTTCTTCTCTTACAGGGCTTTAGTAAGGTAAGCGATACCATCCCGGGCCAAGAGTAGGCACTGTCACTAACTGTCCTTTCTTTTTTTTTATTTATTTATTTATTTATTAATTTTATTACAATCAATACATAGCAATCAAGTTTTTACAAAAAAAAAAGAATTATGCTAAGAACAGATCGATCCCCACCCTTGAGAGAGAGAGCAAGCCAAACGGTGTAAAATTTAAGGGTTTTAAAAATACCTAAATCAACAAATTCTCTGTGCTTTATAAAATCATTTCAAAATATTACTGATTAGATCCTGCCATGTTTTGAAAAAAGTCTGCACAGATCCTCTAACTGAGTATTTGATTTTTTCCAATTTTAAATAATATAACACATCAGTTTCCCACTGACTTAAAGAGGAGAGTTTGGGTTCTTCCAGTTTATCAGAATAAGTCTGCGTGCCAACAGTGTAGTGAATGCAATCACAATTTGTTTGTCTTTCTCCACTTTAAGACCCTCTGGAAGAACCCCAAACACAGCTGTTAATGGGTTAGGAGGGATTGTGAGTCCAAGACTGTCTGAGAGGTAATTAAAAATTTTTGTCCAGAATAATGTTAATTTGGTGCAGGCCCAGAACATGTGACCTAGTGAGGCTGGGGCTTGGCTGCAACGCTCGCAGGTTGGATCATGCCCTGGAAACATTTTGAGAGTTTTAGTCGAGACAGATGTGCTCGATATATAATTTTGAGTTGTATAATTGTATGCTTTGCATATGGAGCTTGAGTGAATTCTCTGCATTGCTACTTTCCACTCCTTTTCTGATATATTAATTGAGAGGTCATTTTCCCAGTGTCCTCTTGGATCTTTGAAAGGAAGGGATTGTAAAAGGATTTTATATATTGTAGAGATGGAGTCTAACTCCTTGAAATTGAGCAATAATTTTTCCAGCGTGGATGAGGGTGCAAGATGAGGAAAATCTGGAAGGTTCTGTTTAACAAAGTTCCTGATTTGAAGATAGTGAAAGAAATTTGTAGCTGGAATGTTAAATTTGGAATGTAATTGTTCATAGGATGCAAAGACGTTGTCTATATAAAGATCTCTAAGCAAGTTAATTCCAAATTTTTCCAGATATTAAAACTGCATATGTTTGTGAGGGTTGAAAGAGGTGGTTCTTTGCAGGTGCCACAGAAAGAAGCTTCTCCGCCTTAAAATGCTTTCTACATTGGTTCCAGATTCTAAGTGAGTGGAGCACAATTGTTATTAGTGTATTGCCGATAACGTGTGTTTATTGGAGCACAAAGCAAGGAATACAAAGAAGTACTGCAGGATTTTACTTCTATTGCGGTCCATGCCTGTGTATGTTCTTCTATTTGTGTCCAGGTTCTTATCGACTGTATATTTGCGCCCAGTAATAAAACTGGAAGTTAGGTAGAGCCATGCCACCTTCTGCCTTTTGTCTTTGTAGGGTCGCTCTTTTGATGCGTGGATGTTTAGAATTCCAAATAAATGAGGTTATTGTTGAATCTAATTGCTTAAAGAACGATTTATTAATGTATATTGGTATGTTTTGAAATAAAAAGGAGCTTAGGAAGAATATTCATCTTAACAGTGTTAATTCTTCCAGCTAGTGTGAGATGAAGGGTTGACCATCTATGCAAGTCTTGTTTAATTTTTTCCATACAGACGACGAAATTTTGTTGATAAAGAGCTTTATGTTTACTTGTGATGTTTACCCCGAGGTATTTAAACTGTTCTGCAATGATAAAAGGAAGGGTGTCTAATCTAATATTATATGCTTGCGAATTCACCGGAAAGAGTACACTTTTATTCAGATTAATTCTGAGACCAGAGAGCTTTTGAAATTCTGTGAGTGCTGCTAAGACTGCAGGCACAGAATTTTCTGGGTCCGATATATACAGTACCATGTCATCTGCATATAATGAGATTTTCTGTTCCAGTCCTTCTCTGCTAATCCCCTTTATCTGATCAGTATTTCGACAATGTATTGCCAGTGGTTCAATGGCAATTGCAAACAGCAGTGGTGACAAAGGGCATCCTTGTCTTGTGCCACGTTCTAGTTTAAAGTAGTCTGAGCAAATGTTATTGATGCAAACTGAAGCTTCTGGGTTAGTATACAGTAATTTAATCCATGCACAAATGTTCGGGCCAAACCCAAACTTCTCCAAAATAGTAAAAAGGTATTTCCATTCAATCATGTCGAATGCTTTTTCTGCATCCAATGATAATAATATTTCTGGGGTGTTTGATTTAGTTGGTGAGTATATTACATTAAACAGGCGTCAAGATTTGAAGATAAGTGTCGGCCCCTAATAAATCCAGTTTGGTCTTGTGATATTACTGAGGGGAGCACTTTCTCCATCCTTCTAGCTATGATTTTAGAGAGTATTTTAACGTCGTTATTCAGAAGTGAAATTGGTCTGTATGATGCACATTGTAATAAGTCCTTATTTTGTTTTGGAAAGACAGTGATTAGTGCTTGGCGAAAGGTTTGTGGAAGAGATTGGTTATCTCTGGCTTCTGTAAATGTTGCTAATAGGAGGGGAGCTAGCTAACTAACTGTCCTTTCTCTCACAACCTGCAAAACTGAGAAGAACCCTGACAATGTCAACTGACGCTGCCTGAGGGACCTGGAGAAAACCCCACCCCTTCTGGTTGGGATCGAATAAAAGGAGGTTTACCTGCAGAACCCTCATTGTTGAGGATCCAAGTGACTGAAATAGGCCAAGGGGACACCCATGTAACACCTGGCTGCGGCAGATAGAAAGTCATTTCTGGAGTGTGGGACTGGACCTCGTGTCTACCTGGGGGGGGGTTGCCAACCAGGATCCAGAGTTGTTTTGTCATGTGGTGGTTGCGCAACACGTTGTACCAGTGCATACTCCTCAACCTGACCTGACCTGACCTGACCTGTAGTAGTAGTGTCACATCTCACTCTGACCCCAGACGTGAACGTGGTAGGAGCTCTCAAGCTGCCTGAAGCAAATCTGTTCCTAGTGTGACTTTTCTGTATACATCTAGAGGCTCGACTGGTTGAATTTTCTTTCTTTATCCAGTAATAATACTATATACAGTATATATATTTTTTATTAACTTTAAACAGGGTCGCCGGAATGGCCTTCTGGCAATTATTATGGAGTCCACAACTCCTCTTAATCTTCACAACATATAAATAGATAGACCGATTACTTTAGATAAACTCTGTTAACCCCCAGGGGGAGATTTAAATATATTTGATATACAGTGGTGTGAAAAACTATTTGCCCCCTTCCTGATTTCTTATTCTTTTGCATGTTTGTCACACAAAATGTTTCTGATCATCAAACACATTTAACCATTTGTCAAATATAACACAAGTAAACACAAAATGCAGTTTTTAAATGATGGTTTTATTATTTAGGAGAAAAAATCCAAACCTACATGGCCCTGTGTGAAAAAGTAATTGCCCCCTTGTTCAAAAATAACCTAACTGTGGTGTATCACACCTGAGTTCAATTTCCGTAGCCACCCCTAGGCCTGATTACTGCCACACCTGTTTCAATCAAGAAATCACCTAAATAGGAGCTGCCTGACACAGAGAAGTCGACCAAAAGCACCTCAAAAGCTAGACATCATGCCAAGATCCAAAGAAATTCAGGAACAAATGAGAACAGAAGTAATTGAGATCTATCAGTCTGGTAAAGGTTATAAAGCCATTTCTAAAGCTTTGAGACTCCAGCAAACCACAGTGAGAGCCATTATTCACAAATGGCAAAAACATGGAACAGTGGTGAACCTTCCCAGGAGTGGCTGGCCGACCAAAATTACCCCAAGAGCGCAGAGACGACTCATCCGAGAGGTCACAAAAGACTCCAGGACAATGTCTAAAGAACTGCAGGCCTCACTTGCCTCAATTAAGGTCAGTGTTCACGACTCCACCATAAGAAAGAGACTGGGCAAAAACGGCCTGCATGGCAGATTTCCAAGATGCAAACCACTGTTAAGCAAAAAGAACATTAGGGCTCGTCTCAATTTTGCTAAGAAACATCTCAATGATTGCCAAGACTTTGGGAAAATACCTTGTGGACTGATGAGACAAAAGTTGAACTTTTGGAAGGCAAATGTCCCTACATCTGGCGAAAAGGAACACAGCATTTCAGAAAAGAACATCATACCAACAGTAAAATATGGTGGTGGTAGTGTGATGGTCTGGGGTTGTTTTGCTGCTTCAGGACCTGGAAGGCTTGCTGTGATAGATGGAACCATGAATTCTACTGTCTACCAAAATATCCTGAAGGAGAATGTCCGGCCATCTGTTAGTCAACTCAAGATGAAGCGATCTTGGGTGCTGCAACAGGACAATGACCCAAAACACACCAGCAAATCCACCTCTGAATGGCTGAAGAAAAACAAAATGAAGACTTTGGAGTGGCCTAGTCAAAGTCCTGACCTGAATCCAATTGAGATACTATGGCATGACCTTAAAAAGGCGGTTCATGCTAGAAAACCCTCAAATAAAGCTGAATTACAACAATTCTGCAAAGATGAGTGGGACAAAATTCCTCCAGAACGCTGTTAAAG